>NC_025998.2:6014058-6132491 GCF_000442705.2 Elaeis guineensis | reverse complement strand
TGAATCACTCCACTATCATGGGTTCATCCGTTGGGAGCTGGTAAAGTAGCTTGTTGTGGAGGGCTAACTGTGTGTGCCCTTGCTGATATGCTCAGGGAGAGTGGGTTCTCTGCGGTACCTACGATGCAGTACACAGTGCGGTGGATCGTACGCAGCATCCATCTTGCAATAGACAACTGCATACGATCGGATGAGACATGCATTGCACAGCCTGTGTTTGTTCTTGGCCGTCTATCATGTAATGGATGATATGCATAGTGCACCACACCATGTGATCCATAGCAGAGGATCTGCACTCATGCTCGGAGCACCAACTCAAAATAAGTTAGAATTTAGGATTGCACCTTAGTTTAGGGATAAAATTTCTATGGTCGGACCGACCATGAAAAGAATTATGGTCAGATTTTCATTGCCTACCATGTCTTCAAAGCACGCCGCACGATTAAAATACTAAAAATACAGAAATGGATAAACCCTAGGAGTATTTGAATAATTTTGATAAACATTACATAACCCCCTAGGTTTATCCATTCCTATTTTCTTGGCATTTTAAACACGGTGTATTTCGGACACGTAGCAGATGATGACGGTCCGATCATAATTTTTTTTATGATCGGCCTAATTATAGTAGTTTTATCCCTAGCTTGATGGCAGTGTCCGGGCTACGGATTACTTATGTACTCTGGCAGATTTTTTCCAGTGCGTCAAGCATGATCAAACTTCCTGGTAATGGGCTTGGTATGAGCGCCTGGCCCAATAAACCCACGTCAACCTGCAGCTTGATGGATGCCGCCCAAGACAATAACAGTTTCTCTTGCCTACCATATACTAATGTAAATAGGGATGAATAGGTAGTTTGAGTTAGCTAGTTAATTTTATTGTGTAACAAGTTGTTGGTGCAACTAGTACTGTAGCAGAACCACATTTATGCCTTGCTTAATTCACTGGAGCTTGAAGTGAGAAAGTTGGGTCTAGATCAATTTGATCTGCGCAGACCCAAATTTGCTGTAGGTGTGCAGGTTGGGTCTGGTCAACTTCTTTTTCAAGTTGGGTCAGGGTGCATTCGAGGGTTTAGACCCAATCTTTTGATCTAGTTAATTTTTTAAATGTCTAATTTGGTGTGAGTTTGAGATGGCCGCTCAACCAGAGGTTAGGTCTCAAGCGTGGCAAAGAATATTATTCGATGCTAGCTACTTTTATATCAGTTGGATATAATTTAGTTTATCTTGGAAGATTGGTAGTTACAATTATGTACTTAGAAAAACCCTACATGTCACTAACCAGCTTTATTAGCCAAATTCATTGGCATCTCCCTCCACCTGAGAGAAGCCCAGCGTTCACACCCTGATGGTGGCATTTCTATCAAGATTTTTATTTACCTAAAAACATTTATATGTCACGTGGTCTCACTACTAACTTAATTAAAAAAAAAAAAAGAGAGAACTTTGTTCTGGATGATAAATATGGTAGGTAGGGTTTAAAAGATATTATGATGTTATTGAATGGGTAAAGGCATGATGGAAAAGAAAATCACAAGGCAAAATACAGGTGTCGCTCGCCTGATGGGAGGGGCAAAGTAAAATACGAGGCTTAATTTGAAAGAAAACTTAAACAGAGTGTTAATTTTTTTTTTTTTAATGAGTAAATAGAGTGTTAAACTTGAAGGCCAAACCGCGTAATGCTTTATGGCCCCTCAATATTAAAAAGTAGATTGTCCATGGCGCAGGCTGTGCAAAATGCTTAGGTATGTGACTAACTAGCATAACGTCATAATTTAATATGTTTACTATGTGACCCTTTACTTCCATACGAGTTAGCTAACCTCGTTTATTGGATGACATTTGGGAGTTGCTCTGTAGCACATAAGCTAACACAAGCCCGTCGTGCATCTTGGCCTGTTATTGAAATTTTCTGACTTTAGGTCCGTTCCATCTGATCCGAACTTCTTCAAAATCATATCCTTTCTAAAATTCTATATTATTTTTGCCTTTTGTAATAAGGGTATGCTAGTTTCTAAGCCAAATAAATTATTGGACCCGAACAATATAGCATAAATGTGGCATCCTTGCAATAGACCAACCAATAAAAAATATAGATGTACTATCATTAGACACAAATATGGAAATAAAAAATTTTATTTTTATTAGGACTAAAGTTTTGTGAGGATTTTGATATTTTTATTTCTATATTTATAAGGATTTAATTCAGACTCTTATTAGAATTTTATATCTATAAATATCTACCTATGCATACTTAAAGAATGCAAATTCTGCATCGTGGGATTTAAAAACATTGAGTTGTCTTTTTCTTTTATCATTGCTTCTCCAACTCCGTCCTTTTTCTTCCTTTCTCTCCTTCTCCTCACTCCTCTCTGCTTTCCTTCCTCCGTCTTGCGTCACCTTTACCAGGATCCAACAAGCTTGCAAGTCATGGGACATACCATGGTTATAACATTATGAGGATGGCAACGCGCAATAAGTCCTAAAACGACATCAAATCCAAAGTGCACACACCTATACATAGAGAAAACATCTACGATCTGCTAGCATGCAGGGGACTAAAAAGCGGAGGACATTGTTCCTTGCATGGCGTCCCCATGTTAGGGGCACCCCCCCCGGAGGAAAAGCAGCCAAGTATATGACATGTCCCATCGAATCAGCATCTCCCATTTCCAATTTAAAACAAATATATTTTCCATCAATCACGTTAGCTGGATTCCGAGCGACCCTTTATGCTTGTCATTTTTTTCCTTTAAAACTACGCTTTTATTTTTATTCATCATCATCTAACTTTATTGTCGTCAACAAGCACATTGCTTTATTATTATAGTTATTTTTTCCTTTATCCCTCCTCGCTATGAAGTACTTGGCTAAGAAAAAGGGGAAGGAAAGGCAACAGCAATATTCTAAAACAAAGGAGATCCCTCAACTCCACCACACAGCACCGCCATAGAGCACATCACTTTTTATCCAAAAAACATGACCCATGAACAGTTCACCAGTTATAGCTCGCCAAGTGTTGACCGCTGATGCCGTCTTTCCAACCGCCTTCACCTTTCACTTCGACTGAAAGAGAAGTCAGGGAATCCCGTGCTCGCTTATCTCTTGGTTTCCTTTCCTCGGGCGGTGAGCTTTCCATTTCTGAAGCAGAAAAGCTCGGTCAGTCTTCACTTACGCTCACCCGTGGTATTTATAATCACCAGCCGCAAATATCGAACGGCCGGAACGGAAAGTAGGCACTGACGCAGAGGATAATAAAAAGAGCAGCCCACTTCCCAAAACTCCATCACGTGTTCGGACGAATAGTTTGTTGACACTTGCTATGAGAAAGATTAGAAAGGTACAACAAATTAATGCAACGAGATGGCAACAAATATCTAGAAAGCTAAACAATATCTTTCCTCCTGAGAGGCTGGAGGAAGACAAAATATAAGATAATTATTACAATTTAAATTCCCATCTGAACACAGTAAGCATGCTAGAAGAATCCGTGGCCGAGCAAAGAGAACGGGAATGGTACTGCTTTTTCGGTCATCGAGCTCGTTTCGGCCAATCCAAACTCCGATAGCAAGCGCACTTGGTTCCCCGAAATAACAGTATCGTTAACACCAACTCCACCATCACGGCCAGTATCAACCAAAGTACTGGAAGAAGTTGGTAACGTTCTCTCTGCTTCTACTGTTAAAGGCCCTGCAGGTCGATGCTCCAAAGTGGAAAAGTTCGTTTGTCCTGCTGCCAAGCCGATGTCTAAAGGTGGTGAGACTTCGCTTGCCAAGAGGAGGGAAGGAGGAGGAGAGAAAGGATGAGGTGTCGAGGGTGCGACAAGCCGCCGCTTCTTCTCCGGTGCCAACTGCTGCTTCTTGGAAAGTATAAGCCGAGGGAGGAAGTCGGGGTCCTCGGCCACTTTAACAAGGAAGGACATGATCTGCTGTGGCCGCTTTTCCGTGGTTTGAAGTCTCTTGCTCATCCGTTGTAACTCTTCATCTAGTGCCCTTTGCTCTTGTCTTAACCTCGCAAGCTCTTTTAATAAACTCTCCTCTTCCTCCTCCCCTTGGATGCCTTCCTTCCTATCGCTGCTGCTGCTGCTACTACCGTCGTTCCTCTTCTTTCGACGAACGATGCAAGGCAATAGGTGTGTCTGCCCTCGGAGGAAAAATTCATGAGCAAACTCCCATCGATCCGGATCCACCTTCCTGAAACCCTGAACCCAAGCCAAAGAAAGAGGAGAAACATGAGCGTAGGAGTAAAGAAAAGGATAGATTGAGGAGAGGGGAGGAGGACTGACGTACGTAGGTGTTGAGCTGGCGGACGAAGCTGGAGAAGTTGCTGTGCTTGAAGTAAGAGGGGAGGAGGAGCTGGGAGAAGTCGGCGGGGTCGAGAACGAGGAAGCTGTTGTTCCCTTTTCCCCACTGGATCAAGGCGTCGGTCCTGGGGTCGTTCACCATCTGGTACGTCTTCGCTACGAAGGGCGCCACCTGGATTTGATACCCTATTTTACCGCAGCTGCTCTCCTCTTCCATTCCCATCCCCAAATAGAAAGATATAGGATAAGATATAAGGTCTCTCTCTGACTAATATGTAGCCGCGACTTACTAATTAATGGTGTCACTACTGTCAACCTATCACACCTAGCTTTCTCTCCCTCTCTCTCTCTCTCTCTGTCTAGATATTTTGTTGCTGTTTCTTGCGAGCCAAGACTGTGAGATGTGATGGTACTGTAAGGGTGGCCTGGTTAGAGAGAGAGAGAGAGAGGGAGGAGTGGAGAACCTGAGGCCGATCTCTTTTCGAGTTAATTACTAGCCGTCTGAGAAGTGGACAAATTAAGCACGGCGGTAAGGGGATCCTCACCCTGGCTTTAGAAGGGTTTACATGACCCAACACACAAATTCATGCTGGTGTCGTGGGAGACAGAGTGACTTTTATTAGGACTAATTGACGCGTTTGAGCTTCCTGATCCTTGCGATATCTTACGTCACTTCTCGACAGCGTAATGTCGGCAAGCCAATTTAGCGTGGCTCATGTAGCACAACTTATCAATTAGCGATATCCTGAATTATAATAGGTCAAACAGTTATTTCAGATCGTTAATTTTTACTTAAAATTTATTTTAAAATATTTTTTTTTTAAATTTAAAAAAATATTTTTTTTAAAAAAAATTATATAAAGATGGGAGCAAACACTATTAAAATTTTTTAACAGAATTGATCACATGATTTACACATGATTCTTCTTATATCTGACGTGGCATAGCTTAAGAAAAGATAAATAAAAAATAATAATTATTTATAAATAAGAGTTGGAACCAACTGGTGCAAGTCAAAACACATCAATCATATGTGCATTTTCATTACAATGTCCTAATCTCACCATCTTTGGTTTTGCTAAATTTTCTAATATGGATTAAATCCAAGAACTAATCCAATATTAAATCTCTCAGCCACATAAAAGCCACCACAGAGCCATCACCAACTCTGACACCAACCAAGAACACACATTTGTTATCAAAAAATAAAAAAAAATAAAAAAATGAAGAACACACCTTGAGAAGCATATCAGACATAAAGATAAGCTTCATAAGTCCAATATCAGTGAAATAAACACTTCCCGAGCAATTGATGAGAAGGAATAAAAAGAAAATTTTAAGAACAGCAATAGATGTCGAACAAAGAGACCTACTCACGAGATGAAGGAAGAGATGATCGGAGATGAAGCGGGAGGCATCAAGCCCACCGTGGCTGTCGTACACCCCAATGAAGGTGGCGTCAGGTTCGATCTCGACATGGCTACGGTCCTCGAAAATCTCATTGGCCTGGATGATCGCGATCGAGAACTCCCTAGCCAAGTATCGTCCGAGGTCCCGCGACCACAGAAGTATGTTGTCCTCATCCTCATCCTTCCTCATACGTGCATACTTCCGGACCGGGCCCCAGCATGCCACCGCAATATTTGCCAGCCATGAAAACATCCCTCATTGCCTCATCAGTGGAGCCCTAGGATTTCCTTGTCGGAGATCGCTGGAGCCGCCACAAGTCGGAGCTTTCATTACCGGATCCCGATAAAAAAAGAAATATCTCTCTAAAGAAAATCTCTAAAAACTAGGATTTTGGCATCGTATTTGAGTGAGGAAAGATTAAAATTAGGGTTTGTAAAGAGATTTGGGGGTACAGAGAGAAGAAATTTTAAAGGGAGAGACGTCGATCACAAGAAGTGATGGAAAAAAAGGAGAAAGTTTTGACGAGTGCGTAAGGCAGGGGTGTTCTCTTGAGAATTTTTCTTAACAGAATGATGCAAGTCAGAACACATCAATCCAAGTCTTTTTTTTTATTTTTCTTTTCTTAAGCTATGCCACGTCAAATATAAGGAGAGTTATATGCAAGTCACATAATCCATTCTGTTAAGAAATTCTAACAGCGCTAGCTCTTATCCTTATCCGAAAGTTTTTTAAAAAAATTATTCTTCTTTGAAAACTCGAAGAGTTTTTATTCTGAAATGGACATTAGCTGAAAGTTAACATCCTGAAATGATTGTTTGGCCATTACAATATAAAACTAGATATAATGAGGCTAATCAACTAACTTAATGCCAGTCTTAATAATTCGGTCAGCAGCGTATACCTCCTGGATTTTTTTTTCCCTACAAAGTCGGGTTTTGTTTATACTTACCTAAAAAAAAATACATCCATACAAGTCAAAAATAAAATATTAAAAAAAATAAAATAAAATTTATAAAATAGTTTTCATTATTCTATGTGATTAATCATATATATTGTCATTCAATTAGTAATATTATTAGCTTTTTTAAAGATGTGACCCATCTCTTGTGAAAGAAGAGCAAAAATTATTCTTCGGCAATCATATACCAATGGATGGAAACTCTCTCAATTTTTTTTTGGTAAGTTGGTGGATTGGTTAATCATTTGACCACTATTTGCTCTTAAAGGATCTTGTAGTTGTAGGCTTTTTCTCTTCTATTATTTTCATATTACTATCAAAAAGATGCACTATAAAAAATAGACCATGAGCAACGACTAAATGCCGTCGCTAATAGTCATTTTGCTGTCACTAAAAATTCGATGAAAATAATCTTATCACTAATTACCATTATTAGCGATTGTAAATTCACCATCGTAAATAATGATAAATAGCGATAGTATTAACAACAAAAAATCATCGCTAATAATTTTAATTTTTTAATTAAAATATTAAAAAACTATTAGCCATGGCTGTTGTTATCACTATTGTCATTGTTAATAAATTTTTAATTTTTTTAATAAAAATTTTAAAAAATTATTAGCGACGGTAAATACCATCACTAATAGTTTTTAATTTTTTTTAAAAAATTATAATTAAATATTTTAAAATTTATTTTAATCAAATTAACAAGTAATAATATTTTCTAAAATTTATTATAAATAAAATAACACTTATTTAACATAATTATAAATATAAAATTAATTATATTATATTAAAAATATAAATTTTATAATTTTATAAATTTATACTGCTTTACAAGTAATAAAATTACATACATATAAAAAAAATCATGTAAGATCCTCTTCATCATCCTCCTGCTCCTGTACGATCTCTCTAGTAGTCGGTAGATGAGAGTCAGATGTCTTAGCATCCTGTAATAAAAAAATAAAATATTATTAATAAATTTTAATATGAAAATATATATGTTAATATGGAGATATATATTTTCGATATACTACTCCGATTCTCGAACAGATTGTTCTTACATGTTTCATTCGATGATACAGAGCTATAGACATTCCTGACCCATCATTTGGATGGTTAGATTAAATTTTTACCTCTTATATCTTTTTTCTGGACTCAAGTCTAAATATGTGAAGCTTCTAAATATAAAAATTTAAAATAAGTAAAGAAAATTATTAATAGATTTACCTACTGTGATGGTTGTGATAACGAGCTCAGCTGATCGCGCAGATGCGGATCTCGGAGAATCTCAATGATCGTATTGCGGATGATATTTCGGAAGCTCTGAGGTCGCTAGCTCGAAAACTTCTGTATAACCTCCTCTACACATGCGTCAGCCCATATTTGAGTCATCGAGCCCTGAGATCTTAGTTAACTAATCATATGTGTTCAAAATGAGATAGTTAACCAATCACAACCGATAAGAACCATAAGATCTTAGCTGGAAGGAGATTTTTCAATTGCATGATGTACCGATATTTATCCAATGATGAACACATTTGAATAGGAGTGGCAATTAGGGTCGGATTTTCTTCAAATCATAGTAGGTTGAAGGTGAATATTATGATAAAATCTATCCCGAATCTGATTGGATTTAAAAAAAAAATTATTTGCAAAAAAATTATAACTTTATTTGATCCAATCCATTCTAAGATTTTATTTGCTCTGCTATGCTTTGAGACAAATATAGAACGAGCATGGATAATAATCTACTTGGCTCAAACCGGACTTGTTGCAAACCTTGTAAATGGATAGCTCTTTACAAATCCTCTCTGAGGTTAAAAATGTTATTTGCATGTAAAAAAGTTTTTAACTTTATCTAATCTGTTCAACCCGTCCTGGCCCATTTTGTTCCGATTCTACTTGCCCTACCCTACTCCGATATAAATATGGGAAGAGTACGGATAATGGCTTATTTTCACACTTTGTTTTTAAATGCACGAAAGTTGTCGACATGTGGATGGATTTAAGTGCTTTTCCTCAGGCTGTTGGTAATGACGTCCCTGCACAATGCCCGATGCCTCAGGTTGTGCCAGTGGGGGCGTCCTTCGCCCCATATGGAAATTGGCCTCTTCATTAGCTTAGCAAAAAGTAGCAAAAAATTTATTACATGCGCTGTTGGACGTTACCATAATGTATAACGGTCAGTTTCAAACTAATAATGATTATTTTCTCTTCATTAACGACCATGCATAGCCACGTCAGCAAGTAAAATTGAATGTAATCAGCTATGCATGGATACAAGAGTGCGCGTGTAAGCATAAATATTACTGTGCCAATGACTCTATCATAGTTGCTTAGCTATTTAAATATGGACCATACTATGGAGGATCAATGGTATGTGGTTTTGACTTCTTAAACCTAACCAACGTAGAAAATTCTTAAAATTGAGATATGCAACAGCATTTTATTGGATGATTGAGCGTGTAACTCTAAACCACCTCCGATTCATAGAAACGCATTGATAGTCATAAATGAAATGAGGATTTCACCGTAATTATCATGAACTGGAACATGCCCTAATAATCACATCCCTGCTCTTTCTGGATAATATTCTAAGATTTGTGCCTTGGATGATATATTCTCAAGTGCTAGAAGTTAGACAATTGATCTTGCTCTTTTCTCTTAAAAGATTCAATATTCATTAAAAAAATTGGCCGTATTTTTGTGAAAAAAATCCAAGAACTTAGGTTGCGGTTATTTTTAGAGACGATGGCCATATTTCCATTCCTTTAGATGTTGGACTTTGCTGAATCATTCTGTTTTCGCATGTCTCGTACTTCATTTTTGTGAGCAAATATAGCAAAGATTGATTAGAGATGCCTATGTTCTTTTTTTTTTACTTTTTAATTAAGAAGATCTAAAATTTGCTGAGTGATTGATAATAAGAAAGTGCAATAGAAAAAAAATGTAAATGAATTTTATTAAGAATGATTGTGACATTACACTGTAGAAGAATTAATCATGATAGGAGGGGAAGGAATGTGTTGTCTCCATTGCGCAATTAATTCCATCACTCGAATTCCACATGCAAAAGAGGTAAGTCAATTCCTTTGCTTATAGGTGAGGCTCGAGTCATTTTCTTGACGATAGAAATTAAGATGTCCATCGTCAACTTCACAAATTAGCTGATCATGAATTTGAATTCGACAATCATCCGGTAGCAGCGTCGTTGCATAAGATATGTTGGAAGAATGCAAATAAATATTTCTTGTTTTTTTATCATACAAATCAAAAATTATTTTCAGCAATAACTTCTGTTTGGAGGTTGTTGGAAACTCTCTTTGATGATTATCAGTTGTTTGTTACATCAGTGACTCTTTTTGGATGGTTGTTCACACAATAATCACCCTATATCCTGATAACTTCCTTTAAAAATTTAATTTTATTGGAAATACAACAAAGGCCAAACACAGTCCAATATTTTCGGCCAGTTACCGCAGTTGATTAATGGCCGATAAATTTTTGATATAAACATCCAGATTTTAAAAAAAGAATATTGTTTTCTCCAACTATTTTGACATGTCTGGCTTCCACTCCTGGCATTGCTTCTGCACTTCCTCTCTCAGAACCATCCTCTCCAACTTTTCAAAAATCTTTGAGATCCAGTAGTAGATCACGCATGCTGCCCGGGGTCCAGCAAAAGAGGCTCCACCTCTTCACCTTCACTGTTCTATGCCCAGTATGATCTAAGCACTGTGGGCCACACGAGTGACCAGGCCATACTTGCTGACTGGAACACCACAAGCTACAAATGGTGCCCATGCTCGAGGGCGTGGGCATTTCTCAAAGCTAGACGTCTGCAAGCATAGCATGTGACATTGTTGTTTGGGTCAGTTGGAATATGTTAATTAATCAAAGCCCCAAGTTAGATAGATATTAGTCGACATCTCAAATTTGTTGTGACCAATGATTGTAGAAAGAACCATTTTCTTAATCAATAACGTTGGGCTCAACTCATCAAAAAATGTGATTCCCCATGCTACTCTGGGCCTCCAGACTTCCGTGCCTTTGGGAAGAGCAATTCCTCTGTTCCAGTAGATTATATTCTAAAACAGAGAGAAACTACTCTCTCTTCCAAGTATCAAGGAGTCGGATCATCAGAACAATGGGAGTTAGCACCTGTTATAATAGCAAAATGTGATTCCACATCCCGATGCACGATAATTCACCTGAGAGAGATGGTTCAGGTTGGGTCAGGACTGTTCTGGGTTTGGTTTCTTGAACCGGGACGAGCTATCTGGCCCTGCAATTTCCATCTCTCCTTCCTTGCTTTCCTACCCATTTCTTATGTAATGAAATGTTTGGAGGCCTTTTGCACCGTTTTGCTTTAAAAAAGAGAGAGAAAAATCCTATTAGAATATTTCTGGACAATACACGAAGTGCACACCTTTCCAATTTCTTTGCATGAGATTTATGTGTTGCATTAGAACACCAGTCTTCACGCAATAGTCTACGCAATTTACAAGACCAACATCCGAATGGCTTTTTTCGCATTACTCATTTCCTTTTGGTTTTTAGTGCAATATGTTTCTATGGGAATACATTTCCCAAATTCATCAAAAAAATGTAATACATTTCTCAAAAATTAATATTGCTACTGCTATACATGGAGCAAGATAGATGATGGATAGGGAGATGCAAGATCCAGGAGGATGATGGATGGGGGTAGGGAGGTGCAAACCAAAAGAAATTTAGAGATGAGATATCCTTTTCACCGGCCGGCCGTGGAGCTCTCTGATGATCTCCGTGGAGAATATGTTACGGGACCATCCAAAATGCCTTGTGAGGATTGAGGTGTAATGACTTACCAAAAGCAAAAAAAAAAAAAAAAAAATTCATGAGTCTTAGAAGTATAATGACTAGATCCAAACCACAAGAAACCTACCCTCTTCGTCAGGGTTCACGGGGCCCAAAAAAATCCAGATATAATTCTGCAAACTTGCTTTGGTTCAGAGTGCCAGGTTTTCATGAAATACTTTTAGACCCGAGAACCTGAACTCTTTTTATTAAGACAACAAATCTGATTCTCGTTGAGCTGTCTTAGCGACCCTATGAGTACCCAAAACAATCTAAGAATGTTTCCATGGTGGTCGGGTCAATTTGGTAGCCTTGGGGCCATAACTTTGAAGTTTTCTAAAATGGACCAAGCCAGTGAGCTGGCCTATAATCATAGTTTAAGTCTGGAAATGGGCTCAGGCCAGCTTGAACTACATTGGGCTGGGCCGACTTCGGATTTCACTAAGCTAGGCTCCGAAGGAGAAATTCTTTATGCACCGCCTGCGGTGTAGAAAATCTGATGTGGAGTGCACCGCTTCATCCTATTGGATCACATGGCCACCACTTTTTAGCGTGCATTTAATATCCATTTAATATCCGCGGTTCTATTTTTTCGTTTGAAATTTTGAATGACGAAAATGCTCCTCTATTTCAACAAAATTATGATATCCAAGATGAAATTTATGACATTTTGGGTCAAAATTATGGCATCCTATCATGTCATAATTTTGATCCAGAATGTCATAATTTTCATCTTGAATATCATAATTTTGTCAAAACAGAGGAATATTTTCGTCCAATAAAATTATTACTTTTTTTAAATTTTGAATGACGAAAATATCCCTCTAATTTGATAAAATTATGACATCCAAGAAAAAAATTATGACATTCTGGATCAAAATTACGATATCCTATCACTGGATGTCATAATTTTGACCCACAATATCATAATTTTCATATTGGATGTCATAATTTTGTCAAAACAGAGGGGCATTTTCATCATTCAAAATTCAAACGAAAAAGTAGAATTGCAAACATTAAATGTGCATTGAAAAGCGGTGCCTAATAGAATGAAGCGGTGCACTCCACGTTAGATTTTCTACACCGCGGGCGGTGCACAAAGAATTTCTCGGCTCCAAAGATATGAGACTTGGATTGGGCGTAAATACATAGTCTATTTATTTTTGGGCTGAGCTTGGGTATATCATTGATCCAACCTTAGCCTAGTTCAAGCCCAAATAGGACCCGACATGGAGTCTGATTCAAGCCCAAACCCAATCCCAAAAACTTTTGTTTATCTGCTATTTTTTCTTTAATCTTTCTATTTAACCCTAGGATGATAGTAGTAAGTTGGTTGCTTATACGCTAAGATTTTAGAAAATATCATTTTCTCTTGAACATATAAGCATTTATTGTCTACTTAAGTCATTCATTTGTGGAATCGTTTGCCATATATCTTTAATCAAATTCGTGCCAATCCAGGTTTTGGTCCAAGAAGATAATTTAGGCTCGCCCAATTGGATTAGGATTTGATTCAGGTCTGAATTTTTCAAAAATTCTTAGGCCTAAAAAAATTTCTAGCTGCACTTACGTAGTGGTGTAGCTTGGCTCGACCTGTCTATTTCTAGCCCTACTTATAATGTAGTTGCTGGTCTATTTAAATCTAATTGGATAAGTGATTCTTTGTGCACCGCATTTGGTGTAGACAATTACACTGATCTACTTGATTGGATCACATAGCCACCACTTTTCAACGTACATTTAACGTCTGCAGTTTTTTTTTTTCATTTGAAATTTTGAATGATAAAAATATCAATTTTCTGAAAAAAATTATGATTTTCTGCAGCCATATTATAGCACTGCGGTTAAATTATGACTTCCTTATATAGGAGTCATAATTTGGCTATAGGACGTCATAAGGAAGAAAGGGATATTTTCATCATTTAAAAATTTTATAAATTTTTAAATGATGAAAATATCCCTTTCTTCCTTATGACTTTTGAAAGAAAAATTATGACATCTTATTCAGAAAGCCATAATTTGACTGCAGAATGTCATAATATGGTCACAGAATGTCTTAATTTTTTTAAAAGAGAACGACATTTTCGTCATTCAAAATTTGAAATAAAAAAATAAAACTGCAAGCATTAAATATGCGTTGGAAAGCGATAGCTACATGGCCCATTAAGATGATGTATTTTTCTTTTACACCGAATGTGATATACAAAAAATTTCTTCTAATTAGATATTCTTAAAAAGTTGAGTCAACAATTCTATAGGAATTGAACCTATTAGCCCATTTGTTTTACATTTCCTAAGAGCCATCTGGACTTAGCCGAATCTTAGTCTTTGTGCCGTAGGAAGGAAAAAAAAAAAAAAAAAGACTTGCAGTGGTTTTTTTTTATCTTCCCACAAGATTTGGGCTTGATGATGCTGGGTTGATATTAGGTTATGTTTAAATGGATGGTTTAATCTATTAATTCTGTAAGATTTTTAGTCAAATCTTATAAAAATATTCAAATAGGCCCTTCATGAGAAAGAATTTTTTTAGATTCTATAATTCTTTATAATGAGAAAGAATTTCAGACAACTGAAAAATAAGAACTACATTACAAAAGATCATTCTTGTCCTTGTTGTGTTTTGAAAACAAAAGTTGAACGTTAGAAACCGACATTAATGCCAAACAGCGCCTTAGTTTGCTAATTTGTAGGATAGAGATTCAAATTCGATACTCTCTCTCTCTCTCTCTCTCTCTCTCTCTATATATATATATATATATAGACACACACATATCCATCTATCTAAAAGAAAATGTGAATGGAGAACATACCTACAAGGCGACATTGTCATTAGAGAATTAAAATTTTAATCAATAGCCAACCAAACAAAGATATTTATTTTTGGAGGGCATCAAGGGCTGATCAATTATTGGTTGCATTAGTCCCCGGTGGACCATAGATTATTTAATCTTTTTGTCTCTATTTTCCTTCTTTAACACATGTCTTATCATGCATTTAATACCTTTAATACCTTGTAGTATATTTGGTCTCATTTTCCTCATCCTAAGTACCGAATTATCTATAGTCGACATCCAACCAATATTTTCTCATCAATGTCCCCCCTGCTCATGCTTCGATACAAAAATACAGAACATCCTGTTAAAGGTTTTAGAAGCCAAATGACATGAAAATCTAATAGATTAGGCGCATATTGTACACATTATTTCTAACGTGGTTACCATTTCATATATATTAGAGGAAGCAATATTGCAAATTAATTCCATTCAAATCGGTTCACTATCCGCCTATGGCTAGGCCAATTATCCAAGTTCCTCTTCACCGTTTGTCTAATTAACGCAGTACAACTTCAAATTTAATTCTCTGTCAGTTTTAAAAAATAAGAATTGTTATACAAATAGGACTTAATCAAACAACTTTGCGTTCAAATAACTTTCCATTATAATGGCTAAGAATGGCCATTATTTATAGGAGAGCCAATTACCATTGAAACCTTGTGTCAGGTGGGTGCCCGGTGACGCACCTGATGCAGCTAACGAGCTCGTGAGCTGTGTATAAATGTTGCGCTGCTCCACCGTCTCAACATCGAAATTTCTCTCGTACTCCATTCACTTCGCTTGTTGGCTTGGAAGAGAATGGCCAGAGGAGACAGATGGTAGATGGGCTCCGAAAACTTTCTAAGAATTAATAATAATTTATATCACTTCAAGGCATCCCAGTAGAAGCGACTCGGAGGTCTGCATGGTCGCAAAATTTTTTTGTGCACCGTAGATAGTACGGAAAATTTAATATAAAATATATCATTTTATTTGATTAATTTATATAATTATTAATTTTTAATATATATTTAATATTTATAAATTAATTTTTTATTTAAAAAATTTATATGATGAAAATATTTTTATTTTTTAAAAAAAATTATAATATTTTATATTTATAATATGTACAGGATGCCATAATTTTTTTCTAAAGAACATGAATAGTTTTGTCATCCAAAATTTTCAAACGAAAAAACTGATTTTCAAACATTAAATGTTTGTTGAAAAGTTGTTGGACAAAAATATTACTCTCATATTATAGTATTTTAAAACATGTCATGACATTTTTTTTAAAAAATCAGAATATTTTCATCATATAAATTTTTTTTAAAAAAATTAAATTATAAATATTAAATATATATTAAAAAATAATTATTATATGGATCAATCTGATAAGACGATGTATTTCACATCAATTTTTTTATATCTACGGTGCATAAAATTTTTTTTTTAATGATTACGATTTAAAACTGCACAAGCATAGAAAACAAGCCACGTTTATCACTCACGTTTTATTTCTGATTTATCAATTATATTTCACGTTCTTTTGCTCAATTCGTCTTTATATGGATCGGATTGAATTAGCATATTACAAGTGGCCATATCAGGCTCCACACATCATTTGGTTCATGAAGCTGGGGCCCTGCGCCTCCATTAATGGATTTGCCGTGTGGAATGGCCGGTAGAAACCAGTTGATCTGCCGTGCTCCCACCTAAACTCAGAACCTTGAAAAGAAGGGATACCCACTTCATCATTAATGATCGAAGAAGAGATACGTAAACAAACGGAATTTCAATACAGGGAGAGAAATTTAGATGGGACAAATTACTGTAGTTGATCCATGTGAAAGATTTTATTGGCCATGCAACCTACCTGAAGGTTCATTGTAAATGGAATTGGTTTTAAATGGAAAATAACATATTTTTTATCTACAATTCAATTTGTTGAAGCCTATGATATACTGGCTACCGTTATTGTTTGAATTCAGAAAGATGAAAGATAGCTCGAGATTTATCCATTTATATGGGATGTCTAGATTTTTTTTGTCAAACTGATGGGATCAGAATTAGACATATTTATCGGAAGATAAATACTGCTGCAGATTGGATGACGGCATATGTTATGAAATATTTCGATGACTGAATTTAGAGATCGAGTGAAGATTGTTCGTTGATTTTACAGAATTTTGTATATCTTAATCTTCAGGACTGTTTTCGCATCAGATTGATGTGATCATTCGTTTGTATTAAAAAAATAATAATAATATATAATTATAAATTTAGCAATTGCAGAGAATTTTTGGAATCAACGTATTCCAAGTAGCAATACAACATGAACTCCATCTCATCCAATACATGAGTGGCTGAGATTTTCATGCTACTTATCCATTTTGTTGCTTACTTAAGTTGATGCAATTAAAAAAAAAAAAAGTTACAAAAGAACTACAGTAACCTCTTCATGCTAGGATCACGTGTAACTTCCCCATGAGAGCAAATTTTTTCGCTAAACGATGTGCTCCTCTTTCGTACATTTAAGATGATGATGCAACATAGACATATGACCCACACCCACCCGATGCTAAGGTGGTACCCGTGTTTGACCTTTCGGTGGTTGGTCTCCATAACTTATCACTGCTTTAGCCTGGTAAGCCCACTGGTATATAGAAATAAATCACATAGCGTGGCGTGTACCGGGCCCTTCAGATCTCTCACTACACGGAAGCACTAGAAGGAGCCGTACACGTCTGGTGGGAAACTTTCCTGCCACCAAACACCGGTGCCATGATGCCATCTGCCAACAGCATTCATTCAATGGAGTGAGACGGGCCGGGACGGTTGGGTCGCCATTAATAATTTGGTCATCCTTCTAGGTGGTGGAATGCAGGCCCATGAGTCACCCCTCTCAGTCCACAGTACGAGCTCAGAGTATTTCTCCATATCTGGCCCTGGCCACCTTCCTTCTATAAATAACCACACTTACTTTTCTTTTCTTCCACTCCTTGCTCTTGTGGAGTAATACTGTCTTTTTTCTCCATTGTTTCCTCTGTGGCCTATCTATCATCCGCATGGATCGCTCCCTACTTCTCCTTTCTTTCCTCTTGGTAAGCTAAACCAAATCCTCTCCTCCAATCTCTTTCTTTAGCTGCCTTGTTAAATTCATCTATATATCCTTCTCACGGAGAAACCTTATTCTTTTCCAGCTAGCAGCAGCAGTGGGCCATGCAGCCCTATCTCCCCAGCTCTACTGGCACTCAGTTCTCCCCAACACCCCCATGCCAAAAGCCATCAGCAACATCCTGAGCCCTGGTCTCTCTCTCTCTCTCTCTCTCCCCCTCTCTCAATCACACACAGCCAGAGCTGTTTCTTTTTTTTTTTTTTTTGATGTGATACTAACTGTTATCCTCTTGAAATTATAGATGCGTTTGCTGACGAGAAAGCGGGAACATCTGTCAGCGTAGGGAAGGGAGGTGTGTATGTGAACGCAGGGAAGGGAAAGCCCGGCGGCACCACCGTCGGCGTTGGCCGGGGCGGCGTTGGCGTTCATGTCAGCCCCGCAAATGGAAAGCCCGGTGGCACCAATGTCAGTGTGGGAAACGGTGGAGTCAGCGTAAACACTGGTTACCCGAAGAAGAAGCCGGTGGTGGTCAACGTGAGGCCTGGAAACTCGCCCTTCTCCTACATATATGCCGCCACCGAAACCCAACTCCATGACGACCCCAACGTCGCCCTTTTCTTCTTGGAGAAGGACCTCCGCCCCGGCGCCAAGATGAACCTCCACTTCACCCAAACCAACTCCGGCGCCACCTTCCTTTCCCGCCAAGAGGCCGACTCCATCCCCTTCTCTTCATCCAAGCTCCCGGCGATCCTCCATCAATTCTCGATAGAATCGGACTCCATCGAAGCCGAGGCGATGAAGAAGACGCTTAAAGAGTGCGAAGAGCCGGCAGTGGGCAGCGAGAAGAAGTACTGCGCCACCTCGCTGGAGTCCATGGCGGACTTCAGCACGTCGACCCTCGGAACGCACGACGTCAAGGCCATTTCGACCACGGTGGACAAGGAGGGGACGCCGGCGCAGCAATACACGATAAGGGCATCTGGTGTGCGGAGGATGGCGGGGACGGAGCTGGTGGCGTGCCACCCGGAGGCCTATCCGTATGCCGTGTTCTACTGCCATGCGACGACGGCGGCGAGGGCATACACGGTGGAGATGGTGGGGAAGGACTGGACGAAGGTGGAGGCGGTGGCGGTGTGCCACACCGACACCAAGGCGTGGAACCCCAAGCACCTGGCCTTCCAGGTGCTCAAGGTGAAGCCCGGGACGGTGCCCGTCTGTCACTTCTTGCCACAGGATCATGTGGTGTGGAGCCGCAGCAGTTAGAGGAGCGGCCGCTTCACTCGTTGATGGAGCTCCTCATCACCCACTGCTTCATGGTTTATGGAGGGCTCCGTACGTGGCATCTTTTAGCCTGCACGTTGGATTTTATTTTTATACATGTGTGGTGTGGGTTAGACGGTAGTGTGTTGTATGAAATGGCTGGCTCTGTCTATTAGTCGCTATGGGAACTTAAGATGATATATATATATATATATATATATATATATATATATATATATATATATATATATATGCACATGTGATCTTGATGTATTTCGTGATGATGATTAATAATAGTAATAAGGGCATTAGAGAGAAGCTTTACACTTTTGTGCTTATGCCTCTGCAGTTGCTTAAAGTTGAGGTAAGAGTTATCCTTATTAATTCTTTGCGGATAGGATTGAAGTTACGAGAATATGGATACCAATTTTCATAGGTGAAATGAATGCAGAATTTTGATGAAGGTGATATGATCACGACAAGAAAAAAAAAATAGATATAAAAAATATTGTAAGAGATTTAGTTTTACATCGGTTGTAAATTAAAAATAACTCTGATTTATATGATTGGGCCTTTCTCTCCCTCTTGAGATATCTTTTGGGCTTTAATCCAAGAGACAAAACCGTGGAGGAGAGAGTATATGCAAAATAGCTCCAAAGGCAAGAGAATTGATTGTTTAAGGGTAGCTCATTTGTGCGATGCTAAAGTCAATTTAGGACATGGCAGATCAGTATTTAGTGCTAGTTTAGGACGTGGCAGATCAGTATTTAGTGCTAGGAGGTCCCAATGACACCGACAAGAAGTTGGAAAAGAAAAAAAAAATGTTAGACTGAAAGCCAATTTAGGGCATCTTATTAATGTTTTTGGATCCGGAATTTTCTAAGGGTCTTTGTTTGATATTTTCATTTTCAAAGACTTTAGAAGAAAAAAACAAATTAGCTTGAGCAACTTATTTGATGAAACTTTTTTTTTTTGTTGTGAACTTTCAGAGTTTTTCAAAGGAAAGATTTACTGCTTTCAAAAAAGTGAAAACAAAAGGAAGAAAGGAGAAGAGTGTTGTGCACATGCTGTCTCGGATATTAATTTCCTGGCGGTAGTCCACTATTTTCTGGAAGAACAAAAGCGTAAAAACAACAACGATAACAATCAAGCCCTCATATTTCTGAGAAATAATCTTTATGTCGTTGTTATATCTCGATCGTATTTGCGGAGAACGGTTTCTCAGATGCACTCATCAGCATTGTGGTGCAAATTAACAATATGAAAAGGGAGAAGGATCATCTATGCGCCAACCACACTAACATACCAGGGTGGTAACATCTCGATGAGTGAAGTTAAAGAACTATCCAGGTCGCACTATTGTGATGTTTATAGTATATGACACTCATTTTGATCTGACATGACTTCAATGAATGACACGTATTGCTTAAATTACAGGCTAATAAACATTAATTGGTTTTCTAAATTTTGCTAGCCATGCGTCTACAATCAAATCAATGTCGTGTTCAGTAAGAAACATTGATTAGGGGTCACATCATCAAACCATGCTACTTGGCTAATGTACAAATCATTCCCCAGCCATGCAGCTGGCCGAGATAATTACATCTCATTACTATTATTATTATTATTTTTGGCTGAGGCTTGCGGCTCAAATTCCAGCTGTACCTGATGTTGAAGGCCCTATTTCAATCAAGAAAAAATTCTTTGTGCACCACGAATGACATAAAAAATTTATCATAAAATATATTATTTTATATAATTGATCTATATAATCATCATTTTTTAATATATATTTAATATTTATAATTTTTTTATTTAAAAATTTTATATGATAAAAATATTTCTATTTTTTTAAAAAAAATTATGACATCCCGTGATATATTATAATTTTCTACACATAAAATATCATAATATAACTCAAAAATTATGACATCCTGTGCATATTATGACATTCTGCATCAAATTATGACTTTCTGCATGCAGAATGTTATAATATAATCTAGAATATCATAATATAGAAGGGATATTTTTGTCCAATAATTTTTCAACGTACATTTAATGCCCACAGTTTCGCTTTTTCGTTTGAAAATTTTGAATGATAAAAATATCACTATTCTTTAAAAAAAATTATGACATCTTATGACATGTTATGACTTTCTGCATCAAAATTATGACTTCCTACACGTAGGATGTCATAACATGAATATAAAATATCATAATTATTTTCAAAAAATAAAAATATTTTTATCATTAAAAATTTTTAAACGAAAAAAAAAATTATAGGTATTAAATATGCATTGAAAAATGATAGTTATATAGACCAATCACATAAAATGATATGCTTCACGTCGAATTTTCTACATCGCTCACACAAAAAATTTCTCCACTATTTGGATAGAAACTTCAGAGATGGCCACTTTGTTAGTGCACTTGTAGCCTAGCCCAATTGGGATCGTTCCACCAAGGACAATGCTTGCTTTCGTAGTATCCTCCCTTGCCACTATTTGACGAGGAGATGGGGTTCAATCCTAGTTGAAGTTAGCCCTCAATAAATGGGATGGGTATAGAATAGGAAAGATGAAGGATAGCATTTTTTAATCTCAAAAAAGAATCCAATAATCCAATTAAACCCTTGAGATGAACTGCTATATAATTATCATTTAATGATCATTTATTGACTAAAAAATTGATCTTGATGACTCTTGTGGTTTTAATGCCTAAAATAAGCATAAACATATACAAAACAAGGCACAACTGTGCATGATTGCACATCAAGAACCGTCAGCAAATGAAAACATGGCCAAGGAAAAATCGCCATATAATGTTTCCTTTCTTGTTAAACAACAAATAATGTTTTCAAGACAAGGAAACTGATTTTAACTCCCTCGCTATTGGTTCCTCCGACTCATTATTTTCTCGCGTCCATCCTATGCTCAACTACCGCTCTTTGAATGGCAGTATCGGACTCATTATTTTCTCGCGTCCATCCTCTGCTCGGCAACCGCCCTTTAAATGACAGTATCCGGAAGACAACATAATGGCCCATAACGCCCCTTTTGATACTCCAAAAGTTATTCCTTACATATTCAAAAAGTATTTGATCGAGGAAAGTAAAAATCTAAAATCAAAATCAAAATAAGTGACTTTCATTCCAATAATTTGATTGGGAGAAACCTCATTTCGATTTCGATTCTAAGGTAAAATAGGAATGACTCAGTTTATATAGAACTCAATCCCTATTCTTTTCTATAAATTTAAATTTTCATTTCAATTTCGATTCTGATTTCAGTCACAAATTAAATGCTTTAGAGAATTTATTCATTCTGATTTCGATTTTAAGCTATTCTGATTCTCATTTTCATTTGAATTTCGATTACGAATCAAACACCTTCTCAATTACATCATTTATAAAAAATCAAATATTTTATTTTTTGAGATCTACCAGTTTCCTGGATTGCAACAATCTATATTCTCCCTCCTTATTCATTGCGCAAATTTTGCACATTTAAGAATTTTTTTCCCAATGAATGTATTTGATGCAGGCTGGGGGGACCTAGTGTGATACGGTTATTACACCCACGTCCATTCCATTGAACAACACCCGTCAATGTCAAGATGCCCATTACGCCATCATTCAAGCGCCCATTTCAAGAGCCGTAACAAGGGACAAGCAATATAAATCATGCTGGGCACAAATGAGAGGGAGGAGGCCCCGACAAAAGCTGCGGGTGATAGGAGGGTGGAGAGCCTCCAAAAAAAAAAAGGGCCACGGCCAACAGCAACAGCGTGAAACAAATACAAGCAAATGAGGGAAGAAAGAAGAGATTACTACGATGCTATCTCATCTTCAGATGATGACGATGATCTTTGCCTTCTACTCTATTGGGGCTTTTTTGCCCATGAATATCCGCAGCCAGTAGAAATCCCCTCCATCTCTCTTGCCGACGATGTCAACAAATCTATTCCGAACAGAAGAATACTAACAGTCATCGAGAAAAGAAAAAATAAAAGTCTGATCAAGACCCTCAACTTTGATTCTGTCATCGCCCACAACCGCACCCGACCTCATCATCCTTCACACCACCATCCTTGACATCACCTTATGCTTAAGTTGTTTCATCACCACCAGCACCAATATCAACTACATCGATCTTGCCATCAACATCCAATGTGACATTACCATCATTAGGCCGATCATCCTTAAATCGGTCAGAGGCCGATCAAATTCGATTAGATTCAACCATTTTCGGATCAATCAAATGTCGACTAGATCCAACCATCTTCAGCTCAGTCAGATGTCAATCAGATCCGATCATCTCCAATTTAACTACACATCGACCAAATCTAATTCAAACTAATCATCTCTATATCGATCAGACATCGACCATATCCAATATAGACCGATCATCTCCAATTCAATCAAACAGTGACTAGAATTGGGTCATACCATTCTAATATTTTTTTTTTTTTTTACTGTAATTCTAAAGTGCGACCTAACTTAGATATTAAAGGGTCCAATCTAAACCGACCACCTCTAACTTGATCAAACATCAATCAATAACACTATTCTGATCATTTATCATTTTTTTATCTTAGATATCAAAGAGTCTGATCGAAATCAATTCTGCGAGCTTTTCAATTTTTTTGCATATAGATCTATAATTTTAAGATAAATCATATTTCACCGTCGAAAGCCGAACGCCCTTCAAATGGTCTCAATAGAGCCAGATTTTGACAGCACCATGGTGCACCCTTCGTAGAGACAGCTAAAGAAAAATGAACTAATATTCTTAACTAAAACGCTAACTAAAAAGAAGAACAATAAAATATTAAACTAAAAAGTAAATGAGAAAATCAAGTGTCACCTGGGTTAGGGATGATCGAGAAATCACCTGGGTGTGCTTTCTCTCTCAAGTGGATTAGGGATGATCGAGAAATCACCTGGGTGTGCTTTGACCGTGAATGGTGTACATCGGTTGCATCAATATTACGTTGGCATCCAGGCCCGGCAGTAGCGGACTGTACATTCCTCTTATCTCACGAAGTCTCTCACGGATCGCCCTACGGAGCACAGAAACCGTGACAGAGTGGAGAAAATCTTAATCGACCGCATTAAATTCTTCTGATGGAACAAGTTAAGAACAACCCCATGACTTGCTATTTTAGATAGGACAGATGCGGCGACTGAGAACCTATCCCAATATATATTTAATTTTACATCAATTATTTATTAAATAATTTTTAAATATTTATATATAATTAAAAAAATTTGAATAATATTTTCCAACTAATATTTTGGATGAGATTTAGGATAGATAAGGGATTTAATCCAGAGACAAACACATGATTGTCCCGTTCATGCATTTTGCTATCACACCCTAACCCGGTAATTTGGCCCACTTAATAAGCCTAAACTTAATTGCACGTCAATCATCAACAGGTCAAGGATGGCGGCTAGATGCATCACAAGAATGGCATCATTAGAGGGATTTTTTTTCCACAGGTATTGAGGGTATGCACAAGGGTGCTAGTGTGGCTGACTTCCTCCACACTAGGAACCATAAAGTATGAGAATGTCCTCAATGATAACCCACTAAGGTAACCGGAATGGAATTGTAGAGAATAGACAATTAGCATTTTATAGAATAGAAGCACCCACGACTCCAAAGTAATTAGCCTAGAACATCATGATGTACTTATTTCATGGGGGTATGAATGTAACTACGAAAACATTTACAAGTAGTGCTGCTAAAAGCATGAGCGCCTCACAAAGCAATATAGATATATCGATTAAAAAAAATAAAAATAAGACAAGCTTTTATAACAAAAAAAAAAAAAAGCAGCAGCACACTAAAAGGTCAAAAGTAACAGATTTACCATAAAATATCCATAGATATTTGTATGATCAAGAACCCCTGATCCTATCACAGCTTTGCCGGTACAACTGCCTGACATGGAAGCCAGCAAGCCCACCACGCCATCATCATGGAGAGACAGCTACCCAGTCCAATGGAGACTGATTTAGCACCATTGATCTTATGCTAGATATACTTCAATTATGGCCAATTCTGCTGAGAGCCTGAGGACCAAGAATCATGGTCCAGGTGAAGAAAGCAGAACATTGTACTCATTCAAATGCCTCTGAAACCGAGCCAGACGAGCCTGCATATTTACAATTCCAGCAGCCTTCTGTGAGAGGAGTGCATTCAATTTCGATATGTAATCATCCAACTTGCTGCCAGGTTGATCTGCTTCAACCAGCAGGTTCATCTCCTGTAACAACAAAAGAATGAATGTACCAAAAAAAAAAGAATGAAGTTATATGATGCAGCTCTCATTTTCTGGTCCATAAAATAAAACACACTTGCCTCCCGAACAATATCAATAGTCTCTTCCACTTGTTTCCGATGTGCGACCACCAGATCTTCTTCTTCCTAACATTCACCAATCATCATGAGTCAAATGGGATGTCTTTGCATAGAAAAGGAAATATCAGTGTTGAACAGTTTCTACCTGCAATAGAGTATTCAGATCATCATCTTCATCATCATCAGCCACATCCTTCCATTTTGAGGTGGTACGTGAGCCCTCTTCACTCTATCATCCAAAGATGTAACTGAGAGATCTCTGCTTTTCCTTTCCTCCATGAAGTTTTTCCCTGCTCATATGCCATTGCAGATAAATCAATCTCCTCCGCAGTTGTTGGACGCTTGCTTCTTTGCTCCTTGAAATAATCACCATCGAATGAAGCCACATGCACCTCCTCCCTCTTGCTGGGGACAGGATCCATATTAAAAGTTGGAGATGTCTCTCTTCTAGATTGTTTTGATTCGCCAAATTTGTTTTTTTCATTGGCACTTTCATCATTGCTGCCTTCAAGGGTGGAGACAGGCGGTAAAATTGAAGATAGGGGTAAAGCAGTCGACTCTCTTAAGGTTCCTGATGGAAGATCCTTCTTGGGGTTGCTGCCCTTTGAGAGGCTCTTCACCCTAGGGGGTAAAAAAAGGTAATGCCTCTTTCTATAAATAAAACAAGGATATGTGATTGCTTATGTATACAAGTATAAAACCAAGTAGGTTACCTATCAGCATATCTCAATGTGTTGAGAGTGTGTTCACATGAACCAGAACTTGGAGAAATGCATGAAATCATCACAGTGCGTGAGTCTCCAATGAATGAGTCCCTCAGAACTTCCGTCAGTTTACTGCCCCTAAAAGGAATATGAACCTGATCATTGTCAAGTGCTCTAATACATTCCTTCAGTGCAAGCAAGCTTTTGTTGATCTCCGCACCTTCAATTCTGCATTGTATTTTTGGGATTGACTTGTTAGAACAGAGAGCTTACGTTGCCACAATTATGGTGAGGAAGTCCGTTAAATTATTACCTTGTCTGCTTATCATTATCAGTGGTATCTGCACCACGCTCACTGCCTGCAAGGTCTATGAAGGATAGCTTGCCAACAATCCGAGGTGGCTTTGATTCACTACCATCAACTGACTTTTTGATAGCAAGCTGAAGAATGGCATGAGATCGTGAAGACTCTTCATTCGCACCAGTAGTACCTATACTCCTGGTTGCATTTCCTCTTTCAATTAACTCCCTGATAGCATCCACATTGGAAACTCTATACTCTTGTAAACCCACAATACAAACTTTCTGTTTACCATCCTCCCTCATGCAAAGCTTTCTGCAAAAGCCAAATTCAGGAATCAACATACACACACAAATGCAGAACTAAAGTAAAAACAATTTTGACAAACCTCCTGTCGTTTAGAAGATCAAAGAGCTTCCCACCATATATCTCAAAGAAACTGACAAACAACTGAAACCCTTGATTGCAGTACGTATGGTGCATGAGCCTCAGAATATCTTGTGATGCTCTAAGGGGGAGTGGTTGCATCGTATATGTCTTTCCACTACCTAATAAAAATAAGCAGAAAACAATTGAAGCTTTTATAAGTTAAGTTGGAATCAAAATGGCAAAAGCAACATGCTATAGAAAAGACGAAAGTGGCACTAAAAAAGAGGCATGCATTTAGAAATGTATAATCTGATAAAATCAAACTGCATTTGCTTGTCAAAATGTAACTATGATACAATCTACATGCAAAAGATTGCATAAATCCAGGTATCAAAATAGTCCAGAATATGGGTAACCACCTATTGACCTTCATCAAGATAACACCAAACAAATGCCTAGAGGACATAAATCAAGAGTGCCTTTATGTTAAGACATTTGAGTTTATTGCTACAAAAGCAACCTACTGGCAAAATTGATTTTTGATCATGGAGCAAAAGGATTTCAGGAAGTAATTACTGAAATCTAGACCACACAATTGATATAGAGCACAACAAACTAGAATTCATAAATATCTTAGGCCATTAATGCGGCTTTAACCATCTCAGAGCATCATAGTAGAAGAGACTGAGAATGTTGGGCAAAGCATAAGAAATGGTCATAAAAGGTAAGAAAAGGAGTCCATAAGATGGCCTTTAACTAGGAGAAAATGGAGGTCAATTCATGAATTGCATGTAAAATACATGACAAATACAATCAATGTTTGTAACAATGGTTTTCTAAGCACAAAGCAACAATTTTTCCATCTATAAGAGATTCAAAAAGCAAACAGAATGTTACGGATCTTTCAAAAATGTTAAGCATTGGTATACAGAAAATAATGTATAAACATGTTACAGTGTGGTTTTTCAAAAACAAATTGAAGAAGCATCTGTTGAACTCTTCATATAAATATATGAAACAAGTACTTGCCTGTTTGTCCATAAGCAAAACAAGTTGCCTTGGTACGCCGAAAAATTGCAGGAACAATTGGCTCCACTGTCTCCTGATAAACCTAGTAGACCAAAGAAAAATCAAATACTGGTGTAGAGAATATTCCACAAGAAAATTTTGCATCAGCGGCATGCACTTACTTCATCATTTGAAACATCCTCATCCAACACAGCATCAAATACGAATTCATGCTTCTCAACATACTCTGTTAGGTCAACCTGCGGGAAGACAAAAGATAAGAGGTGAACCGCGTACACTGTAAAGTATAACTAAATATTAGAATCAAAAGAACAAAGAGGAAAATCCTCTCCAGGTGGCAAAGATAATGTTACTAAGATCCAGGGCAAAAAATGAGGTACCGTACACAAGTTCATGGACAACAAGTGCTTATAAGGAGTGTAGGATAAGAAATGGTGAGAGCAATCATAGTTTGCAATGAGTGGCTTCCCTCTTCAAGATTCCCGATCTTGAAGCAATCAATGTAATTTAATTTTCTTGGTTTTTGAGATCTTGTAAACCCTTGTTCATTGTCCATGAAAGGAGCTAAGTAACAAATAAACTCCCATTCCTGGCTGAAAAATACTGGGCATCTAAAAGGCAATGGACAGAGCAGGCAGCAATAGAGTTGCATACACTCTTTTGAGATCTTGCAGAGCCTTGTTCATTGTCCATGAAAGGAGCTAAGTAACAAAATAAACTCCAATCCTGACTGAAAAATACTGGGCATCTAAAAGGCAATGGACAGAGCAGACAGGTTGGAAATTTCAGCATAAGTTTTGGGGATTTTCTATTAACATTTCAGCATAAGTTTCTATCAGGTTGGAAATTATAATAACGGAACAGGCATGTGATTTAATCAAGAGAATTTTTTTTACTCAGATATGTTTCTAACAGTACTTGAATGATTCATTCAATTATTGGTAAAGAAAATACAATGACTGGTGACAGATACAAATAATTTAGTCATAATATTTGAAGTTTTCATACAAGAGATAGGATTATCACATTACTGATCATTGAGGACAATGCCTCATGATAAGCAAATGCATTAGTAGCAATTTTGTCTCGTGCAGGAGGCAAATGAAGTTAAAAATGAGGAACCTCACTGCATTGTCATAACTGCTGCCAGGTCCTTTAGGTCTATAGAACCTTGGCTTTGAGTATTTTACTGGCTTTTGGATGTTAACTTTCTTCTGGTGAAAAATTAACGTTTTGTAACCCAAGAACATTAAGAGAACAATTTGCAGCACTGCAAGGTCGCATAATAAAGATCCATGGATTATCTGATTCATGACTTTTGCAATGGTGACTAATCAGATCATAATTTTATAGTGCAGAATTAAGTTTTAACATATTTTGTTTGAGACATAAAATTTTAAGATGCCCTGATTATGCATAAGGACCTTCATATATGTAAATCCGGGGAAAGTTTCATCAACAAATCCCCTTGAATCCATATTTTCAATTCTTGGGGGCATGTGGGTTTTCTGCTACATGAATGTTCTCATCTTATGTGCGTTGATGAACACATCTAGACCAACATCAACAACATCAACACTTTTGGTGCATTCTGTTGTCTAAGACTTTAATTTTGTTGCACATAATCCAACTGTTCAAGTGCATTGAATGAACATAAATCAAATGATTTTCAGGTTGTTGTAGTGCCCATGGGTTTTTCATCCTCTTATTTACCTCTTCCAGGTGACCAGGGGCTAGGGTAGGGGTTCTCCTAAATGTTTGCCTAAATGCAGATGATATATGAAGATTGGGGTTTTTTCCTTGAAATTTGTCAAGTTTGAACCATTGTTCAGGTTGGTCCATTCACCCTTAAAAAAAGTTAATGGCAAACAATTCCGGGAATATGGTCACTGGTCATTGACTAGCATGTTTAACAAGCTAAAATGTCTACATTACATTACATTGGAGAGGAAAAGAAAACACCCATCATCACTTCATGCATGTTTGCATGGAGTCAGGTTCTTCACTCTAGTTGTTCCATTAACCAAACAGGTTGCATCAAAAAATAACCAAGGAATCAATAACTGAAGCTTTCAAGGTTCAATTAGATAACAATCGGAAGACTTTAACAGACGAGAATTACAACAACCCACTTGACGCTCACCTTCAGTTTAGTCTCATGTACAGTAAGAGAATTGGAGGTTCGTTCTATTGTGATGATGTCTTCCTCTTTCTTTGCTATTTCCTTTTTGTTAAGTGGCCTCTTGCGCACCTGCATTCAGAGATCCAGACTATTAGAGGGATTCTTTACCATTTAAATAAAAAGATAACCTTTTTAGCCATAGAACGTGAGCATGAGGTTGCATCTATGTCTTGTGATAACAGAACACATAGTCTAATGTCACAAATATTTACCACAGCCAAACTCATGAAGAACACTACTAATTACAGTTGTTAGATTAATTTTAAGAGGTTATGATCACATCCTTCTGATCAAACATACTATAAGCCATTTGAAGGCAAGCAGTAATAATTTTGCAGACATCGTACCACTACTTTGATCTTGGCAACAGAAGCCAGCTTCTCTTTGTCTGCTGAGAAATTTTTCAAGGGATTGTTCTCTGCCTTGGTTATCTGTTTGCCGGTAAAAAAGCTTGGATCCAAATCATCAAAGCCTCTACCTTGAGCATATCCAAATGGTTGAACACCATCATACAATACAGGAAGTGGAATCTGCCCACATTGGTAGACAAAATAAGCAAAAAATACACCACAAAATTTTATCTTGCCAAACAGAACTTGAACAAATTAATGGGCAAACAGTATAAGGTATATTTTCAACATATATAATGTAGCATTTAAAAATATGATTTGGAAAATTTTAAGCTTAAAAACCATCAGGATGGAGATACGGAAACAAATAGAGAGGGGGATTTACTTCAGGAAGGAGCTCAGTGTCGAGGGAGTGGAGATCCAAGATCCCTGGGCTCAGCTGGCCGGCCGACACGGTATCATCCCCATTCCTCCTCTGGCTCGAAGACCACGAGCCCAATGCTGGCGCCGAGGACTCAACCGACAAGAAGAGCTCCCCTCCTGTGCCTCTGTTCACGCCCCGCACCGCCCTCGAGTACTCAACCTATATGCCAATCCAATCCAAATCGATCAAGATTTGCTCTCAAATGCCAAGAAGAATCCATTGATTTCAAGTAGATCTAGAGGACAGACGGCGATCGACCGGCATACCTGCTGGGAAGGAGGGAGGCTGGAGGAATAGGGGTGGTTGATGCCGGCAGACCCAAGCCACTTGCCGCCGGCGCCGGCGGAGTCGATGAGGAAGTGGTCGGACGAGAATTGCCGCTGGTGGTGGCCGGATCGCGGCGGTATCTGCCTCCCACCGACCGCCGCGCCGCTCATCGTTCCGTCCTTTTCGTCCCGATCGGTCGCGATGAGACTGCCGGCCGGCCGAATGGTGGGTAGAAGAAGACAAAGAACCGACCCTTTTCGAAATCACAGTGAGATTTTAATTTAAAGGTCAGTTGGTCGTTGGAGAGATTTGATTTAAAATAAAAACAAGAAAAAGTGATCACACCAGCAACAATCGATTAAAGCTTATCAAAGGATATAAGAAATGCGTGTGAGATATTTCAAAAGTTTGAAAGGGGTTAGGTGATGAATCGGGAGGAGAGAGGGGAAGCGCTCGGGACGAGGGAGGACGGGGAGCACGGGGGTCGGGTGATCTCGCTGCCTTCCCAAAGGGCGGGGTGGGTCCCTGGGAACTCGTGGTAGGGTCGGACGCAGTCGGTTCTCGACTTTTGGCCCGCCACGGACGATACGTTCAAATTCTGCGGCATGGCTGGGCCGGGTCTGGTTTGGGGTAGGGTCATTGAGTAATTCTTTATGTACCTCATGCGGAGCAGCAAATTTAATGTAGAATATATTATTTAATTATATAAAATTATATAATATAATTAATAATAAAATAGATATTAAATATCATCCAATTTTTTTCATCAAATTTTTATGATGAAAATATTATTTTTCTGTATAGAATAAATAATGAACAATATTATTACTTTCTGATATCCTATATGCTTCCTATTAATATATATGACATCTTAAATAATATATAATTTTTTATATCTTTATGACATCTTAAATAATATATATGACTTCTCGATATCTTGTATGACTTCTATGAATGTATATGATATTCTGAACGATATATATATGACTTTCTGTAGTATATATGATATCCTGAATAATATATATAGTTTCCTAATATTTTATATGACTTTCTGTAAATATATATAATATTTTAAATGATATATATATTTTTGTGAATATATATGATATCCTGAATAATATATATGATTTTTTATGTCTTATATGACTTTCTATAATATATATGACATTCTAAATAATATATATGACTTTTTATCAATATATATGACATCCAAAATAATATATATGACTTTCCGATGTCTTATATGATATCTTGTTAGTTATAATAATTAATAAAATATTATAAAGTCATATATATTATTCGGGATGTCAGATATATGACAGAAGTCATATAAGACATTAGGAAGCCATATATATTATTCAAGATGTTATATATATTCATAACAATCATATAAGACATTAGAAAGTCATATATATTATTTAAAATATTATATATATCTATAAAAAATTATATATATTATTAAAATATCATATATATTCATAGAAAATCATATAAGATATTAGAAAGTCATATATGTTATTCAAAATGTGATATATATTTATAAGAAGTTATATATATTATCTAGGATGTATATATATTCACAAAAAGTCATACAAAGTATCAGAAAAGTCATATATATTGTTTAGAATATCATAAAGATATAAAAGTCATATATATTATTCAAGATGTCATATATATTTACAAAAAGTTATATAATGTATCAAAAATAATAATATTATTTTTCTTTATTCTATATAGAGAAAGGCATTTTATTACTGAAAACTAAAGGAAAAAAATTGTGTGATATTAATAACTGTCCCATCATTAAGTGTACTACGTGATCCAATATGATTGGACGGTGCGCTCCATATCAATTTTATTATACCGCACACAGACTTTCTCTTGGTCCTTGTTAGTTGGACTTTGTTCTAATTTATAGATAATTATTGCTGCTGAATATTTTGAATATAAAATAACTTAGCTAAATTTAAATTCCAAAAGATAAGAAAATATGATCAATAGTTTTAATTTGAATTTTTTTAAGAAAATATTTTAACTTATAATTAGTTTTTTTAATATTTTATACCTCGATTATTTTCTCTATCCTTCTAAGTTTAAGTACATAAGATTTTTTTCAAAAAATTATTGAATTCTATCTTACTTGCTAAATCAGATTTTCTCTCACATGTTATCTCTCCTTTTTCTTATTTCCAATGTCCAGCAATGTCTGAATCTCTTCTTTCCATAGAAGCGTAGCATGTTTTAAATTTTCTAAGAAAGACCTATCATGTTTTGTTTTTGTATAACACAGGGACGAGAAGTGGGCTTCGCGTTAGCTCTGGGTTTAGCAACTGTCAATATATACTATCATGAGAGATCCTGTTACGACTCCAAATTAAAAGTTGAAATATTTTTAATCAGGAGTGGGGCTAGACATGGCCATGCCTGAATATCTAATAACGAAGACCAGCAGCTCCTTTTTTTTAATTTGCAGGGTATGGGCTGCCAAGTCTGTTTGATATGGGCCAGGTCCAATTGGTTTGTTCCCCAACGAACACAGGCAGCAGCCCCCTTTTTACTTCGCAGGATATGGCTGACGGGTCGATGGGATATGGCAGCCCATGGGTTCCCCACGAACACATGGCATGATGCTCGTGAAAACTGGAAAGCAGAATGGATTATTCAAATCCTCGTTCAGAAAAATAGAGAATTTAATTCCATTGAAAAAAGGCCATGGTGAAACTTGTTTTCTTAAGGTTACCCAAACAAGAATTACAATTAATTTTGAGAAAACAGTTTTTGACAAAATTTGGCTTCTTTCGTAAACATACTTTGTCCCACAATTCCTAATTGGGTGAAGCATGCAAATCCAAAGCAACCCCGGCAATATCAAATTCCATAATTTAGCTATGATCCAGTCACATCAGTCCTCCCACACTCTTCCAATTTTCTTTTCTTCGTAAGTACCATTTCTATCACTGCTTTTCAATGCAGTGCAGCGGCTTCATTTGGTGAGGTCACTCCCACCACGATGCATGTTGCTGCTGCTCCCCGAACTAATCTTAAAATCTGTTGATCTGAGAGTCATTCTTGTAGTTATGGGATATGGGCAGAAAATATCGAACCTGCCATAAAAATTTATGGTTGAAGTTGTTTCCGATGAAGATTCTTTGATGTCTAAATTAATCAAAAATTAGAGAATAGTAAAAAAAAAAAAATGAAAGGGGCTTGGGGGCTTGCGACTCCCCTCGTATTATGGAAAGAGGCTAGTAGCTGCTCTCATAGTCAGTGACAGCTATAACAATGGAGATCACGCTTAGCCTACCATATGCAATTGAGTTGTTATCCGGACGTCTTATTTGAGCCATGGGGATCTGATAGCAATACTATGCATAATTGGCACCAAGAATTTCAGTTTGATGGAACCGTGATTTCACCTCGACCTAGATCAAGGCCAATAGGTCGTTTAGGTCCAAAGTAGCTTCTTTTCAACTCGGACTGAGGCAGCCATATACTCTTGTATCAATGCCTACCACAAAGTCTACCCAGCATAATAAGATCCCTTGCTTGCTTACTTATTCCAACCACCATAAAGTATTAAAGTAAGATTAAAGTTGGAATCTCCGTGTCATTCCAATATTCAACCAATGAACTAAAGATAGAATATAAGTAAAATACCCAAAGCTTATATCGGCATGCACTTCATCAATGTCTAGTTGTCCGTATGGGATTGGTAAATTGGGCAATGGCTCCTAACATCTTTCTTATAATACATCAATTTTTAATCCTCTATTTGGTATGAATAGTTGAATTGAAGGAACGATGGATAGGAGAGAGGATAAATGGATGGATCTATCCATTTCTCTATATGTTTGATGAAATATAAAATGATGGATAGGAATAATTTCATCTTTGTTGGTATAGAAGCTGTTGCGGCCAATCGCCTCGTCATCCGATCGCCGGGGAGCGTGCACCTGCAAAAGGAAGTCCGCACTGACCGGAGGCGGCTCCGGCGGGGACCCTCCAACGGTCAAGTCAGAGAGGTGACTGGGCAACAGTGAAATGCAGACAGAGAGCTCTGAGAAAGAGAGAGAGAGAGAGAGAGGGGGAGGAGCGAGCCTGCGCAAGTGGGAGAGACGGGCGGATCGATCCCTTGCACTGTTGCCTTCCCCGGTATATATAGTGGAGCACGGTATGGCGCCGTCATTAATGGCGCGGACAAGTGAGGAACTGTCAACTCACTGTAGACTGTCAGAGCCGCCGTGAAAACGTCATGTCGCCGTGTAGCCGTCTAATCACCAGGGTTGACCCGGCTCTCGGCGGGACAATGCCCCTAGGTAACTGTGCCGCATGTCCGTGTCAGAGCTGACAACGTCTGGCGGCCGTACGGCGATGGGAGGAGACGGCCGACCCTTGGTCGGTGGCCAGCAGAGTGGTGTCGGGTTCCTCCGTCAGTCGGCGAGTTTCATGTGAGTCGGCCTCTGGGTTTGGTCGGTCGGAGGGATACGCCCGACATACCTCCAGTCGGCGATTGGGCCATTGAAAAGCCGTCAGTAGCGTCCGTTAGTCGGGCACTCCCGGCTTTCAGTCGGGGCGCTCCGACCGTCAATCGGTCGATATGCCCGTCAGTCGGTCGGTCGGCCAGTCGGAGACGGTCAGTCGGCCAGTCGGAGACGGTCGGTCGGCCGTCGGTCGGTCGGCCAGTCAGGGTCGGCCGTCGGGGTCGGCCAGTCGTCGTCGGGTCGTCCGTCGGGGTCGTCCGTCGGGGTCGGCCCCTTCGACCGTAAGTCGGTCGGTGGGAATTCCCCAACAGTTGCCCCCCTCCACTCCTGAGCCCGATGTCGTGTTGGCTCGCGTGAACACGTGGGCGACGGCTTCGGACGAAAGGAGTGGTGTTCCGTCTTTTCTTACCCCGACTCTGGCGATCACATCAACGAACGATCCAATATCGGTCGTCCCGACTGTAGGTCGAGCATGCACGTCGGGTCGGAGGTCGACCAACCTCGAACGTTGCTCGTCGACACGATCATTCCGCAGAATCTGTTGTCGAGTAGCATCCGACGTATTCGGATAGGATAACGATGGCAAGTCGAATATCCATTGTCCAGCCCTTGGTCGGACGTATGCGTCGGGATGTATGATAAACGGTGGCAAGCCGAATATCCTTCGATCGATCGTGACCAGATCGGTATGTCGCGAATGCGACTGCGGTCGTCTTGGCGTTTTGCCCTTCTTAGTCGAAGCTAAGTCGGCAAGTTAGCCAGCCGCATTAGTCGAAGCCCTTTGCCTTCAGAGGCCGAGGCCGTCGGTTCGACGATCGATGATCGAGTCATGTTGGTCGGGACCTTTTGCCTTCAGAGGCTGAGGCCGTCGGTTTCGGCGATTGATGATCGAGTCGTTGATTCGGCGATCGACGATCGGCCATGTTGGTCGGAGCCTTTTGCCTTCAGAGGCCGAGGCCGTCGGTTTCGGCGATCGATGATCGAGCCGTTGATTCGGCGATCGACGATCGGCCATGTTGGTCGGAGCCTTTTGCCTTCAGAGGTCGAGGCCGTCGGTTTCGGCGATCGATGATCGAGCCGTTGATTCGGCGATCGACGATCGGCCATGTTGGTCGGAGCCTTTTGCCTTCAGAGGCCGAGGCCGTCGATTTCGGCGATCGATGATCGAGCCGTTGATTCGGCGATCGACGATCGGCCATGTTGGTCGGAGCCTTTTGCCTTCAGAGGCCGAGGCCGTCGATTTCGGCGATCGATGATCGAGCCGTTGATTCGGCGATCGACGATCGGCCATGTTGGTCGGAGCCTTTTGCCTTCAGAGGCTGAGGCCGTCGTAGATTCTCCGCTCCTTCGATCTCTATCAGGATCTGCGCACGAGGAGTGGAGAGGGGAGTGTAGGAGTCATACCTGCGATGCGTCAGTCTCGGACTCCATCGTCAGGGTGACTTTTGGATTCGTCGGGGTGGCGAGACCCGACTATCTGTCGGGAGCCTGCTTGGTTCGACGGGTTCCCGACCTTTCCTCCGCTTTCCTTCGGGCCTCTGGGCTCGGCAAAGCGTCGGTCGGACGCTCCTTTGTCCGCGCGCATATACTTGTATGCGCGCTTCAGTAGCTCGGCATATGTTCGGGGGAGGGTCTTGTCCAGAGAATAAGTAAATCGGGACGACCTCAGGCCCCGCTTCATGGCTGAAACAGCCATGTCTTCGTTGAGGTCCCGGACCTCGAGCGTGGCCGCGTTGAATCGCGCCACGAAGTGTCGGAGCGTCCCATTTTCCCCCTGCTTGAGGGAGAAAAGGCTATCCGACGTTCGCGGCGGCTTTCGGCTGGTGCTGAAATGGGCCACGAACGAGTGCTCGAGCTGCGCAAAGGAATGGATACTGCCCGATCGAAGACCGGAGTACCAAGCCCTGGCAGCCTTGCGGAGCGTCGCGGGGAAGCCGATGCAGAAAAGAGCGTCGGTTGCCCCTTGAATCGTCATGAGAGCTTTGTAGCTCTCGAGGTGGTCGACTGGGTCGGTGGAGCCGTCGTAGGGCTCCACGTGCGGCATCTTGAACCGACTGGGAATCGGCTCATCGAGGACCAGTCGGGAGAGAGGTTGGGCGGTCTGGAAGTCGACGTCGTTCGAAGACTTCTGGCCGTCCATCTGCAGTTGGGCGAGTCGGCAGTCGATCTCCTCGAACCGTCGCTCGTAGTCGTCCGCTCGTCGATGCTGGGAGACCCCAGGGGTGGAGCCTCCGGAGGATTCTGAAAGAGAGCCGACGGTGTGTGCGGCCGCTTTTCCTTCCTTGCCCGTTCCAACGGGGAGGGAGAGGGCCGCTGGGACCGTCGGTCGTCGCGCCGTGGTCGTCCCTCCTCCTCTCCGTGGGAGCGCTGTTGGGAGTGCTCGCATGGAGGCGACAGGGATCGGCGCGGCCGTCGGCGGCTGCTCCTGGAAGGCATAGGTCGGGCCACCGGTTGCTGCTGGAGGCTTTTGACTGCATCGGTCAGTACGGTCATCTGCCGTACGATGGCCGCAATCTGGGCCTCCGTGGTCACTGCAGGGCGCGGAGAGCTAGGCTCCGCCGCCGGTGGGGGCGGGGAGGCCTCTTCCCGACGGGAAGAGCGCCTGGCCGACCCAGTGACTCTCGATCGTTGAGCTCTTGTCTTAGTCATGCTGTCCCCTACCTGGCGCGCCAATCTGTTGCGGCCAATCGCCTCGTCGCCCGATCGTCGGGAAGCGTGCACCTGCAAAAGGAAGTCCGCACTAACCGGAGGCGGCTCCGGCGGGGACCCTCCGACGGTCAAGTCAGAGAGGTGACTGGGCAACAGTGAGATGCAGATAGAGAGCTCTGAGAAGGAGAGAGGGAGAGGGAGAGAGGAGCGAGCCTACGTTTTTGGGAGAGACGGAGCGGATCAATCCCTTGCACTGTTGCCTTCCCCGGTATATATAGTGGAGCACGGTATGGCGCCGTCATTAATGGCGCGGACAAGTGAGGAACTGTCAACTCACTGTAGACTGTCAGAGCCGCCGTGAAAACGTCATGTCGCCGTGTAGCCGTCTAATCACCAGGGTTGACCCGGCTCTCGGCGGGACAATGCCCCTAGGTAACTGTGCCGCATGTCCGTGTCAGAGCTGACAACGTCTGGCGGCCGTACGGCGATGGGAGGAGACGGCCGACCCTTGGTCGGTGGCCAGCAGAGTGGCGTCGGGTTCCTCCGTCAGTCGGCGAGTTTCATGTGAGTCGGCCTCTGGGTTTGGTCGGTCGGGAGGGATATGCCCGACATACCTCCAGTCGGCGATTGGGCCATTGAAAAGCCGTCAGTAGCGTCCGTTAGTCGGGCACTCCCGGCTTTCAGTCGGGGCGCTCCGACCGTCAATCGGTCGATATGCCCGTCAGTCGGTCGGTCGGCCAGTCGGAGACGGTCAGTCGGCCAGTCGGAGACGGTCGGTCGGCCGTCGGGGTCGGCCAGTCGTCCGTCGGGGTCGTCCGTCGGGGTCGGCCCCTTCGACCGTAAGTCGGTCGGTGGGAATTCCCCAACAGAAGCAATAAAAAGAAGGATGAATAATATTTATATGATACTTGTACTAAACTATCTTTTAATAAAAGAAAGTAAAAAAATGCTAGAGTTTTGTCCAAACAATTAATGAAGAATAATTTTGTTAATGTAGAAGCTCACCTCTCATATATGTCATTCATCCTTTTCTTATATCCTTCCAATTTGAAAGATACAAATTGATGAGTCAAAATAGATGAATCTTCTCTTCTTTTCATCCATATTTTCGATTTTTTGAACCGAACAATGAATAAAAATCATCTATCTTTCTAACTCGATCCATAGATCTCAACTAACTAGGGACTAATTATTTTTTTGGATGGATGATCTAATAATAAGGCATGGGATGATCTAACAATATAATATTTCTTTTTTCCTCCTTTATGCTTTGGTTGAGAGTTTAGGGAAGAAAGAAAAAAAAAGAGAAAATATTAGTAAAGAGAGGAAAGAAAAGAAAAGAAAGTAAGTATATCCCTTTCTTTTTGATTGAGAGTTTAAAGAAAGAAAAGAAGGTAATTTCTTCTTTTCTTGATTGAAAGCAAAGAAGAAAGAAAAAAAATATTATAACATTCTTTTACTATTATATTCTTGAAAGCAATCCAACAAACTCAAGAAATGAATCAAAAAAATTATTTTTTAATTTTTCTATTTTTTTTATTTTCATCGATTTTTTCCATCCGCAGGAGTCTCAATAGGATAGGAGACTTAGATGGGATGCATGAAATAAATTTTAGAATTAAAATATAATATTTATTTTATTATTTATCATTAGAAAAATAAGATAAAAATTATAAAAGATTTATTTACTATCAATTCTTTTCCTTTCAATTCCGCACGATTTGAAAGAGAAAAAAATTATGAATTTGAGGAGATTTATATTCTCTCTATTCTTTCTCATTTCTTTTTATTTTTTTATAAAAAAATTTTCAATCAAAAATAATAATAATTTTCTCTCTCATTTTTTTTTTATTTCTTTCTTATTCTTTTCCCCCAACCAAAATATTAATCTCCCGTCTTATTTGTAGTGGATGAGGATTTTTAGGGTGCGATATCTAATCCACATGTCATTTGTCTTCGCCCAAACATTATATACAATAGAAGCGACATGTGCAGCACGTAGGAAAAAGTTGAGCTGTCAGTTGCAATAATGTGGCTTGATGTGTTCCCACGTTTTTTTGTCCTCAACGCATCATCAAAGTATCACGCTCAAAGTACCATGATATCACCACTGCTCCGGTTCTCTCGGAGCCAACTGGCGCCTCGTCGTGGCGCAATTAACCTAACTCGGACCTCCACCAACCACTCCAATTCGAAGGCTAAATTAGTTAAAGCTAATTATTCCCGCCTCCCTATAAATTGCCCCAGGGTGCTTCTCCTCTCCGCCGATCCTCCCACTATCGTGGTCGTTAACAAAAGCTAAAGGCTTCTAGTCTTCGCCTCGCATTCCCTCCTTCCCTCCGCCAGCGATGAAGGTAATCGATAAGATCGCCGGCGACCATGACGGTCCCGTCGTCTTCTCCTTCGAGTTCTTCACACCGAAGCTCTCTGGCGATGCGGAGGCCCGCGCACGCGCCTCCGACGCCTTCGTGGCCAAGGTTGCCACATGGCCGCCCACGGCGCGGCGTTCTGCGACATCACGTGGCGCCCCCGCGACGCCGACTCCACACTCGCCCTTGCCGGCCGGATGCAGCGCGAGGTCGGCGTCGAGACCATTATGCACCTCACGTGCCTCGGCATGCCCCTCGACCGCATCGACCACGCCATCTCCGCCGTCCGTGCCGCCGGCGTCCAGAACGTCCTGGCCCTCCGCGGCGATCCTCCCCTCGGCACCGCCGACGCCGCCCTCTCCGCCGAGGAGGCCGCCCCCGGCGGGCCCGCCTGCGCCCTCGATCTGGTCGAGCACATCCGATCCAAACACGGGGACTACTTCGGCATCGCCGTCGCCGGGTACCCAGGTTCGCTCCCTTCTCTATCTCCGATCACCGGCCATCCATTTCTTGATATTCCCTCAGATCTAACGATGATCCCCAAACTCTCCCTCCCTCTCTCGATCTCCAGAGGCGCACCCGGACAAGATTCCGGATGGGAGCGAGGTCGCGACAGTGGAGGGGTACGAGAGCGATTTGGAGTACCTCAAGAAGAAGGTGGAAGCCGGGGCGGATTTGATCGTGACGCAGCTCTTCTTCGATGTTGATATTTTTCTCAAATTCGTGGGGGATTGCCGGCGGGTCGGGATCGATTGCCCGATTGTGCCTGGAATCCTTCCGATCGCGACGTACCGGAATTTTCAGAGGATGACGGAGACGTGCAAGACGAAGGTGCCACCGGAGGTGAGGGCGGCGGTGGAGGCGAGGAAGGGGGACGAGGCGGCGCTGGCGGCGTACGGGGTGGAACTGGCGACGGATATGTGCCGGAAAATCTTGGAGAAAGGGATAAGGGAGCTGCACTTCTATACGATGAACCGGGAGGAGCCGGCGCTGACGGTGCTGAGGAATTTGGGGCTGGTGGCGGTGGGTGGCAAGGCGGTTCCGAAATCGTTGGGAGAGAACCAGAACGGGGAAAAAGCGGAGTTGGAAAAAAAGCCGGCGAACGGGTCGCAGTAGATGCGCAATACATAGGTTGGTCCCAAATATCTTGGATTGCCAATACAGAAGATCTCAAACGCGTCGTTGACTAATTATTGTTAAGAGTTCACATTATAGTTTTTTTATGATAAGATCGGCCGGTGGTAGGTTAGTTTCCAATTGTTTGACCAGGTCAAATACTATAGATTTGTCTGTTGGCAATGGAAGAAATATATTAAACATGTGATGATTTCAATCAAGTGGATAATTAATATTACGGAGAGGAACAATGGCATTGCAACGTGAGATTTCTGTGCTACCAAAGCATTTTTGCTTCTAGCATTGAAAGAACAACATATGCCTACTGCTATCTTTTTACACGTGCATGACAGTTCTATCTGCTATACGTATTCTTAAAATCAGAGGCCTTAATTTTTCTTTCTTGGTATGCAGTTTCCCCTGTTAATCATCTTCTTTGATTGTGCTGACTATTGTGGCGGGATGTCTCCTTTTAACAACCAAATAGGAAAAGTTTGAACTCTGGTATATTATTAATTAATAAATAACACTTCAGAGAGGTAAATAGCATTATATAATTAGAATCCAAGCTGATCTCACTTATGCAACTTCATGTTAAAAATTCAGAAGTTCTTTTGAAGAAAAAAAATCCTGTTGGATCGGAAAAAAAGCTCCGAGTTCCATCAAACAGGTGATACTGAGTACAACAAGAGCATTGATTTAATCACCGAATAACATATTCTCACGCAACTTTAGATTCATGGTGCTAGTGGAAAAACATCACTGATGGTTTGTATGACAGATCTTTACCTTTATTTTTGGTGGTAACAGAACTTTTACCTCTGCGACAAAAACTTGAAAGGCATCAGATCCCTTATCAATTCAAGAACACGTTCCTTTGACATTTTCACCAAAGAGCCAGTGGCTTTATTCCACGATGTTGTGTTAAAGAAGGCAGTAAGCTACAGAAGAAAACAATCTTTGTAATGCATGATGCTCCGTAGCTGTAGTCTGAATTTTCCCTGACTAGCATCCTCGATCATGACCATGCCTCGATATAGAATCTACCAGCCTTCTCTAGTTGTCTGAGCCATCTTGCAGCAGATTCCTTCGAAATCCCGCTAGCTTCTGAAACGATCTCTTCCAGGGTTGATGTCACATCAGCTGGCATTTTTATGGAAGACCCTGCGATATATATGGCAGCTCCTGCACTCAACAAACTCCATATCCTTTTTCTCTCTTCTTTCATCTTATGCTGCACATAGACCTTCTGGGGCTGATCTCTAGAGAAAGCAACAAAGAACCCTCCGCCCTTCTCCTTCGATAGCACCCCATAATCTTGTGCATGAGATAACCAGAAATTCTTGTATAGAAAATCATTTTCCTGATTCCTACAACCAAAGAAGAATACGACTGGAGATGTTGACACAGTCACATTTTGCAGTGCCCTTTCCTCCACAAATGCACGGAAGGGTGCACAACCTGTTCCAGGTCCAATGAGAATGAGAGGAAGAGATGGAGGAGGGGGAGGAAGGGCACCTCGACGAATCCAAGCAGGAATATAGACTCCTGTTAGAAATTTGTGAAAGAATGTTAGCGATTCATTCAGAATCCTCCGTGTGATCGCAATTTCTATATGGTATTTTTAAGGATGTACCTTTACTTTCAAATGGATCAAGTCCAGCTAGCCATGACGAGCAGAGGCCATGTCGCTTCCTCTTGAAAGGAGTAATCCATGATACAATGCTCACAGTTAAGTGTACCTGGTTCGGATGAGCTGAAGGAGATGAAGAGATGGAAAACGCTCTGGTTTTTAGTGGAGGAACCATCTGCACCAACCATTCAAATGGCATCTGCACAGATGGAAAATCCTCTAGTACCTGCAACACAGGGCTAGTCATTTCTGAGAATTTGATGAGCTACGAAGAACGGTGAAAGCAATATACAGCCCCTTATTGTAATATCACACTCTTCATGCTTAACTAAATTCTTCAACAGAAACAGCAGAACTGTCTCCTTGAAATCAGACAGCTATGTAGAATCAAAATAAGCACGGTTAAAATTACAAGTTGCTTACCTCCAAAACAGTTCTTCGTTCCTTCTGATTATACTGATATAGATCATCCCTTCCTTCAGGAGAAGCAAAATATTGAAGCCTTTCCTTTTCATGTTCTGCTGTTGCATAAAAGCTCATGACCTGAAATGCATACACATTTAATGGCAATTTTAACTGATAAAATATAACAGGGTCGTTTGAAACAATTATGACAAGTATGAAAAAAGAGCCCATTAGATGTTAAGGCAATGTTAGGATTAATTTTATAGTTAATACTCTACTTGCATTCTGGCCTCTCATGGGATAAGGAGAAAAGCCCTGTTCCATCAATTTGGGATAAGGCTCAGAATTCGGTATTTATTAACATCTGTTTGGAATAACCGTCATAATAATGAATATGATAGTTTTGCAACCATGGATTCCTCTCTGATCCGCAATGGTACTTCAATAAAAATCATGAACAAGTTTTAATAACTACAATAGATCGATTACTTAGAAAAACAAGTTTTAATAACTTAATTTACTGAAGTTCAGGTTTAATAGGAATGGACTTCAGAAACATGCACAAGTATGCATCATTTTGCATCACAATATACTTCTCACTTCCTAAGCTGCATTGTAATACTGACCAATGCTGGGTAATACATAACCTCGAAGATATAGGGGGTAGGGTACAGATTGTGCTCTATATGCACCAACACTGAAAAATCTACATAAAGGAGTGCATGCACAATCAAGAAAACTTTGAATTGTTTATTAGAACTGACATTCTCTTGGGCTACAAGTAACTTGGAAGATTCTCCAGTACTTAGAAGATAATGTTTTTCGCACTGTGTGCATACAATTTGGGGCCTGGTATTAGCTGCACCTAAGAGCAATATAGTACAGTTAACCTAAGGCTTCTAAGCTATGGGGAGTCCTGTGAAATCACATATAAAGCTAACCAAATGTCAAAGCTGACACCCACTCAAAATCTGTCAATTGCAACATAAGAAACTAAATTCATCATTCTTTTACATGAACTGATTGAACTGATGTAAACCGATTCTCAAAATGCAAGATTATGTAATGTATTTAATAAGTCCTGGTGAAACTTGACTGTGAGTAGCATCATATTTTTCAATTCAATCCTCCTGATTCTCCATCTCTATAAAATATCCTGAGGCCACCACCTCCAATCCTCCTCCAGTTGGAGTCCACAGTTAGTTTGCTTGCCCCCCCCCCCCACCCCCCACCCCAAGCTAAGCATTTTGAATTTGAAATTCCACCTCATTGTGAAACTAGGCCGATTGTAGAGAAGCAAAGTGAGGAGACACCTTTGTCTCCACCCATCGAACAAACCCTACAAATTGCAACGAACAGGTTCAACAGGAAAGCCAAAGTGAGATGGGGATGGAAACCCCCTTAATCTATCCCCAAGAAGCCAACCCTGAACAATGATCGTTAGCTGTGTGAAAAATGGCAAATGCTAGGAAAATGGGAATGACCTAAGAAGACATGGATGGAAGAAGGGAGAATTAATTTGAAATAAGTATCATAATTAAAAATCAGAACCTAAAGATGGAACTAATCCTGATGTTTATTTTTTTTTTATTTGGAAGCATATTTGATTCTAAAACCATATCTGAATTTGATTAGAATATGGATCGGGATCGAGTCCAAATTAAGATCCATAATCCATGCTCATATCCGCAATCTTAAATCCTAACTATGTTTTGAGGTCTAATTTATGCAGAACTTAATCTTAAGCAAACCTAGGACCAGTCTTATATAGAATTTGATAGTCAAGTAGTCCATAAGACGCTCCATGCAATAAACAAGAAATTAGTCAAAATATAAACTTTATTCCTTCCTCTTTCTCTTCAACTTCAAATTTGCTACTTGCCAATTTGATTCGCAAAGTTCTAATAAACTTAGCACGACATCAGCAAATAAACTAAGGCTTCTTTAGCAAAAACTTTTTAGTAACTATTTGAAATAATATTGGATGGTGATATAAAATTTGTGCAAAATATTTCTTTTCCTGCAATGTTTTCTTGACTTTTATTTAGACAGTTTGGTGTTTCTTGAATAAAGACTAACAAATGGACAAGAAAAGACAATTTTTATGCATTTCAGATGAAGAGCTGCATGTATTGGAGTCGACTGCAGTTTTCAAAATAAGATGTACATACGTAACATGCAACTATCTTGCCTCAAAGAAATACCGTCGAGGGGAAGCTGATGCGACATCCATTGTCAGTGCCACAAAATCTTTTAATTTGACAGGATGCATCAGGCTTTTCACATGGGAATCAATAGATTGTTTCTCATTATCTCTGGGCTGGACCTGAAAGATCAACATGTTGTTAATCTTCTACACATTACCATGAATGCATAAAAAGTTTAAAAAAATGGTAATCATTCAATTTATATCCTTATATTCTTATCATAGAGACAACAAACTGAGACGATGAGACACAAGTCACAATATCAGACTATAAACTTGAACAATAAGATACTTAACAGACAAGAGAACAAATATTACTGCAAGTTGGATGCTGATGTTGTGAGATCTAACAAACTTTACTCTTTCCTGAGGGATAGAAATGTCTAGCATGTAATATGAACCTGTGATTGTGAAATACACCCAATGCAATATGAAAATTTTAAGTGACTGAAGGAAAAAAAAATCACATACTGTGATGTAACAGTCCTGGTCCAGGTTACAATGTTGAATGAATGCATCAACAGCAATAGGATCTTGACTTGGAAGAATCTCAACAACATCACCAACTTGATAGTCCATACCCTAAGAAAAGTGTCAACAGCCAGATCTATAATTATCCATAAATATATATAAAGAAAAACTTAGATCTAGAATGAGAATAGGAGGGTGAATTTTATAATAGTATACCACAGTTGCAATTCAATCAGGATGGTATAGGTAAACTTACAGGTGATAAAGCTTCAAATTCAAAATGACGCACATCTCTACCATAGTCCACTTTGGTCAAATGTTGGTTTGTTATCTATCAAATTATTCACAAGAACTTCCATATATTAGCAATAGAACTTGCATAATAGATACAGCAATCATAAAGGTATACATACTAAGAAGCAACAATGATACTAGATACACAAATGGAGGGGGCAATAGGATTCCATTTGTAGTTTCTCTCCCTGAAATGATATAAGCTTTTTTTTTAAAAAAAAAATACTAAGAAAAGTTCTTTCAAATGTATAATCATGTATTTTTCTTTTTTTTTTTAGAAAAAGAAAAAGAAGCATGATCATGTAGTATATGAAAAACTAGCACCTACCCCCACAATTTTGTGCTTTCTTCCTTCTCTATATTAGCAGCATGTATGCTTATTGGTAATATAACTTTTACGTACACGCATCGAGCACCCTATGCATATGCATACATAGATGCATGCATAAATGCAGACAGCTTGAGACATTTTTCCTAAAGTGTAAATTTTTTGATCATGTCTCGGTTCAAAAATACTTTTGTGAGCCATTCAGATAGATTCCTACCATTTCAATGATGCAAAATATTCCACATCAACTTTGCTTCACATATGTTCTAAGTCGCACAGATTCTAGGGAATGGCTCAATCAGCATGATGTCTGCATCAGGTCTGCATGTTGCAACATCTCAGACTTCATGAATGAATGAAAAGATACAGCCTGCCAAACACTATCTAGGAAGTGTGGTTTGAACACAATCACAGCAGCAGATTAACTCAAATAATGTTGAAACTGAAGCTCAAGAGAACTAAGTAGTGCTCACTGGGCCCATAGGCTGACTCTTGGAACACCTCATCTGAACATCATATACTGGGGAATATGCCAGCTCAAGGTTCTAAACAGCTACCAAAAATTTGCATATGCCTAATCATGCAACCAAATGCACTCCAAACATATCCAGGCAGGTCCACTTGATCCATGGTGTTTCGAGTGATCCTCTTGGATCAAAGCATGTGCAACAATGATCTAAGAGACATCAGCAAGGCGCAAGTCTCAGATTTGTGTTGAAAGGCCAACAGAGAGGAATACTATTACAGCAACTTGAATAGAAGTTGTAATAAAGGATCCAAAACAGACAAAATAGACCATAGCAACGGCATGATGTGACTAATTCACAAAGTTTGGTTTATTTATTAATTAAAAAAAAATCATAAAGTTGAGATAAGGCTGGATGATTATGAACTTCTGTCTATGGTTTGATATCTTTCAAGAAAGAGCATACATAGTTTGATAGCATATCATGGAGGGAAAAGGATCTGCTATAGCTAAATCTGTTACTTTGAGTTTATGTCTACGAGTAATAGAAGATATTATTTAATATTAGATAAAAATAAACTGCATCCATATTAAAGAAAAAAATTGATCAAGCAGTTAATTCATACCATCCGCAAGAAGTGATGTGGCTTATTATCATCACAGAAGCACAATGCTGGAGACATGGAACGAGTACTCTCAATCATCTTCTCAGTACTCTTCAAATCTAACACAGACAAGAGTCCTATTTTGATAAACTCTTCAACTAATTCTACAACCAAAATAATTATAGTTTTAGAAAGAAAATACCTGAGATGGTTGACACATGTACTTCTACCTCATCAGCATTATGATATATAACTTGAAATTTTGAATGGTCCAAAGTTTTCATATGAGAATTCGAAATATCTGAAACTCTTGGTAAGATGGTTGGGTTCATGTGATTCAGCATGTTCCACAGAGATGACAGCCAAGGGTCAAAGGCACCTTCATATCTATAGAGAATGTATTCCAGGGGTCATTTTGACTAGGTTATATAGTATTCCACAGTGTTGTTGACCAACTCAGATGAAATAATCAATGAAACTTACTGACATACAGATGTCTTGCAGGAAAAAAAAAAAAGTAAAAAACTAAAAACCAATAATACCATTAAAAAAATGTTTATCCAATAGAGATGCACTCACAAAATATCAAAAGAAGACTGAATAATGAACATTGAACATGAATCATATATCAGAAATAACACACTGCAGAACAGCATAAAATACACCATGAGCAAGTGTAAACTAGAGATATACCCTGAATGGTGCTGATCATCTCCCAAACCTTTTTTGATTATTGATTTTGCCCCAAGATCAGAAAGCCTTTTATCCAGCTTCTTTGCACTAAACTGCAGCCCAAAAAATAAAAAATAAAAATCACAACTTTATCTAACAAATTTTAGAGACAATCAAGCAATTCTGTATTTTGCTGACATAACATATAAAGAATAAGGCCTACTTCATAAGATCAAGGTTATAAATTGGTTAAAAAGGGTATTTGGAATGGCTTTACTACAAACCCATGTCAAGAATGGATGCAGTAGCACTGAATATATAGACTAAGATTATTTCAAAAATATTTTGGCAGAGGGTCAAGCTTTGCTTGCTCTTGTATGAAGCTGGAATCTGAAAATTATGATCCTGTCTTGATGGTCATTAATTAATCCCTCAGTCTCTTCATTGTAAACGAACAAAATCACGATAAGAGTGTTACAAACAGAACAGTAAGTGAACATCCTCCTTTCTATACTCGTGTTATTCTTCTCACCTTGTTCTTTCTTTATTCCTTATTCACTTCATAACCCAATCCTCTGTAACTATAACAGTTCTCCATTTAAAAATTAAACAATAATAATATATGCCATGTCTTTTCAGTGCTTCCAAAAGAATAGAAGTTCATCTTGATCCAATGTTGACAAGTCAACTAAATATATCACCAGCTCGATGTCAAAAGATATAATTGTTAAGAAATTGTATATATCATGATGTATATACACAAACTAAAAAGGAAAACCTGTTCAAAAAAGAGATTTCTACAACCACAAGACTGGCAGCAACAATAACATTATGATGCAGATTGTGCTGCATTAACAAATTGGCAAAGAGACAACATGGAGCATGCACTAATCATGAAGTGCACTATGTCGAGGTATTTTTCACATAAAGGTAGTGTAACAGAGGAAAGACTTAACAGTCAAAAATAACAGTTTCTTCCATATTGCAAACATTTCATAGTAGTCAAGGGATTCCCAAAGTTCACACTTTCCAGGTTTTATAGCATTAGTGACTTGGCCCGAGTAGTTAAGCATGATATTACATGGCTATTCATGCAAATATTCATCATTCAGTTTGAGTAGCAAGCTGAATGTCTCACATGTTTGTGTAGAGCAAAACTGAAGCAAATGATTCATAATTCAACTAAAAATGATGGGCTTCAAAAATCCAACAATAATGTGTTAAAAAGATTAGTTGTAATTACGTTGTATTTCTGGTATCCGGAGTCACCCAGTCCAAAAACGGCGTAGTGAAGATCTTCCAACCACCTATTATTAAGATTTCTCTGCAAAAGAAACCTCCAGAACGCCTAGAAAAAGCAAATCAAGTCACGACCAAGAAATGAAAACAATTCACAATGAATAAATGAAGATCAACCTTCATGGAATCCGGTGCATCACCCTGACCGGTAGTCGACACGACAAAAATCACCGTCTTCTCATCCGGTAAACGACTCTGCAAGCATTTGAAACCAAAAAATAAAAAGAAAAGGAAAGAAAAAAAACCATATTAATTGCATCGAAATTTGGCGAAATTTTTGACTCGATTTTGTAATTGCTAATGGAACTATCGTTAGTTTATCTCTAATTTCAGTTGAACGGATAAATAAAAAGATAAGAGGGGGCAGAGTGAAATCTAACGGCGTCGAAGCGGTCCATGGAGAGGACGGTGACGGAAGGGCAGCCGCCGCGCTCGGCCTCCCTCCCGACGCGCTCCGCCGCATCCATGGCGTTCCCAGTCTGGGACGCGTAGAGCACCAGAAGACCGCTCGGCTTCTCTTCCATTGCCTTCGCCGTTAGAGAAGGGAAAGGGGAAAGGGAAGGAACAGGGAAAGGGTTTTATCTGCCAGCTTGTAGTATCAGCCGTTTGATATCAATCTAATGGCCAGATAGAAGCCTAGAAGATGGCGGGGGAGGGGCTCCGGATCAGGCGGCGGGGGACGGAGACTGCGGGAGATGTCGCCGAGGTGAAGGCGGACAGCGATAGTGAGGTCGCTGGGAAGATCGGACGGCGGGAGGATCGTGCTGTGCGGGTGCAGCTTCCTGAAGGGGATCGAGTTCCACGGACCTGAGCATGAAGGAGAAATTCTTTGTGCACCGGCGGTGTTCGATTGGTCCTCACCGCTTTTCAACTTATATTTAATATCTATAATTTATTTTTTTATTTAAAAATTTTATATCATAAAAATATTTTTATTTTTCAAAAAAATTATATCTAAAATATCATAATATAATTTAAAATATATTAATATAAAAAAAATATTTTTGTCCAATCATTTTTCAACGTATATTTAATTTAATAGCTGTAGGCTAAATTTTTTTTAAAAAAATTTTGAATGACGAAAATACTTTTAATCTTTAAAAAAAATTATGATATTTTATCATCCAGTATTATATTATGATATTTTATGAATAAAAATTATAATTTTTTGAAAGATGTCATAATTTTATTAAAAAAATTTACCATATAAAATTTTTAAATGAAAAAAATCGAATTACAGATATTAAAAATATATTAAAAAAATAATAATTATATAAATTAATTAGATAACATGATATCTTTTACGTCAAATTTTTTACACCATTCACGATAAACAAAAAATTTGCCAGACATAAAGTCCTCAAAAATTTTATAGACCACGAGAGGTATAGTTAGAAGTAGGTCTGGGCCCACACGAGATTGTCTAAAGCCCAAATCGAAAAGATCTGTCCTGAGACGTAAATCGAAGCCTGTACAGACATGACCCACCTAGCACTAAACCTTACCCCAGATCTGCGCATCCCCCGGGCCCCAGCCATGATCTCTTTCTCAACCCCTTAAGAGCAAGAAGTGGGCCCAAGCTTTCTCAAGCCGCATCGAGCCAGGCCTACTATGGGTCAAGCTATGGATCAGACTTGGATCTGAAATAGTATTCTCCTTATTCTCTGTCCAAAGATGGGGCGCAAAGATTTTGTGCATGACATGATTGTGGGATTGAAAATTCCAAGTTGATAGAATTGGTTTTGATTGCCTTGAAACTTTAAAAATTTTTGAATTACATAATACCACATACTCCTACAAAACTACAAGAAAAGATTAATGCAGAAAGATAAGATAAGGAAAATAAAATAGAGTTTTTATTGTACAGAGATCTCTTTTCTATGGTTACACAAAATCCTTAAATACCTTATGTTGCGGCCAATTCTCAATTGCACTTGACTTTGATGAAGAGCAATTTGCAAAAGAAGTTCACTAACCAAAATTATATCCGATGGAGACCCTCCAATGTCTAAATCAGTAGAAAATGATGAACAACAGATATTTTAGAATAGAATCTGACAGAATCTAGCCTAGAAGTATTTTACCCTTGCTGTTCTCTTACCTCCCCTTTATATAAGTAATTTGGATGTAACTATCTGTAACGGTTTGGTACGTGGAATCCCGCTTATCTCGATATTATATGATCGTGGAGTAGACAGTTAATGTCCACTAATAATTGTGGTAAGTAGCCGTTACGCGCTCTTTGTATTGGTAATTTCTAATATATCGACTATGTGTCCGTGATGTGGGCATACCAACTATATGTCGGTGCTTGTAAGATACCGACTGACCATCAATTGATGACTCTAATATATCAACTGACCATCAATTATAAAGTCGATCGAGTCGTTATAGTTGACTTAGATCCGTCAGAAAAGTCGATTGAAAATTATTGACTATTTGTTGGTGTACCGACTGATAGTCGGATGTCCGTGTCCTTGACGTAGATAGAAAGTTGGACGATGAGCCTTCTAGATATCAAAGTTGAACCAGAACTTGTTCAACGGTCCGATTTTGACGGTTCCCCATAGGATACCGACATATATTCGGATAGCCGACCGTGAATCAGAGGGAATAGGTCCGATTGCCCCAACAGTTGCCCCCATTCCCAAGTCTCAGGTGGCTTGATATATTAGATGAAGGGAGTCTCCACATGTCATTTTGAGCCTCGATTTTGCGGTCGTTTCGGCTGCAAGCATAAATGATCCCCTCGAAAATTGAAAGATCTTCAATCATTTTATCGTTTTGATGATCGTGCGATCATCATTGAGATATTAATTCGAGAAGATGGTTATTTAATGTTGCAGTCGATCAGATGATGAAATGATCTGATTTAATTTGATTTCAGCTGATCGAGAGCTGCCACATGTCCAGCGATTGTTGGCTCCTGTCAATTCATGCGGATTGTACCCACATGTCTCAATCAGCAGTAGATGCGTTGAAAGGTCCGAACGACGATCGGTTCAGATGTAGCCACATGTCAATATCTAGGACAATCTTAATTCGAATGGGCTTATCTCGACCGTATATAAAGTTGCTTTCTTCCCTTATTTGGACCTTCTGCCGCAACTCTGAGAGCCCAAGCAATATCTGTGGGTGTCAAGAGTATCGTTGAGTTCCAGTGAAAGTCGAAACTTCCAGAGCCATCTTCTTCTTCCCTGTGTCTTTGTGGTCCCTTAGGCTTTCTTAGCTTTCAGGTTAGGTCTTCCTCCTTTTCACTTTTCTGTTTCTTTTTAAATTTTTCTTCTGCCATTATCAATGGCAAGTAGTAGTAAAAAAGGCAAGGATAAGACTAGGATAGATGAGGATAGACCCATAGATAGAGCCCTTAGTCCTACTTGAGATAGTCGATCGACTGGTTTGGTTGGGATTCTTCCCTTTCGAGCTGGTAGTAGAGATTTCTTCTCTGACTAAGTCAGCAGTCATTCGCTTTTGGGAATAGCATTGCATCCCGGAGCAGTTTCAACTGTCTGCACCTGATCCAGATGGTCGGATGATTTTTTCTCCTCCAAATCAAGTTGCTTTCTATGTCGAGAACTTTTGGACTGGCCTTTGATTTTCGATTTCGAAGTTCGTTAAAAATATTTTAGACTATTACAAACTCTGCCCAGCCCAGCTTGCTCCGAATTCTATTCAGCTCCTCATTACCTTTACCTTGTTGTATCATATGATTCTGACCAATCTCAGACCATCTCTCTTTCATGCTTTTTTTGTTTTTCCTCCTCATCCAAAGGCTGAGGGTTGGTGATTCTTCAACCCGAAGAAGGGTCTGTCTTTTATTACTGGCCTTCCATCTTTCATCCATAATTGGAAGACTCAATTCTTCTTTATTTCTTCTTCTTTGGCTTAGGGATTTCCTTCCACCTAAAAAAATCTGAGAGTGAGCCCAAATGATCTCAGTCAAGTCGATGCCGTCGATCGAGAAGGCTTCCTCCAATTAAAGGACATGGAAGTCCCTCCGTAATGGAAGATGTTAATGGAGCAAGCTCTTTATGATGTCGGACTTAGTTTGGTGCTTGCCGTAGATATAGCATAGTAGCACCGTAGGTATAGCATAGTTGTCCTTTCACTTTTTACTTTTCATCTAACTTTAAATTTGTAGCTAAGTCATTATCTTCTGCTTTCAGCTATGCGGCTTTCGATGCGATCTTCGATAGATCAGATCAGATGATTTGCCATCAAGAAGAGGCCCGCTGCTAGTGTGGGTCCCTCTCATCTCCTGAAGAAGGTTCGGCCTGACACACTATCGGTAGTCATCCCTGAAGCTGTCGTCGAAGCGGTTGTTACACTGTCCACTCCGACAGCTCTACCACCAATCGAAGTTCACTCGTCGATTAGGCAACCAAGTAATGACGACGTTGTCGTGGTTGCCGATCCAGAGCCGGCTAGTAGGGGGCCGATGGTATCTTGGATGCCACCCACGTCTGGCCTAGAGCCGATCAACATAGAGCCAGCCGTATCTCAGGTGCCACCCACACCTGAATGGATGGCGATTCCCGTAGATCAGTCGTCTGCACAGGAACGCGGGAAGACACAAGAAGTTTTGGCTGACAAACTTTATGGAGCTCTTCGATATTCGAATTTCCACGGGTGAGTCAGCTTTGGTGAATCCAAAGTTGGCTAAGCGGCTTTTGGAGGCTATACTTCTCCCGACTGATAGGAAAAACAGGAAGAGTCGGACTGTATCTGACATGTTCTCGTCATATTACCCGACGATCCTCAGTGTAAGTTGGTATTCCATCCTCCATCTTTTTTATACTTGCTTTTTTTTAACTCTTCTCTTCTTCTTTTCAGCTGGTGCATGATAAGTCAGCACTAGAGAGGGTACAGAATGATCATAGATCTCTGTCAGCCATGGGCCGACAAGGTTACGGCTGTGAACGTCGACAAAGCTGCTGCCATCGAATGTCTTCAAGCGGCAATAGAATGGGAGGAGAAATATCAGGAGGAGATCTCTTATATGCAAATTGAGTTGAAGTCGGTTAGAGTCGAGTTAGAGTCGGTTAGAGCCGTCAGCCACGTCTCAAGAAAAATGAATTAAGTGGAAGAAGCATATGATCAATCAGCTCTGGAGGGAATGTGATAGTTGTATTCAAGAACTGGAGAGAAAATAGCAAAGGCATTAGGCCACCGAAGCTTGATTGGCACTAGTCGATGTAGAGTCGGCCTCCGTCAAGGAGGAGGCGAAGTCAGCTCAGGAGGCTTTCAATCGGGCGCAGGAGCAGGCATCGAGGACTACAAGAAGTCTGAAGACTTCAAGAATGAAATCCTTCAGGACGGTAATGCGGCCTACTAGGTCGGGTATGAAGATGGCAGAGATGCTGTTGGGAATCTTTGTCCGAATCTGGATCTGAGAAGCATCACTATCCCGATGACAAAAGTAGAGCCGACCGACGAAGCGACTGCTCCGACTGAAGTTGTACCCATGTCGACCAAAGTAGAGCCGACTATCATGGAAGCTCAAAAAATCAAAGCTATGGTGGTGACCAGTGCAACAGCTGAGGAGATCAAGCAGTAGTCAACGTAGATGTCATAGGTCTTTATTTTTGTTATCGGATTGTAGTCCAACTTTTCTTTTTATAACCGGATCTTAGTCTGATTTTGTAATCCTTTGTTGATAAATGAATGAAAGCAATTTTTTCCTAAATATTGAACTTCTTGAATGTTATCTCTTTGGATGTATTGTTTGTCGTAGATGATTGTTGCCAGTGTAGTCAAATATTAATCGGATAGCTAACTATCATTCATTTTTCTGACTAATAATGGATAGTTGAAGTCGTATGATTTGCCTATTAGTCAGGTATCAGCCAACTAAACTTTAGGCATATTTTTTTTAAATATTTGATATATAGAGGCTAGTCAAATATTCTTCGATCGATTGGAGTCGAGTCAGTATATGTTTCGTTCGATCAAAATCGAGTTGGCTTATCATTCCGCTCAACCGTAGTTGAGTCAGCATATCATTCTGTTCAATCATAGTTAAGTCAGCATATCCAGTAGTCTACTAGGCATCGATATATAATCATCCAACTAAAGTTGGGTCAATATGCATGTATGCCGATGAATCATCGGTCAGACATTATATTTGTAGATGATCAAGTATTCACGGTATGTAGAAACCCAATCATATCATTTCAAATAGCTTATACATGTAGACAACCTCATTGATACTACATTCTCAGATTGTCCGCATTCCACGTTCGAAGGGCAATCGTTCCATCGAGGATTTCTAATCGATAAGCACCATGATGAAAAAATTCGATCACTCTGTAGGGGTCTTCACAGTTTAGAGATAGTTTTTCTTGATCTAAAGATTTTGAAACTTTTGCTTTTTTCAGAACCAAATCTCCAAGATGAAAAATCTTTGATTCGACCCTCGCATTATAATATTGGGCCACTCTTTGTCGGTATATGGCCATTCTTATTTGAGCTTGCTGTCAAACCTCCGAAAGCAAGTCCAGATCGGCTCTTCAATAGTTGGAGTTGCTTGGCTCTGCATACTGTTCGATCCTCATTGACGGCAATCCAATCTCCAATGGAATTACTGCTTCCGTTTTATATATAAGGTTGAATGGTGACTCCTGTTAGAATGCGAGGAGTCATTCGACAAGCCCATAAGACAGGGTATAGCTCTTCTACCCATAAGCCCTTGGTTCCATTCAATCGAGGCTTGAGTCCATGTAGGATCATTCGGTTTGTCACCTCCGCTTTACTGCTTGATTGTGGATGGCTGACAGAGATGAGTTTGTGCGTAATATGAAGTTTTGCATAAAATTTTCTGAAATTTTGATTGTCGAATTATCGATCATTATCGATGATGATGATGTGTGATAATCCGAATCTACATATGTTAGACTTTTGAATGAAGTCTTCCATCTTTTCTTTGATGATTTGCATTGGGGGTTCAGCTTCTATCCACTTGAAAAAATAGTCCATCGCGATGACTAAGAATTTTTTTTGATCGATCGTCGGAGGGAAGGGATCGAGTATGTCGATTCTCCACTGTACGAATGGCTATAGTGCAATGATTGATGTTAATTGGTTTGTCAGTTGATGCTGTATGTTGGCATATCTTTGACACTCTTTGCATCTCTGAATAAGCTTAGGTGCATATTTTCTCATGGTGGGCTAGTAGTACCTCTATCATAAAACTTTATAGGCTAGTGATTTGCCCTCCAAATAATTTTTGCAAATCCCTTAGTGGACTTCTTGGAGAGCATAGTCATCTTCGGTAGGTCTCAGGTACTTAAGCAGTAGAAGAGAGAATAACCTTTTGTATAGTTGCTCGTTCATCAACATATATTGAGAAGCCATCCACCTTAGTCATTTGGCTTCTAATGAATCTCCTAGAAGGGCACCATTAGTTAAATATTGAATGATCGGATCTATCCAGCTTGATTCATTATTTATTTGATGCACTTCATCGATCTTGTCGATACTCGATTATTCGAGATATTCGATGAATGTTTGGCCGAACAGATTGGAAGTAGTCGCAAGTCAAGATAGTGCATCGGCATATGCATTTTCACTTCTTGAAATATGAAAGACCTAGAAATAATTGAAGGTTTGGACAAGGTTCCTCACTTTTTGAAGGTACATCATCATGGTCAGATCTCGGGCTTCAAATTTATCTTGGACCTATCCAATGATTAGTTGTAAATCGATGAAGACTTTCAAGTTATCTGTGCCAAGCTCTTTAGCAATCTTCAAGGCGGCTAGCAATACTTCATATTCGGCTTGATTATTGGATGCTTTGAAGTTGAACCGAAGGGCATATTCAGTCATAGTCCCTTCAGAGTTGGTGAGGATGAGGCCAGCTACACTCCCTTGGGCATTGGATGCTCCTTCAACATATAGCACCCATACCGATTCAGGTTCGGCCTTTGGATTCTCAACTTGCTCCAACTTGTCGTCAGATTTGTGCTCAGGTCTATCATCGAGTACGGTATACATGGCGATAAAGTCGATCAAGACTTGAGCCTTTGATGATGGTCGTGGATGATACTATATGTCGAATTCACTGAGTTTGATCGGCCACTTTATCATTCGATTAGAGGTATCTGATCGATGTAAGATCGCCTTCAAAGGCTGGTCTATCAAGATGACCACCAAATGAGCTTGAAAGTATGGTCAAAGACATTGAGTCGATATGATCATAGCATAGATCATTTTTTCTACCTTCGAATATCTGATCTTGTTATTGTAAAATACTTTGTTGGTATAGTATATTTATCGTTGAATCCAATTTTCATCCTTCCGGATAAGAATCGAGCTGACTGCTTTCGAAGAAGTTGTCAAGTAGAGATACAATACTTCTCTCTCTTTTGGTTTTGTGAGTAGTGGGGAAGACATCAAGTATTTTTTTAGATCTTCGAAGGACTATCAGCATTCATCTGACCATGAGAAGTTCTTCATTTACCGTAGGATCTTAAAGAAAGGCAAACACCTTTCTGGCAACTTCAAAATCAATCAACTGAGTGCGGCAATCCTTTCATTTAGTTGATGTATCTCCTTCTTGGAACTGAGATGCTTCATATCGATAATAGTCTTTATCTTCTCTGGATTAGTCTTGATTCTCCGTTGCGATATGAGAAATCTGAAAAATTTTTCAGCAGTCACCCCGAATGTACATATGATCGGATTCAACTTCATCCGATGTTATCAAAGTGTGTTGAAGACTTCTTTTAAGTTTCGAACATAGTCATGAGTTTCGATACTTTTCATCAGTATGTCGTCGACATAAATCTCCATATTATGCTCGATTTGTGTCTTAAACATCTTGTTGACCAATTATTGGTAAGTCGCTCCGACATTCTTCAAACCAAATGGTATCACCTTATAGCAGTAAATATCTTTGTCAGTTGTGAAGGCTGTGTTCTCCTCATCTTCAGATGCCATTCGGATCTGATTGTATCTCGAGAAGGCATTAATGAAACTCAAAAGTTTGTGCTTCGATGTTGCATCGACTAATTGATCGATCTTCGATAGAAAAAAGTTATCCTTGAGACATACTTCGTTCAAATTAGTATAGTCAATGCAGATTCTTCATTTTTCGTTGGCTTTTCTTACCATCACGATGTTGGCTAGCCAATCTGAATAATTGGTTTCTCTGATGAAACATGTCGTAAGAAATTTATCCACTTCTTTGTCAATGACCTTTTGCCTCTCAGATGCAAAAGATTTTTTCTTCTATCTTATCGATTTAACTTTTGGATCAACATTCAATCGATGAGTTATTATTTCTGAGAGAATCTCAGACATGTTGATGCCGACCAAACAAAGATATCAACATTGGCTCTCAATAGTTCTACCCACTGCTTTCGCTCCGACTCAGGTAACTTTGATTCGATTTGAATAGTTTTAGTCGAATCATCTTCTCTCAATGGGATCGAAACCAATTGTTTGATGGGTTCGTCCCTTTCTTTATTATCCCTCTGGTCTAGTTTGTCAACCGATAGAGGGTCTTCAGGCTTGTTGCCTTCGACAGAAATCATGAAGCAGTGTGGGGCCAATTGCTGATCCTCTCGCATCTCCTCAACTCCACTCTTTGTTGGGAATTGGATGAGGAGATAATAAGTCAAAACTATCGCTCTCAATGCATTAAGTCCCAATCGTCTGAGTATGATGTTGTAAGCTAAAAGAACTCAAACAATCATGCATGTTAAGAGGATAATGCTTTGTCGTGGTTCGGTTCCTACAGTCAGAGGGAGAGTAATTTTGCCCTCCATACTAACTGCACCTTCAGTGAAACCGACCAAGGATGTAGAGATTGTCCTAAGTCAGTCAATCGACAGTCGCATTTGAGAGAAAATAAAATAGAATAACACGTCTGTAGAGCTTTCATTATCTATAATTTTTTTTATATTATAATTTATTATCATCGTCGAGATGATAACAGCATCATCATGAGGAGTTTGTACTCTTCGAACATCATCATCTGAAAAAGAGATTACATTATCATATCGTTGCTTTTTCGATGACTCTTCTTCGGAGTTTGCCCCCCAGTCTCTTGGTCATCAGAAAATCATATTGACGACTCTCGTCATTGGTCGATTATCGTTTGCTCCCTTAGATTGATGCTGAGGTTATTGATGAACAGGAGGTTGAGTCTGACGATCGCATCAAAATTTTTCGAAGTAGCCACATCGAATCAGAACTTCTATTTCATCTCTGAATTAAATGCACTATTCGATATCATGACAATGATCACGATGAAACCGATAGTATTTCCTCTTATCGTGGCTCCTCGATGGTGCTTTCATTGATGGAGGTTAATGGAGATACTCTTCTCCCTCAATCTTTATTAAAATTTATGCATGAGGAGAATAGAGAGGAGTGTAGGAGTCATATCTGTTGCTGTAATTGTTCGCCTTCGGACTCCATCGGTAGGGTGAAGCTCCTTTCCTATGTGATGTCCAACTTGGTTCGGCTAGAGCTCCACCCTTTTATTTCTTTTTTTTCTGATCTTTTTTCTTCTGATTGATGTCGATCAGTAGCTCCTTCGTCTGTGCATATATATTTATACGCATGCTTAAGAAGTTCAGCATATGTGCAAGGAAGGATCTTATCCAGAGAATATGTAAACCTGGATCCTTTCAGATCCCTCTTCATGGTTGAGATAGCCATATCTTCATTGAAGTCTCAGACCTCAAATATGGTGGTGTTGAAATACACCATGAAGCTTCTCAGAGTCTCTCCTTCATTCTGCTTGATGGAGAAGAGACTGTCAGACGTTTGCAGCATCCTCCTGTTGGTGCTAAAGCGAGCCATGAATGATTACTCTAGCTACTCGAAAGAGTGGATGCTTCTCAGTTGGAGCCCAGAATATCAGGCTCGAGCAGTATTTCGAATTGTAACCAAAAATTAAAGCATAAGAGGACGTCGGTTATCCCTTGAATTATCATGAGAGCCTTATAGCTCTTCAAGTGATTGATAGGGTCGTTGGAGCTATCATAAGGCTCCATCTGTGGCATCTTGAATCGAATCAAAATCGATTCATCTAAGATGCATCGGGAGAAGGATAGAGTGGTGTAGATGCCGAGATTATTGGAGGACCCTCCGCCATCCACCTGAAGTTAGACGATTCAATGGTCGATTTCTTTGAACTTACGTTCATAGTCGTTAAGCCATCGTTGCTGGAAGAATACAGGGATAAAATCCTTCGAAGATCTAAATAAGGAAGTTAAGGGCGTGCATGTCCTCTTCCCCTTCTTGTCACTATGGTGGCGAGAGGGGGAAGGAGACCATCACTGTCATCGAGTGGCACGGTGGGAGTGTCAGAAAGGTGGTGGCTCGACATGATGGAAATATTGAGCCGATTGTCATTTCAGAGATGGAGAAAGAGATCATCGAGAGATGCGGCGACTGTGCTTGGATGGCACTGTATGCGTCGCCGGCTCTTCTGCCACCGGTTGCTACTGCTACTGCTACTGCTGTGTTTGCTACTGTTGAAGACTGTGTACTGCTTCTGTCAATATTTTCATCTGCTGTATTAAAGCAGTGAGTTGTTGTGCGTCCATTGTAACAATTGGATACGAAGAACTGGGCTCTGCCATTGATGGTGGAGGTGGGAGATCTTTCCGATGGAAAAGTGCCTGGTAAAGCTGATAGAATCATTCTGAGCCCTTATTTTCACCATGATTGAATTAGTTGTTGCTCTTCTACCTGGCACGCCAATATGTTACGGCCAATCTTCGGTTGCATCTGACTCCGATGAAGAGCAACCTGCAAAAAAAATTCACTGACCAAAATTATATCCAATGAGGATCCTCTGATATCTAAATCAGTGAAGAATAGTAAACAGCAGATATTTTAGAATAGAATCAGACAAAATCTAGCCCAAAAGTATCTTACCCTTACTGTTCCCTTACATCCCTTTTATATAGGTAATTTGGGTATAACTGTCCGTAATGGTTGGTACATGAGATCCCACTTATTTTGGTATTATGTGATCGTGGAATGGACAGTTAATGCCCACTAATAATCATGGTAGGTAGTCGTTATGTGCTCTTTGCGCTAGTAGTTTCTAATATACCGACTGTGTGTCGGTGATGTGGGCATACCGACTCTATATCGGTGCTTGTAACATACCGACTGACCATTATTGGTGATTTTGATATACCGACTGACCATCAATTATGAAATCGATCGAGTCGTTATGGTTAACTTGGATCCGTTAAGAAAGTCAATTGAGAATTACCGACTATGTGTCAGTATATTGACTGATAGTTGGATGTCCATGTCCATTATGCAGATAGAAAGTCAGACGATGAGTCTTGTAGATATCATAGTTGAATCAGAACTCATTCAGCGGTCCGACTTTGACGGTTCTCCATAGAGTACTGACACATATTCGAATAGCCGATTGTAAATCAGGAGGAGCAGGTCCGATTATCCCAACATCTCATTTTATAGTTATACCAACTCATCCACTCACTGATTCGTCCATAACCACATAGCCATTTCAAAACTCCTCTCATTTAGTTTCCAAATCTCTATCTTTTCACCCCACGTATTTATTTTGAACTCAATCGGCTCATGGGTCTACTTGTGCAGATATATGGTGCAAATGAAATAAATTCTGGCTAGGCTTCGAATTGGTGTTTAGCCCAACCCGATCCAACCAAGGCCCAAGTCTGTAACGTGGCCCAAAATAAATTGTTAATAATAAAATATTAGAGAAGGCTTTGTTAATACTAGCTTCAAGTTCAAATACTGGCCATGTCAAGAGAAAGAATCCAAGCAGCTTCTTTACTTGTTGGCAGATGCATCACTTCATGCTTTTGGTTCCGATGACTAATGCGATCTCATAGTCCGATGGTGAGGTATGCTTAACGTATTAAAGACCCCTAAATTGAACAATACAGGAATGTTCAAGGGCACACACAAGCAGATGGAACATGCCGATCTAAGATCCAAAACAAACACTCAAAAAAATAATAAGATAAAAACATTGAAAGAAAAACAAATTGATGAGGGACAAAAAACTTTTATTAAAAAAATGAAGCTACACAAGGTAACTCAAACTGCAAGCAACAAACATCTTGCCAAAATCATCTATGAAGTATCTTGTTGAAAGAACAAAATATGAGCATAGAAATGAGTAATAGCATCATTGCCATAGTAACAACAATGTATAAAAATTTATCAAATTAATAATTAAATAATAGAATTCTTTGATTAGCTTGAACAATATTCCTTCATCAGCTCGACCTTTTCGATGCATATATCGAAATCGATGATATTTTACAATATTTTTTCTCAATATTAACTCTACAATCATAATGTCGAGATCTCTTATTCGGCTTATCCCAATGAGCATCATGTTGTCTATTACAATAACTACGAGCATCGGTCACCCCCCGCATACAAGTAAAATTAGAAACAAAAATTGCTTATATTCATATATCTTCATTTGAAGAGCTTTAAGTATCGATATTCAATTGCCTATTGAACATGAAATGAAATCTTCTTACATAGAGACTTTTAATAGCTCGAACTCTGAAGTAACTTCATAATCAACTGATGTATCAAAAATCTTATCAAACAGCAAAGCAGATAAAAAATAATCTCCACTAAGCATATCCCTATTGCTACTTGATATTTAAAACTACTTCCATATTAGTCAAATTTTTATCTTCATAGCTGACTAAATCTCTATATAAAATATTCAGATTTTAGATAGCTTCATTACTAGACTCTCTTGTATAATTTGATTCTTCAATATATATCTTCATAATTGAATCAATTATAGCATCCCCTGACTATTCTTGAGTAGTTTCAGAATTAATAGATTTTTTAATTACGATATTTTTTGATGTAGCATTTACTTGATTAAGTTTCTGTTGCTCAAGATTTTTTTCTAGACTTGATTGATCCTCAAGCTGATCAACCTCGTCACACTCTGAGTCTTCAAAAATTAATCCAGTCTCTAACATATCAAGCTCCTCCAATTTCAAATCTTTAACTTTAAACTAATTTTGTTCTTCTTTGAGATTTTTGAGAAGTTCGGAATCAAAATCTACTTTTCAGGTGATTTTCGTTTAGGATGCATCATCTTGCTAGAACTTAAGTAAACAATAGCAAAAATATTCTACGCTTTCTTTGACTTCTTTATATCCTGAATATAGAGATAATTTACTTTATCAACTAAATTTTGAAGAATCCATATTATCTTTATGGATTTCAAATTCCTTTTCTTCTCACAATCTCATCTATTGGTGTCATGTTTGATTCATCCATAATATCCCATAAATCTTGATCTTTCAATTAAGATCTAATTAGAGCCTTCTAATATGGATAACAGGTATTATTCTACTTATGAAGAGAAGTGATAGTACTAAAAATAGTCTTATTGATGTTAGTAAGGTCAAGCATCGTATCATAAACCTATTGATAGAGAAAGTACTAATATCAATATGATGATTCATCTCTTGAATCATCAAATAAAAGTCCACACGTTTATATTACTATAAAAATAAATTATTGAAAGCTTTTCAATCATGTCGAGCTATAAACACAGAAACCATCAATAATTAAGTTGCTGCTCTAAAAAAAGCATACTCCAAATAAATTTGATCGAAGCTATAAATTGCTTGATCACTCTCCAAATCTATAGCTTTAATACTACGTAGAGCCACTAACACATGAACCATCTATCTCAAAATTTGATTCTGATACCATATAAAACTATAAACAAGTGGATCACAAATTTCAAACCTTTTGCTCTGATATCATATAGAATGGCATGCTACGCAAAGTAGATTGAACATGCCGTCTTAAGATCCAAAGCAAACAAAAAAAATAAAAAATATTAAAAAAATAAATTTAAGAGAGAGAGAAATTTTTATTAAAAAAAAGAGCCACACAAAAAAGCTTTCTCAAAAGGACACCTTTAACTCTCTCTTTCCAGTTTCCATACCTCTCACACTCTTCCATGATCTTCCATGTGTATTTTTTCTACCATCTTCTATATCCAAAGAGGACACCAATGGTCTCTTCAAATAAAACACTGTATGGATGGATATTTGACTTCTATCCAAACTTAAAAAATCCAAAATCTATCGAAACACAAACTCTAACAAGCTTTAGAATGAAATAATTAAATAAAGTAACACTAAGAATAGAATTCTAAAGTCTTTAAAACTAATAATCAACTAAAAATAGAATCATAATTAGATTTGAATCTCAACATAGACTCCTATATATGCTTGGAAACCAACAAAGGTACTGTCACTTTTTTTTTAATCAATTCAGTTGCGCAAAAAGCATTATTGCTTATATAAAGTCTTAAGAGCACAAGTACAAGAAATAAGTCTCCCTGCTGAATTTGCTATTCATCATTATGTTCGAAATAAGATTTTAAGTGAATAAATTGATTGTTGTTATATATTTTTTTCATTTAGTTTTATTTAAAAAATGATTAAAAGATGATTCACTTTTGTGATTGTTCATGTAATAAAAATATTTTTTTCTGAATTTAAAAGAAAACTTAAGCTAAAAGACATCATTTTAATTAAATGAATGAAAAACATGTAAATTAATAGACATCATTGTCGATACAAAAGAGCCGATGTGTGTCTTCATGCCTCTTCCTTTTCTACGTATGGGCCAATACAAGGAGATCAATGAAGTTATGCATGAAAATCATAAAAGGATGGTTAATTTTAATGTCATAGCAGTTATAATTTAATTCTCATACTGATTTCTGAATTTTAGTGAATTATTCTTATAAATATTTTTCTTCTGAATTTACTAATGAACAACGGACTATGTCATGCTAGCTACTTTGGTTGAAATACCGGACCTTCTTACGAGGCCTCCGACGTTCAGATCCTGCAGTCGTGCCCCAGATGGCATCAGCTCTTTTGGTCCCATTCCGTCTGGCATTAAGCAGCCTGATAACGAAACTGGTACCGGTTTGGCATCTCCTTACCGGGTTGCTTAATGCTTAATTATACTTGCTTTCTTTCCCTTTAGTGGATTGGGATAACGAAAGCCAAATGAATGCATCAAATTTGCCATCATATATTCTTCTATGAAGTTTGACTTTACATGATCCATGAACTTAGCATCCCATGAAATGTGGAAAGATCCAGAGAATTAACAAGAAACGTAGGAAGTTCTAACTTCCCATCTTCTAGTTACGTCGCTATCAGCACAACAATCTAAGAAACTTTCTTTTTGATAAGAAATCTAAGAAACTTTCAACTGATGTAATCTTCAAGGATCCGGAGGCTGCTAGGAGAACGGCTCCAAAATGGCCCAAAAGAGCTGATGGAGACTGTGGAGGTGGGGCTCCTACTACTCACCCCAGTGTGGAAGATTAGCCTTTCCAACAAAGCTAGAACCCACTATATGTAAAACGGTGAGTGGTGCACTTTTGATGGAAGGATGGATTGGATAAAGATTTGTTTGACATCACATTGAGAGGGAGAGATGGATCAAACGCAAGCTGGATGGATCTTCCCTTAAGGACCATTAGGATCGTGCTATGATCTGGAGAGCTTATGGTGGGTCATGGATGGAAGTGGGCGTCACTCAATTCTCTTCTCATGGATAAGACCTAAAACAGGGGCGGTGCTGAATCAGTATGATCATGACTAACACGTAGAATAGTGTTGCGGCTTACCAGTATTCATGACTAGCGTTAGGCAGTCGTCAACAACTAGTTAATTCAAAAGTAAGGCCTTGTTATCCTTTGCTAGCTGTCGTGGACTTCTGTGATACATATAACGGAATTACACAAGTAGCATGTGTGCGCTATAATATATTCAGTCTTTGTCTTCATCATTTTTAGGGAACATGAAAGGAAGGCCTTGTCAAACAAAGGTTGTAGTTTAGGTTTATCATGCCAGAAGATTGCACCATTGTTGAACACAGATCTCAAAGATCATCTTCCAAATATGATGAAGGGAACTCCCATCATTATATTCTCAAATTCTTTTCTCGTCTATATCTCTCTTTAAAATTCTGTCTGACTTAAACATTAGAGGATTTCTGTCGGATATATTCTGACAAACTCCATAATCAATTTATGTGGTTGCTGACCAATTTCATTATTGTGCTATGCTTCTCCAACTTTATCGAGATGAACAGCTTATTTGTGCACATGTTAGATGGAATTTTGAGGACCAAGAGCTCTTGCGCCGTGAAAGCGATTGCAGGCGTCTCTCTTTCAAGTTCAACCAAGACGACATGCGCACGCCCCGAGATGCCGTTGCGTGCGCATCCGCGCCGATTGCACAACCCTCGTGCCTGCTCTCCCAATTCGTCGAACAAGTCGTCCCCCGCCCCAAACTCCAAACGCGGTTTTCGGTTCAACTCCCACGCTCCATTCATTACCCAACGTCAAATCGTGATGGTAGAGGAGCCGTCCGCTTCCTGGATTGCGATTTGATGCGACGGATGGACTTGTATTTGATTTGATCCCATCCAGCATCCAACTTATGTATCCTGTCACGCCTAACAGACCTTGACCTGCTGGGTTACTTGACCTTTTTTTAAGATTTGGAATCGGTGCACCCAATCAGTATCCGGATCCCCGGTCCCCCACCACTTCCTCTACCGAGTCTTCCCTTCCAGCGCACGCATCGGCGGATGACATCCCGCGGCGCTTCCCACGTCCTCACCGAGGCTCTGCGCTGCTATTTATGTTTATTTATCAGAATATGAAAATAAAAAATGAATCTTAAAAAAATATTCTATTTTGTAGTAAAGGTTTTATATAAATAAATAGTAGGATAAGGACTGATATTGTGATGAAAATATGAGGGAAAGAAATGCGCGAGATTGGAGGGGAAAGAAAACAATTTTTTTAAAAAAAGAGATTGTGACGGTCAAACAAATCTAAAGAGCGGACATATCATAAAAGTTAGTATTATATAGTAGTATAGATTTAATGGACATATTCGATCTATAATAGTATTAACAGATCCCTATGTATAATTAGATAAACAGATTTTATCCTTTTGATATTAATAAATATTTAATTATATGTCCACGGCATGCTTTTTCTTTCGTAACTGTACAATCATCTCTCTCAATACATGTTTCCCAGTGACGGAAGGGAATTAATTTGTTTTTTATTAATAGCGGAGGACGAGAAAGGGGGGGTGCGCGTGGGGGTGAGGTCGGAAAAGACTGTCTTTTTGGAAAAAAAAAAAAAAAGAGATAGAGAGAGATAGTGAAAGAGAAACAGAAAAAAAAAAAAAAATTTCTCACTCCTTTGACATTGTCACAAAGTCAGGTTGCACAGTAACAGCGGTGTTTGAGTCATGGGATAGCGGTTTCTGGCTTTCGGAGATCTATCACCGCTCACATTTTGCACCACTGTGACAACCAAGAAGCCCATTTATATAAATTCCCAACCCCGCTCTCTTCATATCTAAAAACTCCACCATTCCCCCTTCCCATCCTTCTCTCCCCTTCCCTTCGCTCCAGGCCTGCAGTCAAGTTCCAAGCTTCCCTCTCTAATGCCCAAATAAAGCTGCATTGAAGCCCCAAGGAGTCGTTCAGCAATCCAAATCCATGGACGTCGACAACTGGGATCTACAGGCAGTAGTTAGGGGATGCTGCTTGACAAGACCATCAACAGATCCTTTCTCTTCCTTCCCTCCTCTACTCCTAAAGGAGGAACAGGTAGATGGAGAAAAGGACATTCTTTTTGGCTTTCCTGATATCATGGACACAGAAAAATCTTTCCATGAGCTGGAGGAGCTCTGCAAGCCCTTCTTCCTCAAACCCCAACAGCAACCATTAGAGCAGCAACAGCAGCAGCAATCCCTGCCCTCACCCCAGCAGGGTAACCCTTCCCAACAACAGCGGAGGCTGCCTCAACGACCAGTAACTAACAGTAACCCTCGTTCCAAAAGAAGGTAAACCTTTTCTCTCTCTACACTCTCTCCTCTGATCTCTGAGCAAATAGTAAAGGAGAAATTCCTTTTATCTAAAATCTGATGTATTTGAGAAACAAAAAATTAACAGGAAGAACCAGCAGAAGAGGGCGGTTTGCCATGTCCCCGCTGATGGCCTCCCTTCTGACATGTGGGCTTGGCGTAAATACGGTCAGAAACCCATCAAGGGCTCCCCTTATCCCCGGTATAGACTATATAACTCTGCTACTTTTCTTCAATCTCTTTCTCATTATGCTTAAAGATTCTAACTTGGAGGGAGAACAGGGGGTATTACAGGTGCAGCAGCTCGAAAGGGTGCTTGGCGAGGAAGCAGGTGGAGAGGAGCCGGACTGACCCGGCGATGCTCGTCGTTACCTACACAGCCGAGCACAACCACCCACTCCCCACCCACCGCAACTCCCTCGCCGGCAGCACCCGCCAGAAGCAGCCCCCTCCCCCGTCGCCCACCGCCACCTCCCCCTCCGCCTCCGGCAGCGACCGGATGCCGCCCTCCATCCCCCAGTCGTCGTCGGTGAAGGACAAGCTCCTCCGGCAGCGGAAGGGCATGGAGGAGGAGGAGGAGGACGAGGAAGGGGAGGAGATGCTGATGGTGGAAGACATGGAGATGGCGGGGGAGGAAGACGTGGTCTTCTTGGGGCTGGAGAGGCTGGTGGAGGGCACGGACGTCGGCGCCGCCAACTCGCCGGCCCTCTCGGGCTTCTACGCCGACGAAGGTGGCCTCGCGGAGCATTTCTTCGCTTCCACATGGCTGGCCACCAACAACGCAGCGGCTGCAGCGGGTGGGAGTTGACGTATGCTTAGAGAAAGGTACAACTGAAACTAGAGCATCCGAGCCGTCCATTTATGTCTGGTCTATTTAATTGCCGGTCCCTCCATTCGCCAGACTATGATTTGTCGCCTTAAGATTTTAACACCCATCTCATGTACCCAAAAAAACGCCCGCCTCTCCACACTTCTTTGTGTACATTTGGTCTTACAGTCTTCGCTACTTTGTGTTATTCCTGTATCTTTTGCACAAGTTGGGCCAATTTTGTATGCTGCTATTTTGCTATATTAAAGCAGAGTTGGTGCTTGTTATAAGGTGTGATTTTAACAGCATTCTATTGATAAAGTTGTCATTCCTACCCAAAAAACAAAACTCAAGCTTTTTTTTTATTTTTTGGTAAAATAGCAGAGCCATTGGTTACATATTGAACTGAAAGTAATGAGATGTGCGCATGATATTATGTATAGAAAGCAAACTAACTATATGAAGATACCACTGGAGCAGATGCAGGAGAACAAAAGGCATAATATGATTTGTTACATCCTGAGTATAGTGGATAAGTAATTGCGGAGTAGAAGAATCATAAATAATACATATAAAATATCAATAATAAGAAGTAGACCTTATAGTGAAGACATTCGAAGTCTGAGAAGAACCGCTGATATAGTAGTATAATAGTATAGGATACTTATGGAGGGATAGGAAAGAAGAGCTTATTGAAGATGAACACAATCCACAGAAAAGCCCCCAGTACATGATCCATTTTAGTAGTTGGGATGGTTTGCAACCCAAAAATTTAGATGCTTTAAAATTCTTTCAATTTCGGGTTTCTAGTAACTATAGACACTTATGCTCCAATACATAGAATTACAAATAAAAGTGTCCATATAAATATAAAAATATATGCAGAAGAATATAAATATATAGAGAACTAAAATTCAGTCAAATAATAGTTAAGAATCATATGTTACAATTTGATCAAATAAAAGATTGATGTTGAAGTTCCTTTTTATGTTTTGCCAACATTACAACGCTGATGTTGTTTGCATATTTTTGGATTTTTGATATTTAGCAACCGGAGCAGTATTTAATAGGAGAACAGTAGGGGACAAATTAAGGAGGGAGCTTGAATAGATAACTCAATTTCTCATGATGTTCTCTTTTTGTTTCATACCTCATGTTAAAGTCTGGCTGTAACACAAAATTGGTATTGTTATATCAGAAAAAAAATATATATATAATTGGTATTAATCAAACGGCGATGGTGACCCACCAAGTAATTTTAGGTCCACTTCCCCCAATTTTTTTTTCTCCCTTGCAATATTTGTACTGTTTTGTATCAAAAAAAATGAGCCATATACACTATATACCGTTGAATGTTTACCGCTACTGAATTGAGACTCGTCTTAAAAAGTCTAAATTTAACTCTTTGCTGGTGCATCAATCCCCAGGTGCTTCACACTCGACGGTCATATAGTGCTTGTCGGTCTCTTTCTCTCTAAAGTTCTTCATCACCTTTTTTTGGTACAATCATTTTACAATACTAAACGACATATTACTTTATAATACATGCTCAAAAATCTAGTATTTCCGGACAGGTGCAGGTACACCTTGAAAAAAAAATGATACATATAATCCCATAATTTATAAAGAGAGGATTTGTAGAGAACGGGATGAAAGGAAGAGACTAGGATAGAACGGAACGTATATATGGTGATATTTCTCTTTCGGGCTGTATAGATACAGATACCAGCTCTTCTCGGGAATCCATTGCGTAATTCTGTCATTTTTCCCTCTTTTTCCCGGGCAATTTATAAAACTATTGGTCAGGACTTGTATCCCCGGCCGGAATCCAAACAAGGCCTGGTTTCACGCACGAGCCAAATCTGGAAGGATGTGGCTCGAGCGGGTTTCGTACGTCCTCCGCCGGTCAGGGGACCAGCGGTTGGCCGGTGGTTTCTGACGCCGTGGAAGTGGAGCTGACACCCACGTGGCACAAGGCTGGCCGCTGTCTGAAAGACGTGCAGCCGTTGCTTTTACGGATGGATACGGATGACACCGGGGATGACCGGCTTTGCTGGAACGAGCCCTTTGCCAAACTCGAGGCAGCATTTTGCTTATCCTGTTGTCCCAGTCTCCCAGACACAACAAATCACTACATAATTACTTATCAGTTTTTTTTTTTTTTGGTAAAACATAATTACTTATCAGTTGAATTAGTGCTCCGTTAGTTGATTAAAACTCGACAGTCTACGAGTTTTTCAAGATCCAGTACCGCTGCTGCATGGCATGGGGGTTGGCATGGTACGGTATCTTCGGAGCCTCCTTGGTTATTAAAATGGGTTTGGCTTTTATGTTTATGTCGGGCTTGGTTCCCCACCTCGTGAGATGCAGAGTTGACCATGATGATTTGTGTCATACTGGTTTGATCTGATTATGCTGGAATTGATCCATTTATTTTGCCATATGAGCATATGGTTTGGCATGTAGGAATAACTCGCATGACATGGCCTGTTACATTTTAGCACTGTATTGTGCTAATTTGGACCTGCATGACTGGTATTTTAATTGTCAACAGTTTGCTTGGTGCTTTTCTCGTGTTGTTTTGGGAGGAACAGCGTTCTTATTTTCAGGAGAAACATTGAAGGCCGTCCACGTTATTAAACGGCACGATGAGTAACCCAACGAGGGAGAAACCTCTCCCAACACTTTAAAACATAGCTGGAGAGAAAGAAGAGGAAAAAGAAGGGAGGAAAATCTGAGATTTATTCTGGAAGTTTAATGGGTTTTGGAGAAAAAGGCCCATGGACACAGCCATGGCACAACGGATCGCCCGCTCCCAACCCACCTAACCAGCCCGAGTCACGGTGAAGACGGAATTCAAACCTGGATTTCTGTTACCACCATCGAAAGATTGCATGACTAGACTCAACTGGAACCATACAAAACTAATGGGTCTCTATCCACTGAAACACCATGCAACATCACTTCTCATAATTATATAACCTCTACCTCATATAAAGTGAAACAACAGCTATAAAAAGTATGCAAGATCCTCGTCATTTCAGACTCAAATACAACAAAGGCATGGTTTCTATTGCACACCACTTCCACCATTGTGGCTCTATATATGATGCTTGATACCTGAGTTATGGCCAGGCAGATCTTCCACCAAATAAAACCATTTGCTCACGGCCCCTGCACTTGATAGGTACTAAAGGGATTTTGCCTATGCTCACCTATGCAGTACCATTATGCAGCCAATCTCAAAGAATATCCATCTAGGACTTCCATAAACCATCAGCCAGGCAACTTAAATTCCTGGTATTGGTCAGCACTTGACAGTATATATAAAATTGGTAATGATACTGTGAAAATTCTAGGAAATAAGTCATATACTCCTGTTTCAAATCTCAATCTACTCCACGAGCAACATATATAGCTTCGTCACAACACCAAATCAACGGCACATTTCAATAGAAGCCTGATCAGACATTCTCTGTCTCCCTGCACCAAGAAGCATTCTTCATTCAGCAAGGAGAAGGTCACTAGCACAATTGAAGCAACATCCGATACGTGTCTGACTTACCATAAAATGAAAGAGATGATAAGAATCACTTAGTTAATGAGACTTCAATCTCCACATATATGCCCCATGGTTCCTTGGAGATTCTAGTAGATCCAGAAAAGAAACAGATGTCATGGTACTCTTTTCAGAATCCAGATGGCAATTACCGTAGGCCAGTATCCCGTGCAATGTGTAAGATAATAAGACTACATTTGGAATTGCCAAAAGCACATCTAAACAAAATGGAATACAACTGAAATCACTTAAAGGTCAAGGGATTTTCTCATACCAACAAACACTGCTGAAATTTTGAGTATCCAGATTTCTCCTCCACCTTATGGAAATTGGACATCATATCTATTAAAACATGATATCATAACATTTCAGGTAGCCTCTGCAGCCAGCAGGTGGCCTCAGCTGCAGCCACTCATGGTCAACCATAAAAACAGATAATCCTTAAATACAAAAAAACAAAAACCAGATATGCTCGTAAGCCCATCTGCAACCAGTGGGAGGCTGGGAGCTAATTATAAAAGATATACTCCAAAGCATCCCTCTCCCACACACATATGCTCATCCATGGTAGAAATTGTTTCTGTTTTCTATGGCAGACAAGCTCAGTTCAAAGAAAACAACACCAAAGTACATACGCTCCATAAAATTGGAGGACCACTTCTGGTCAAGACTATTTTTGTGAGATAGCAATTCCCTTCCCATTCACAAAACATCTGAGTCTCTCCATCTCACCAATAGCTGATAACCATTCTGTAAGAATATCCATAGTCACATAATCAGGATTGCATCCTTCTTGTCTCATTCGATCCATCAACTCAAAGGCTTTATCTGACATATTACTGTCACAAAGACCCTTAAATATGGCATTATATGTTATAACATCAGGAGGTACACCTTTCTTTTGCATCTCATCCATAAGAGAAATTGCAATATCAATCTTCCTATCCTTGCAGAGAGAATCAATAAGACTGTTGTATATCACGGTGTTGGGGGGCACTCCAGCAGTATCCATGTTCTGAAAATTCTTCAAGGCCTCGTCAAGATTGCCAGCCTTGCAGTAACCATGGATCAGGGCACCGTAAGTGACCACGGAAGGCTTGCAGCCATCATCGACCATCTTGTTCAACAACTGATCCACGGCTGGAAAATCCCCAGCTTTGCATGAAGCGGCTATCAAGGTGTTGTAAGTGAAGACATCAGGTCGAAGTCCAGCCTCCTCCATTTCCTGGAGCATGTCGCATGCCTTATCTAGTTTCTTCTTCTTACAGAACCCACTTATCAAAATATTGTAGCTTTTTGTATCGAGTTGGAAGCCATTCTTTTTCATGGATGACACGATGGAGCATGCATCCTCCAACCTGCCAATCTGGCTCAATCCAGATATCAGCGTAAAATATATAACCGAATCTGGAGAATATCCCTCACCAACCATCTCATCAAACAAATCCATGGCCTTGCCCACATTGTTGGAATGGAGGAAAGCACTAATCAGAGTGCTATAAGTGACGGCATTGCCTCTAACATCAGCCCAAGTGTGACGTTTCTGTCGAAAGAAGTCCAGGGCACTGCCAAGCCTGCCATGCCTGCACATCCCAGATACAAGAGTGTTCAGCGTGACCACACTAGGAGGAACGCCTTCTCGCTCCATTCGAGCCACCAATTCGTGTGCCTCGTCCATCTTGCCGACCTTGCAGAGCCCATCAATAAGGCTATTATACGTGACAGTATTGGCACTGCACCCATGTCGGATTCGCATCCGGTCAAGCAGTGCCAGAGCGTCATCGAGCCTGCCCACCTTGCAGAGCCCATCGATGATGGTGTTGAAGGTGACCGGATCGGGGCTCACCTCCGAGTCAGGCATTGTCATTACGTCGAGCATCTTCAGTGCCTCGTCGAGGCGGCGGGACTTGCACAGATGGTTGATAAGGATCCCAAAAGTCACAACATTGGGCCGAACACCCATGTCCTTCATCTCGGAGAAAAATAAATTCATCTTTTGGAATTCCCGGTCTCTTGCGAGACCGGCCAGGAGAGCATTGCACACAGGGGTCTCGATGGCACCGCTGGCGCTCTTCACAGCGTGAACAAAATCCCAAGCCCTGGCCGTGCCGCCGCCATAGCAGAGCTTGTTGACGAGTTCTGTGAATTGGAAGGCATCGGATCGAAAAATTCCCCTCTTGGCCATCTGGACAACGAAGTCGAGGGATTCGTCCTCCACTGGCTGGCTTCGTTTGGAGAGATTAAAGAATAATATCGAACAGGTGACGCGGTCCGGGGGCCAGGTGGAGTCGGGGCGAAGCATGTTGCGGAGTAGGGCCAAGGCTTCGGCTCGGTGGCCGGGGTCGCCGGAGCGGAGGAGGGAGCGGAGGAGGTCGTTGCAATGGGAGGTGCGGCGGAGGGAAGGGTCGAGGGAGCGGAAGGCGAGGAGGGCGTCGGAGGGCGTCTGGGCGGTTGCGAGGGACCGTAGGCGGTGATCCTCGCCGTGGTGGCCGCCGCCGCCATCGCCGGCCGCCGCGGGGGGTGCGCTTGTGGCGGCGGTAGACGCATGGCGGGAGGGCGAGGGCGGCGCAGGAGCACCGTTAAAGACCGGTTCTTTATCAGTCTCCGCCCGGTCGACATGAGGTGAGCGAGGGAGGGGCTGGCGGCGGAGTGGAATAGCGCGCGCTCAGTTCGATCAACTTAAGAAAGGTCTGGTCGGTCTACCACCGAGACGGTGCCGCCCTCGCGCTATTGGCGAGGGGTCCGTGGTTTAATCTTTAGGACGCGACCCTTTTCCAAGCATTTTCCGATACGATGGAGTGACGCATTTTCTATATAAAAAACAGTATTCGAGGAGGAATTCCAAGTTTCCATACGTGACGCTGGTTAGGCCACTGCTCGTAAGTCGTAACTATCCTTGAGGTGAATTACTTCTACCCTGCAGAACCAGCGTCCATAGCTATCGATCAGCAGCAACCAACCTGGATATTGGAATTTTGATGATCTGCTGCAACAATACTTGATGTTAGTGGAAGTAATGTGCCCAAACCATTGCTAGAAAAGCCGGCATACAGGTACAATTTTTTGTTGCACAAATCCTATTTGTTGCACCATCATTTGTTTCCTTTTATGAATGAAAACTTGTACTAATCGTGATTATGAAGAGCCACGAAGAGATGCCAGGGAATCGGAAGTTCTTGAATTTTCACTGACCTAGAATAATTAAAATCATTCGAATGGATGAAAAGAGATGCACATTCTATCAACGATTAAAGTTCACTAATGACTGTTTTTCACTTCTTGTCTGTACTCCAGAGTCTTGTTTGTGCTACCACCCACCCACATGCCCATATTGTTTGCACCGTTGGAGTAACGTACAAAACAATGCTTTAAAGGTTTCTTGGATGCAAGATGAAAAATGAAACGAAGGAGTAAGATGAAAAATGAAACGAAGGAGGGTTAGTGGAGTCGATGCCTTGGGTTGATAGCATGAACACGGTTGGGAGACTCTATCAGCTGATTAGTGTGTGTAAGCTTCACAAGTAATATACAAATATTATGTGCGGACTACGTTCTGATCATTTGTAAAAGCACACAAAAGCACCTTGGAAGTATCCCATTATCAGATACAATTATTGATGAAAATTAATACTGAAAGAAGCTGGAAGATCCCATCATCAGATGACGCTATCTTCAAAAATCAGTCAGAGGCAGAGACAAGTAATCGAGAGGATTATCAAAACAAACATGTTTGTCTAAAAGCAAATTGGTCATTAATTATTATTCTTTTAAAGCAACTATCAACATAGTTAAAAAGCCACCATTGATTTCCATCTGAGGAACTTATGTTGGATTTCAGAAGTATCAAATAAGGTACCATACTAATGTTTATAGCACTGCTATATGTCACCAACACGCAATGATTGTCAAGTAATACACGATTCTCATAGATGATGAAAAAAAAATATCCGGAATCAGATTGTAATTAGAAAATTATTTGTATTAATTTTCATTTTTTTATGGTTTGAACTAGTCCGGTAAAGCTCCGTGCTGGGACAAGTTTAAACCCCATGCAAGGGAACATTGCATCGAAATCCAAATTAATTGCTATTATCACAATTCAGATTAAATATTTGTTGGTGAACTAGTCTCGCCATGCTGGTCGCCGGGACTAATTTAAACTTGAACTGAAAAGATATTGCGTTGAAGTCCTTACATATTGACGTTGTTACATTTAAGTATCTTGAATTTTTATATATGTTCCGTTTGATTGCAGGGACTGGTTGAAACCTGACATAAGAGAATATTACATAGAAGTACTTACAAGTTATAGATACTACAGTTAAGTACCTCAAGTTTGTCCATAAAATCCTCTCTTCCCTCCCCAAAGCCAGTAAGCCACCCCTGCCCGGGTTCTCAAGCCCTAGCCGAGCTCTTCCTTTCCTTCCTCCCTCCAGCGCCGGCGCATCTCCTCTGCCACTCGCTGCCTCCAGTCCATTCTCATCCGTCGTCTTCTCCTCTGCTGCTCTCAGCCGGAGGCCGTCCATGGCGGAGGAGAAGAACAGTTCTTCGAAGCCGAAGGTAAATATCTTCTTAACTCTTCCTCGTGCTTTCTTTTCTCCAATCCGTCGTTCATCACGTCTTTGTTCCTCCAATTCCTGAGTCAGGAGACGTACCCTCTATTCTCCTTCTCGAATCCCAACCAGCAGGGCCTAGGGTTTGGGCTCTTTGGTTCTCCAGAGAAGCCTCTTCCTCCCCCTCCTCCTTGCGTTGAAGTGCTCCTCTCTGAGGTAATTCCGATCCTGCTTTTCTTCGCCATTTGGTTTTTCCGCTATCGATGAGTATTTTTTTTTGTTCATAAAAGCAGTTCTTTATTTTCCAATTCCCGTGAATCGTGTCCTGCTCGCAGGAATCATCGACAGTGAAATCAAATGTAGAGCCCATTGTTATTAACGATGAGCTCACCCTTCTTAAGGTATCTGATTTATTTATGAATTCGAAGAGAGAAAAAAAAAAAAAGGAGCTCTGTAGCTTAGCATTTTTTGGGTTTTCATTTTTAGGGAAGAGTAAGTACTTTCGATGTTTTTGGGGTGGCCAATTCGGATTTGGTCGCAGGAAAATACGAAGGTGAAATCTTTTTTTTTAATTTGCTGCTTTCTTCTTGTTTACTAATAACTTTTGGTCTTTAGCACATTAATTTAAGCATATATTTACATTTTTTTTTAATTGTTTACGAGGTTAGGAGGATTGAAGCTGTGGGAAGGGTCAGTTGATCTGGTCAAGACCCTCCGTTCTGAGGTCCGAGAAGGTCGGTTAATGCTTGAGGGAAAGCGAGTATTAGAGGTGCGCTGCTTGGTCTCAGGTGATATTTTGTGCTCTTAGGTCATGTGAAACTTCATGGGAAATGGTTTTGAAGTGGATTTTTTTTGCATTGTACTTGGATAATTAGCAATCAGGTTCTCTAGTTTTCATGATAAGGCCTGAGCATGGAATGAAATTTTCTTCCCAACTGCTTCATGTCAGAAAAGTTACCATTACCATATTGCCATGAACTCTAGTTAACGGACTAAAGTGTTGTATAAGAATGGAATTGTGTGGATTTGAACTCTGAAGTCAATGTCAAGCTTCTATATTCGGCGATCACGATCATAAGTTTGAGGATTTCCTTAGTGATAGAGTTTAGATTTGAGCATATGTAGCAGTATCTATATGATCATATTGCCAGATAAATTTAGTGGGGAAAAGGAGCATGAGACAAATTAATTTAAACATGTTTATAGAAAATATTTATTTTGCCAATACCGCATGTAGAAAAACTTACAAGTTCCCGGGAGCTTGTATAAGTTTTCATTAAGTTATCTTATTGAGCAAGATGTAAATATTATGAAGTAACAGCTTGTATATCTTTACTGGCAATGATATGCATGTATGGATGATCATGACAGCAGTGCTTATTACTGTATCATGATGCTATGGTTTTAGTGTTCTACAAAAATTGTGCAATTAGTTTTCAGATATTGGAAATCAGGTAAAGGAACAGGGCGGTTATAATTGGAAAAAACTGAATATCAAGGTAGCCAGGTAGGAGATTCGGTGATAGCTTCCTTATGTAATTGATGAATTTTTCTTGGCTTCAGCAGGTGGGGGAAGTCAGCGTCTGCATAGTTCCAAGCATGCGACAGTAGTTTAAGTGTGCTTCAAAGTTCCAATTGCAAGAAAAACTTTGTAGAACTTTTTTTTTTCCAATTACGAGCTAAAGTTGCTTAAATGAAAATCGATTTTTACGTGTAGGATGGAGGATGCTCATGTTGTTTTTTCTTATTGAAAGTATTTCATGAACAAGGCCTTGCTCGCCTTTTTTTTTAATCAATATGTCTTTTTTTTGGATTGATCCATATGTTTTGTTTTTAATGAGTGCTAGAATAATAAGTTTCCTGTCATGTTCCATTCTGCATATCAAAATAGTGATGACCCTCTTATATTGTCATCAGATGTCGATAGCCATCTCTGTAGTTGCTCTGATTGCTACTGACAACTTTTCTGTCTTATTTTCAGCTTGGATGTGGTCACGGTCTTCCTGGGATCTTTACATGTCTTGAGGTATGATTTCTACTGTTTCTGATTGGTTTACTATTGGGATTTATTTGCAATTTTTTGATCCATGTATTCCTTTATTCATCAGGGTGCAGCTGTTATACATTTCCAAGACTTTAATGCTGAGGTCCTCAAGCATCTGACAATACCAAACGTAAAAGTCAACCTCATGAAAAAATTTTCTCAGCAACATTTGCTGATTACAAACAAGACAGATGTGGGTACCCCTGATGTACGCTTTTTTGCTGGCGACTGGAGTGAAATCCACCAGCTGCTGCAGTGTGGATTAAATATGGACCAGCAAAAAGTAACAGATGATTCAGAGCAAAAGGGTTGTGATGGCTATGACATCATATTAATGGCGGAAACTGTGTATTCATTGTCCTCCCTCCATAGTCTTTATGGGCTTATCAAGAAGGCAAGTGCCCTTCCACATGAATTGTTGTTGTTTATCACTGGCATATAGTTCTCCCTTCGTTATAAGTTGGTAATCACTGAGATTAAGAGTATACTTTACAGTGTTTGCGGTGTCCTTCTGGAGTAATCTACATGGCAGGAAAAAAGCATTATTTTGGAGTAGGCGGGGGTACCAGACAATTTCTACATTTGGTCAAAGAAGATGGTGAGATATGCTCTTCTTTGTTTTATTGAAAAACTGCATCTTGGATTGTATCAAAAAAGAACTGCATCTTGGAGAATATGTGTTAGTCCAACGTAAGCTTGAGCTAGCATGTGGATAGCCCATGAGTATATAAGCACCATTGGGGTCCTTAAGCTATCCGGTGTTGGACTATTCCTCAACAATATCATCGTTCATGCTCTCAGTCCTCTTTTTCCCCTTTGCCCTGTGTTGAAAGCCTGCGTTGCTATACACTTAGAGAGAGATTTCACCATATTCACCTTTAGATCGCATACATAACCGTGCATCCTACCAGGAAGCATTCATCATTACTCATGACTGCTACAGAATTTTGTTCATTTAGAATGTAAATATGCTTGATGCATCAACTCTCCTTAGGTTTATTATATGTATACTGTTGCATGTGGATTCATGCATATGTTTATATTTAGATCAATATCTATTCATTCTTCATGGCTCTATCAAGTTTAAATTTATTACTCGGGGCCACTTTCATCAGGCATCATGGAAGCTTGTTTGCTTGCTGAAGTTGCTGATGGTTCATCCAATGTACGGGAGGTGTGGAAGTTTACATTCAAGTAGACTCGTGCTTTTTGGCATACTCGAGAGAAGCAAGCTTTCGGATAAGTATTTTTCTTCCAATGTATTCTTGTTTTTACGTTAAGAGCCCGTTTGGTTGGGATGTGTCAAATTATGGAGTAAACTGAAGATTCATGGGAATCATTTTAGAACAAGATTCAGAGCAATCATACCATTGGGATTGCTTATGTTCAACGTGCCAGCATTTAATGTGCAGTGAATGTGCAGCTGTCCCTCTAATGGTAAGTTATTTTAGACAATGCAAATTCCATGTTGCTTCCTTATGGAGTGGATATTTTCACACCACATAAAATTTTCCTGTTCTTGCCTATCAATGTTTTCTAAAATTTGTCCTCGGCTTTCTCATTTTCAATGAACTCCATATTCCAACTTTTATTATTGATTTCTTCAAAGAAGAAGGAATAAGTGGGCCACCTTGGTTTCTAATCCACATTATGGTAGTTTTAATCGTTTAGCTGATTGGCTCTCCAAAGAGTTAAACCCGCCCCTTAACAAAAGGGATAAAAAGGGTGGGCATGGGTCTTCTCCTTCGCATGCAATGCATGCGAACCATTCATCGCATGATGGACACTGCATGCGGCTTGCATTGCACAACTGGTTGCACGTTCAAGCATGCACAGTGTGCACTGCATCGTGCGGTGCACAGCAAAGGATCCGTGCTCAAAAAATGAAGGAGAGGAGGGAGGAGAGGTAAATTAAGGTGCTGTTTGATATATCACCGGTGGTGTAATCACTGGGATAATATGAACATTGAAGTGATGTTCAAATACTAAGGTGATATATAATCACCGTATTTGGTATATCACTGGAAATAAAATTTTACTGTGTTTGATATATCACCAAATAATGATAGTGATAATGTATAAAATATCATAAATAGTCTTATACATTGGTACATAATAATTATTTTATAATTTGATTGAATATTTTTCATTTATAACTCCTCACAAAATTATGTAGCAGTAGTAATAATAATAATATTTAATTATTTATTTATTATTATAGGTATTTATTTTGATAAATCTATTAAAATGATATTACGATAATATTATATATTATCAGGCTTGATTAGGCTCAGTCAATTTTGACCATCAATATCAGAACTGTCCGTTAGAAATAATTTAGCCCATCAAAATAAATTGAGAAAAAAAAGCATGAAGAATTTAGCATGATCTATTCATATCAATTAACCATATCTACCTATATAAATAAAATAGATATCTAATAAATAAATAAAAGATATTAATATCATTTAACTAAATCGATCAATAAAAATAAAAAATATATCTAGTAGATAGGCATCTATAGAAAAAGACGAGAAGGATTTTTATTTTCTTTCTCTTTTACTGGTTAGAGATATTTTTGTTTCAAAATAATTTCAGTACATCACTAGTATCCGGTGATGTGCTATCACTTGGGGTATGTGTGGTGATAACATCACTGTATTGTGCAGTGATGCTATAATCGAATTTATCATTGGATCTTTCATCATTTGATGGGATTTTGCAATATCAAATAAGATGATCATATTACCTAACATCACTGGGGTGTTATGAAATATCATCTCCTACCAAACAGCATCTAAACTGATAAAGATATGCATAATTTTCCACAGTACTCATGGCTTAAGATGGCAGACATGGATATTGTGTGCTACTTCGTGTAGTGATATGGAACCAATGTTTAACATGACCCCTTATTTTGTTTGATAAGGATCCTCCCTCACTATTCTAAAACTAATGTTTAAACAGTTGATTCCGGGACGTAAATCTCATTAAGTCCGACTACATTAGCATCATTTATCCAAGCATTCGGCATCCATCCAGATGAAACAAATGGCGCATAATGGAAACCAGGCAACAAAGGCCTGAGTTATAAGCATGCCAGAAATTGTTTATTTTTCTGAGCTCTAACAAAGCCGCCAAGGTTTATTACAATCTCCATAACATATTACTAATATTTGCTACCATAATCATCCGCTGAACTAGGAAGTGGATGCCATAGATGCTCTGTCATCCAGTGGCAGCTGCAAGCGGCATTTTTCATCGAGCAGAGGTGCTAAGGCACCCAGGAAGGCTGCATTCATGTAGGTGGTGGGCTCTGAATGTATAGATTCTGATCTAACATCACCGAATGCATCACCGGAGTTAGGACCACCGACAATTGCTCCGACATGAATGTTGGCATTAGGGTTATCAGTGTTGAAATAATCGGCGAAGCCTTCGCCGCAGGCCACCTTTGCTGGATGATCTTTGATGGATGGGATGGATGCACCTCGGTGGTGTATGCGTTTCGGGTACTTGGTGCCAAACCCCACCATGTATGAGTAGCCCAGTGGATTGTTGCCTAGTATGTAATCCACCTGAAAGAAGTTGCATTAAAAGTTTGTTAGATGAGAACTAATTCGATCCCCGAGAAGTACTGATTGACACCAAAACTATGATGTTTGCCTGTGATTTAGCAAATGCTCTGATTTGAGCATTTGTAAAATTAGCTGAGCTGCACTGGACTTCACCAATCCCAGCTGAATCTAAGGTGTTTGAGTAGTAAAACAGCACCATAACAGCACTCGTCACGTATTGCAAGTTAACAGTGTCGCGAGTGAACAGAAGCCCTCCTGGAGATGGCAAACAAATAATATGTTGCAAAATTACTATACTCAAGATCTAAAGTAAAGTGGCATTCTTGTGTAGCGTTCAAAGAAAAACATGGGTGATGTTTGGAATCTACTCTTGCTTAACAAGAAAGATTCAGTACCCGGTGTGGTTTGGATTCTCACAGCACCACTTCCCGGCATCAACGAACAAACAAATGCATCAGCATGGGTCTTGTATATAGCTAAATCTTTCTTCCCTGCCAGATATTCCTGAAAGAAGAATCACATTAGAAATTTTTGGACGGTTGTGTCATTTTGTGTAACACAGACCATCAATTAGAAATGTTATAGAAGGTTGTCTATGGATACTTTTGCTAGCAAAGCCTGTGCTCCGACGAATTTGTTGTCCCAGCTGAATTCAGGAACAACATCACTCCATTTCTGGTTATTTGATACATATGTCAGAAATTGGACATCTTTAGTTGCTTTGAATAGCCAAGTGGCACCCCATAGAAGCTCATCCTATACACAGAGTAAATGGGACTATAAAGATTACTTTTGAAAGGCAATATCATTATTAAGATTAATATGCACGGGCAATAGTGTTGGAACAAATTTTATAGCTAATCAATGAGAGTAGAATTCTTGCCTCATAGCTGGAGAAGGAGCAATAGAATGGACAAGAGGCTTGGTATGATCCTCTATACTTATCGGCAAATTCGAAAAGCTGATCAAAGCATCACCAATAAGCATACCATGCAAACAGATAATTTTGTTCTTTTTCAAAATAATGGATTCTATGTACAAAAAGGAAATCAAGTCAGATAAATCCTCGCCAAATGGATCGAGGAAAAGGGTGTAACTACTGATATTTTCTTCACTCACTGCTTTTGCTTCCTCTAAAAGTTTTGTTGCATAGTCGGGGTCGACACTCTCGAATACCATGTAAGCAGAGGCGAGGGCTGCAGCAGCATCTGCAGCCACCTCTGTGCCTGGTGAACTTTCAGTGATCTTGAATAGATTACGAGGCGTGTCCATGTCTTCTGGACGCTCCCAGCATGAGTGGTCTGATCCATCACCTACCTGCCAATTGCCAAAAGACGCATTCGATCTTGTTTCTAAATGGTTGCAATGAATGTATATTTAGTTTTTGATGTTTCAGAGGCAAGAAGATCGACCTGAGTATAGAGTGTGGTTGGCGAAGTGTGAGCTTTTAGTATGAAGTCGGCTCCCCATCTGATCGCTGAGTGCAAGTAGTCGAGCTGGCCAGCTGCAGAAATCTGTGCCTTGTACTCGGTGGCAGCCCAGCTCAAGAGGGCGACGCTAAATGACATGGGCCAGCCAAACTTGATGTTGTCTCCAGCGTCATAGTAACCACCACTTAGATCAACCTGTAGAGAGGATTAACAATTGGTCATATTTTGCCTTCTCAAAAGAAGTGTTCTACAGTATCTTCTATATTTTTAAAATCATATTATTAGGTTTTGGAGTTCAAATCATTATAAGTTTACCAAACGGTTATATTTTATCTATTTCTAAGCCTCTCTTTTGGAGAAATTATATCCTGCACTACATGATCATGCACCATGCCAATTTGATTGTCTCATTCATGTAGGCTCGTACCCTCGTCCTAGTGACATATTCCCTAGTCACCAATCCATGCTTCCAAGAACTAAATGTTGCAGTGTAAAACAAGGGAAAGAGATGAAAAATGAATGCAACATGAGCTGGTCCAGTAGGAAGGTAATGTTGGATTGTCTAAGGATGCATAGTATGCTACGAGCATTACATTGTCTATCTGGCCATCTGTCAGGGCTGAGTCCGCCCTCCATTCAACTCGCTGGTCAGCAGGCAGCTTTCCAGAGCGCTGCCCTTCAAAGAACAGAATGGCCTTCGCTAGAGCATCAGTGTAGTTGTAAGACCCATCGCAAAGGCCCCTGCCCTCACCATCCAAACCTACCGCACTCCCTATAGCTAAACCAAATACCATTGCCCATAGGCATAGCACAGGAGCCAAACCATTCTCCTTCCAGGCCATTGCTTCTAGTTTCTAGCTACTACTTGCTATGATTTTTTTTCTTTCTTTTTTTTTTGTTTGAGGGAAACTACTTGCTATGATTTTAGTCTTACAAAAACCTGTATATATAGTGATCATAAAGTAAAAAAGTTTTGAGTGTTGAAGCTCTACCTATACCCAACATAACAGACTAAAAGTAAGATGATGGACTAGCCATACCTTGCACCCTCCGACCCATGCCACCTTTGCCTACTTCCTTCGACATAAGCAATGATCTCTTAGTTGGAGAAGGACTGAGCAACGTAGGCTTTTCAATTTCTCTGCGAAAAAAAGACCTTGGAATGGTGCAAGTTGAATAGTTGCTGACATAAAGAAAATAAAAGCTGTTATAAAAACTAAAAGGAGAAGAACAAGCTGTTAGGTAGTTTTGTGGCATCAACTTTTCGTGTATTAATTGTTGTGCTGGGGTTGTTAAGACGAGAGAGAGAGAGAGAGAGGGAGGAAAAATGTGTGCCACTTGTAAGGCTGGGATAGGAAGTTGCAATTGAGTTGCCGCTTGGTTGGATGAATGCTTCAAGAGGGTGTTTGATTGGAGAAAGTAGGAGTTTGAAATCGAAATCAGAATGGATGATTTTTATTCTAATCATTTGATTAGGAGGAATTCCATTCTAATTTTGATTTCAGGATGGAATGAGAATGGCTTAATGTATATAGAACTTAATCCTTACTCTTCTCTATGGATTTAAATTTTTATTTCAATTTCGATTCCGATTTCGGTCATAAACCAAACATTTTGGAGGATTTGATCATTTCGATTCTGATTCTAAATTATTCCGATTTCCATTTCTATTTCGATTTCGATTACGAACCAAACGTCCTCCAAGTATCTTTACGGGGTGTTTGATTTCCAACCGAAATCTGAATGAGAATGGAAATCAGAATAGCTTGGAATCGGAATCAGAAAGACAATCCTTCGAAACATTTGGTTCATGGAATCGGAATTGGAATGAAAATTTGAATTCATAGAGGAGAGTAGGGATTGAGTTTTATATACATTGAACTATTTTCGTTCTATTTCAGAATCAAAATTAAAATTTAATTTTTTTAAATTAAATAATAAAAATAAAAATTATCTATTTCGATTTTAATTTCAGATTTTTATTTTTCTCAGCCAAATATCTCTTGTAATATGACACACTTTTTATGTCACGAAACAAACAACCAAATAAGCTTATAATTTATGCCAACTGACGTGAGATACAGGCCCCACCTTATAGAGCCCCCCTCCCCTCCTCTTCTTCTTCCTTCATTTTCATTTTTTTTTTGTGCTGACACAGCACTACGCAGGCAGCGTGCAGTATTGGGAAACTGCAGTTGATTAAAAAATTGAACTCCCCTTTTATGCCATCACTACGTAGAACGATGGCCCTTAATTAACAGTGTCCACAGACAGAGATGGGTGTACTTGGTGGTTTAGCATTGCATACAAAGGAATTCGTGGATTTTCAGGTATATGAACACGTTGGGGACAAAAAATTTGCGCTTGTGCGTACCGCACCAAGAAAAATTCTTCGGGACGTCCATCATACGCATAAAAAAGGTTTATCAAGTATACCTAATTGATTTAAATACGAGTTGTGCCAATATAATCTTTCCTTACGGCAAACGATCGTTCGTACTTGTTAACTGACGCTTATGGACAGAAAATTGGTTATTTAATGGAGTAGATCAACAACTATAAATTGCATGAAACCACGGAAGCCTGAGGCGCAGACCCATATTGTAAAGAGAAATTCTATGTGCACCGCGCGCAGCGTACAAAATCCACCGTCGAGCATATTATTTTATGTAATCAATTTATATAATTATTATTTTTAATATATATTTAATATTTATAATTTTATTTATTTATTTAAAAATTTTAAATAATAAAAATATTTTTATTTTAAAAAAATTATGATATTTTATGTCCATATTATGACATTCTGCATGCAGAAAGTCACAATTTTGACGTAGAATGTCATAATATACCACATGACGTCATAATTTTTTTCAAAAAATAAAAATATTTTTATCATTTAAATTTTTAAATAAAAAAATAAAACTGCAGGTATTAAATGCACATTGAAAAATAGTTGGACAAAAATTTTATTTCTATATTATGATATCTTGGATAATATTATGACATCATACATGCAGAAAGTAATAATTTTACGCAGAATGTCATAACATGCCACAGAATGTCATAATTTTTTAGGCTATATTATGACATCCTGTGCGTAAGAAGTCATAATATACTATAGGATGTCATAATTTTTTTCAAAGAATAGAGATATTTTCAACAATCCAAATTTTTAAACAAAAAAATAGAATTACAAGCATTAAATGTGCGTTAGAAAATGATGACCACGTAGATCAATCACATAAAGCGGTGGGCTCCATGTCAGATTTTCTACACCGTCCACGGTGCACAAAGAATTTCTCTATTGTAAAAGCCCGGCTCCCGGGCTACTTTTATTCTGAAGTCGGCAAATCCATTACTGACTTCAACCATGAATTTTGAAAAAAAATTAAGATCAAAATAAAGGAGATCTCAATCCCCTGCTCGATCCTCATTACCAAGGGATAAGGCCATCTAATGGTAGCCGATGCGAGGTTGTCAGGTCGGTGCAAATCATCAAGGTCCATTGGAGGCCCATACAACCAACGAACAACCGGTGTTAGGTCGTTCCCATCTTTCCCTATGATCAACACCACCAAGCCCATCCCTCATCTTCCCTCCCCACCTCCTCTCCAATAGCTGACCAGCTACCTTAGCCAAAGCATGGCCACCCAAAACTCCTATTTTCCTCTCTAACCCATTATTGCCTTATTTTTAGCTTGGATTTGTGTCTCTTTGAACTGCCAGAGAGCCACCACCGTCAATCAAGATTCGGCCTCTGTTAATCACTGGTGAGTCTTCTTCCCTAATCTTCCTCTTTTTTCTCCCAATTAAAGTCAATTTCCTCCATTTCCGACTGATCTAACACCCGATTTTAGGATGCTCTTCTTGACTACTGCTACCGCAATCGCTATCACCGCCAGCTATCTAGACTACCAAGTGATGCACCCCACCACCTTGGTCGGACGACCATCAAGACCCCTCTTCTCCTGTTTCTTTTTTCTTTCCTTTTTTTTTCTCTTCCTTCTCTGTTTTCCCCTCCTTTTTTTCCCATCGTCCTTCATTATTTAATTATTTAATTAATTTCTATATAGCCATTTTTTTGTGTTTATCTCTCTTCTTTGATTTGTGCTCCGCATAATCATCGATGGATCAAACCCCTATGCTGACCTAGTCCAAAGTGATTTTCTCTTCCTATTTTCTAGCTCTATTGATTTATCCAAATCAAGCTTAATCACTTTAATTAGTTCAACTTTGCTCTAATTGATGTTTAGATTTGACTTAGAGTTTTTAAATTGATCAAAAGGGATATAATTGCAAATTCAGATGATAAAGAGATATGATCACGATCAAATCCATCACATATAAGTAACCACAATTTCCACCTAAAGACCTATACTAAGATTTTAGGGTTGATCGAGACACCAAGATAATAAACCAAATTTGATGATCAGAACTTAGCATAAATTAGATTATCTACTATTTTTTAGAAGTCTAATAAGTTGATTAATTATTTTAGATTTTAATTCTGGGATTGATGAAGTTTCACGAAAATCTAGATCAAGTATTGTAAGTTAGCTCTACCCCTGGTTGTTAATTATTTTAATGCTATGAATCTTTGTTTAAATTAAGTATAATATATGTTCTCTATGAAAATACTTTCGATTTGTCAAATTGAATTTACTTGATATATTTGCATATAAATTATATTTTTTCGTATTGCTTGTCGATTCCACTGGCGATCATTGGTGCACACCAATAGACAATGTATTATAGTTAAAAGTTAATTTCTTTTCATATCTAATCAGACGGGATTAATTGTTGACATATATTGTTAAGAATACGTATCTCTATGTGATATTGGAGCTAATTTCCTTCTAGATCTTTAGTGGAGCAATCACTGGTGTATGACCAATAAATGGCATGTTGTGCTCAAAATCTAGTCTCTTTTGGGGCTAGCTACGGACCGATCATGGCAATAGTCAAATGGACTAGGAGAGTGAAAATAAAAGGACAATCTTTGATTATTTAAAAAATTTATTTTGAGTAATTATATATATGATTGATATAGCATACTTCTAAATTCATTGAAATCTTTTTATGAAAAAAATTATGCAACTTAAAATTTTATTTTCTATACAAAATACTTAATTGAATTAGAGGTTCTGATAACTCACTAAGTCCGTAAAGCTCATTTCTATATTTTTTTTTTAGATCCAAAAAATCTTATAGGACTTGAAACCGATTTGTGAGGAGCATAGAATTTTAGGTGTTATTTGCTTAGCTATTTTAAATAAAAATTATTTTGCACCTTCATTGTATCTTTGATTTATTTTTTATTAGTTTTGGAAAATTTAATTTTTTATTAAATAAAAATTAGTGAATTTATTTTTATCATTGTCTAAATTGAATTGTTGTATAGATATAAAGATAGGACTTGCATATTTTTTTAAAAATTTAATTTAAAAAATATATATATAATCATCATATATTTAATATTGGATTCTGAGCATGACACGCATATATAGTTTTACCTGTCGCATTTGCCACCACCCTTCTCGGATAAAAACCACAGATTCATTTGTTTATGGGTGCACATTGACGGAGACGTGAATGCAAAGGACGGTGCGCATCGAGATACCTGTTTGGCTTCATGATCTTCCTTCTTTTCGCTCTCCTTTTGTTTTTTTCTTTTATAATTATAATGCATCGTTGAACTTCTTAATTGTATTATCAGACATAAATTGTACTACAAGTGAGGGTAACTTGAAGTCCACCGTGCAATGTTACGATAGCTTATTAATTTACATTGCAGCGCATTTGTCCTCTTATAGTACCAATGTTGGTGTAGCACATTATACATGATCAGGTGGTAATTATTTAAGGAGTGTAATTTATCTCACAGATTCCTATGAATTGCCTATAGCACCGCATGCAAAGGGCTCATGATTGGTCTCAAAAGAGCTCATGTTATAGCATTCTCTAATTCGTATGTGTTTAATTTAGATCAATTTAATTTGATATTATTTATAATATTTTAAAGCTCATATCGAAAGAGAAATTGAAAAAATATTTTTAAAATTTTTATTTTTATTTAATTAAGTATCCAAAATCTTATAGTGCATCGTAGATATGAGATGCATGCATATTGACACAGATCAATGTGTGCATGATTTGGATTAAATTTAGTTTTGATATTATTTGTAATTTTTTAAAGCTTCATATTAAAAGAAGAACTAAAAATATATTTTTAAATTTTTTAATTTTATTTAAATATCTAAAAACTCTTAGTGCACCATATAGATATGAGATCAATACACATTGACACAAGTCCTCACACATCTCATGCACTACACGGTTGCTGTGATTTATATATTGGACCTCTCTGATTCAACATCTAGAGAGGGGACCATCTCAAATATTTAAGTGGTTTGTATATAAAGAAAGTGCTATTGGTGAATTTGACCATGCTTTCTTTTGATTATTGAATAAAATTTCTTCCGTACATGAATTCTTAATTAAAGATAAACCTATCAAATTGTTCTAGAAAACCGCAGAATGACCATAGATCAAATTCAACACCCCCTATGAATCATGCCCCTTCCTTGTGGGTTGCACAAGTAACACATCAATGCAGGCTTGATTTACGAGGAGAGCAGGCCTGAAGTGGTTTCAATCTAGAGGGAGCTAAAGCCACTTCAGCGAAGTAGGCTCCTGCTTAGACCACTTAGAATGAACCCAAAGGGCTCTAGCCGAGACCAAATAAGGCCTTAAAGTGTCCCATTGAGTCATTTGGTGGGGCTTCGACAGTGGATCAACACCAAATAAAGTCCTTCTCTAAGGCTGCTCTATCCGACTTCAAAGAAGAAGGTACAGGCTACGTCACGCATGGTAATGTTCATTGAAGAATGTTTCGAGCGGCCCACAGAAAAGGGGTGTGGCTGCTATCGACTTCTGGAGGCCGGCAAGTCGCCATCTTGTCCGCATCATTGTCCCAACTAATTGGTTTCCAAAGTTGGTTTCCGTAGGTACCCACGACTCATGTTACTTGAGAGCCTCTAGTTCGGATTAACGCCTCTCGGGCATTTCTTACCTGACTTAGATTTCGTGGTGGGGGCGATTACTTTAAGTGAACTACACGTAATCCATGTCATTTTCCACTTGATGATCAGAAGCTGTCCCGAATACATTATCCTTTTAAGTACATACTTTCTTTAATTATAGACTCTTTAAAGACTAAAGTCCAGCTACTTGCGTGCTTCTTTAATTTTCCCTGTTTAGCGTAGAAAGTAGAAGTCCTGGTACTCAACCACGTGTGTACGTTCGTTCCTTCAAAGTCAAGCCTCTCATGAGTGATCTTATGCTCACCTCCCTTCTTTTGGTCACAAGAATAAAAAAGAAAAGGAATACATCAAATCATTTAGCACTAGGTCTACTGCTAATTTCTTAGCCAAAAAAACTCTTTCTATCTAACAAAAGACGTTTTATATAAATTGTATTTAAAGTTTTAATCTTAAAGAAATATATATATATATATATATATATATATATATATATATATATATATATATATATATATATATATATATATATATATATATATATATATACATACAGGTAGATATGAATAAAATCGATCAGATTTAGGTTCAATTCGACCGGAATAAAGTTGGATAATTGAGATCCTATATTGATAATCTAAGTCATTGGATGCGTTAAAAATTATACGATTTGAAAATTCTTAATCTATATATTCAGTGATCAAAAAAATATCTAATTTAATTTTATTTAAATTATCTAATTTTTAATTACTTGATGAGTCTTTAAATCATATGATTTTTTATGTATAAATAATTTTGAAGTAGTAGGACATATTTAATTGTTTGGATCATTGACATAAGATCTCTATTATAGAATGTCAATTTAATCAAATTTTAGTTATATATATATATATATATATAAGTCTTTTAAACTGGGAGGTTGGCCATGCATTCATAGAAAAATATAGCTTGCTCTTCACTAGTTTCGATAAATGGGCAAGAGTGCGAGCCATGCATGGTTCAGTGATTCACAAGCTCTATTCAAAATATATCAAATAGCTAGGGGACGGGCAGGGCGGTTGAACCGAAAGACAAGTAGTTGGATATCGTTGGTTCTCTCCAGCACGTGTGCGTGCTTCTGTCACCTTGGCTAGTACAGTTGACGCTTCCCGACCTATTCTCACCAGTACATCTAATCCTAAGAATAAAACTTCCCTCGTCTCTCCAGTTTTCTTCCCCCCTTTAAATCCTGCGGGGTTCCTATCCTTGATCGGTGGTTGAACTGGTATGAGTCCAATGGAACCCTTGGATGGAGAAGGACCACCTATGCCTCAGTTCCCTTACTTCTCACCGCCACTTGCACCAGGCTTGTCTCAGTACTGCCCTCCTCCTGATCTCTCCAACCAATTACAGCAGCAGCAACAAGAGCCTTCCTCAGTACTGAGCTGTGGAGGGGCACCACCGGCCATTGACTGGGCTTCACTGTTCTTACCGAGTCCGATAGTGCTCCCGCAGCCGATGCCGGCGGGATTGTTACAAAGTGTGGGGAGGCCAGGCGAAGGCGAAGCCGATGCTACTGGTGGTGGTGGTGGTGTCAAGGAGAAGGGAAAGGGTGGAAGGACAAAGAAGGTAAGCAGGCCGAGGTTTGCATTCCAGACCAGGAGTCCCAATGATATCCTTGATGATGGTTACCGATGGAGAAAGTATGGCCAGAAGGCGGTGAAGAATAGCACTTATCCCAGGTCTGCTCAAGCTCAGTCCAGCTATTTCTTTTCTTTATCAGTGTTTTTTTCTTCTTCTTCTTTTTTTTTTTTTTTTTTTTTGATAATAAGGGAAGCCAAAAAAAAGCCATCCACATTTATTGAAAAGGAAGAAGATAAAGAAGTCAAAGAAACCATTAGAGACAGATCAACTGAAAGAGCTGTTTAAGGGTCCATGTTTACACTGCCAAAAGACAGAAGAATTAGTCCAAAAGACATGTTAATTAGGGATATGATGGATAAATTTATCATCACCTTCTCATTTTTCACTCTCTAATATTACATAACCTGAAAAGGTCTTGTAAATATGATGGATAATAGAAGCAGACCGAAATAGTTATGAGCATAAATAATAAGAATATTGCATGCAGTGTACATTTGTCTGCCATTACTGATACCCTGAATAGTGTAATGAATGATTACGAGTAGCCGAGAATACGCGAGATTCGAGAAATGGGAGTGTCACAAGTTCCATAATCTGTATATATAAAATACATTTGGGAGAAATCAGACAATCCGTTTCCCATGGCTCGCCCAAGGTTTCCAAATTGGCTCAAGGTAAAGAGAGAAAATAGCATAATATAGGTATGGCACTAACAGCCGCATCACGATGCTATTCTTTGCATGTCCAGCAGGTGCAACTCAAGCCGCTTTAGCTGATAGGGGGTAGTCAAAAACAATTAATGATGCACCATTTTTTCCTCCTGATCGTGTTGTGAAATTATCAGGATTATTTTTGTTGTTCTCAGAGCAATTAATAGATTGGATATTTTCTCCTTTCATGCAATATAACGTGCAGAAAATACACTGAGGGCATAACATTCCACTCATGGTTTATTGCTATAGATATCCAAGCCTGTTTGAATTAAGTGACAACTAGGAGTTTCATTCATGCATGTCCACAAATTACAATGCTCCATACACCCAAGTTTGTTAGACTTTTATAGAGATCCTGCTGTAGATTATTCATACTCAATGGTATCCACAGCAGCAAAACTCATGGCAACTTGGAAGAAATAATGCATGTCCTAGTTCAAGGTGGAATCCAATTGTTATATGTACACTTAGGACATGTTAGATAGCAAGTCCAACCAAATTCATGATCATAAATGGTGCAAATTAAGCTGCATGATACTGAATTTGCTTAGGATATTTTAAGAGAAATTAACTTCAGTTGTTTAAGAAAAAAAGGTTTAGTAATTTTAGCATTGATACCATTCGTTTAGTAGAGAATTACATGAAAAAATATAACATATATAATTTTAAGAAAAGATGTTAATTTAGAAAAAAAGGATACTAGGTTCATTTACATTCCATGTATTAACAAAAAGCTTATAGTTATAGAAAAACTTGGAATAAAAACAAAGATAGTCCTAGAGAGATATTTGACAAATGTGGTTTCATAAAGTCGATCCCAAATATATAATTCGAAAAGTGCTAGAAGATTATGATTATGATATATATAGTCACATATGTACATGTATGTTTATTTATTGATATTTGCACTTTTTTTATATACATATATCATGATCTCTCTATATGACTTTAGTATATTTTGTTCTCATCTTTGGATTTTGTTTTTGTGTCATTTTGTGGATGTAGGAGCTATTACCGTTGCACTCACCACACGTGCAATGTGAAAAAACAAGTTCAACGTCTATCGAAAGATACAAGTATTGTTGTTACTACATATGAGGGAGTACACAATCACCCTTGCGAGAAACTAATGGAAGCTCTGAGCCCTCTTCTCAAGCAGATTCAATTCCTCTCTCGGTTTTAGTATGCTTTTGTTAAGTTGGGCATAGGAAAAAGTTGCCCATCCTTACAAATTAAACTTGTTCCATTATATAAGATGCATAAAGACAACTCAAACTTACAGTTTACAGCATATAAACTTGTTAAACGAAGAAGGAAACAAAAATACTTTTCTATTAACACTTGCAGTACCATGACGCACCTTGTTTTCTTTATGTTGTTTCATTTTTTTCTTCTTTTATTGGACATTAATAATGCTCTAAAGGTTTGTAGCGAAGAACATGAGGCATGACAGGCCAGGATCTCAAACTAAGTTCTAGATGGATCTTATAGTCCTTCTATGAGTTTATAATTGTGGAAATAAAACTTTCAAAGGCAGAACTTTAAAAGAAAGTAATAGCAATCTTGGAACCTTCATTTGATGAAGATCATGTCAGCGATCCAGCCTAATGCATCCGTTAAGAAGTGTATTGAGAATTAATTTGTCTTGATCAAGTAGCCTTATTAATTTCATGTTTATTTGGCCTTTGTGAGTCGCTATTAGATCAATTGAATTTGAGGAAGATTCATGATCAACTCTCAATTTTACATCAGCAATAATTCTACGATGAAACTTTAGCACACAGTGGACATAGCCAAATATTCTGAAGATTCGGGTATATATATGAAAATTTTCAAAAGCAAGTTGTTGTTTTCGAATGCAAATGACGAATTAGTAAACAAATATAAATCAATTAAATGTGAAGCCCATACATGTGATCGAGATCTAGATACAGACATATTATAGGGGATTCAGCAAGTGCTTCAACGATTATTTTAAACAACAAACTTTTTCTTTGATTCATACATTCATACCTTTACATGGGTAAAATAAGTTATGATATCTCTATTTCTTTTTCGGCAATGTCTCAACCTAACATCAACTATAGAAAATCTTCAAACATATCTTTTATGAGAGGTGCTTAGCTTCAAGCATCATATCCAAAACTAGCTTATAACCCAATGCGATGTATGGGATACTAAATCCGGCTTCTTCTCATCGGCCAAAATTAGCACTTTCTAACTACATCAATCACACATATTATCAAGCACTTGTACTACAACAACATAAATCTTTTCTAACTAGATCAGTCATACATTATCAAACACTTGCACTACAACAACATAAAACTTCTTCAACTGAATTAGTCGTACATGTTATCTAGGGCTTGAAGCCTCGAGATCTTCTCCACTGGGTTCTTGGGGAACTAAGTATCACGGATGCGAAAGAGCTCATCAGCTGCGTCCGTTGCTCTCGCGATTGCTGGGCTTTTGCGAGAGAAAATTGAGAAGGTTGGTGACCTCCGCACCATCCTTATCCTAGGCCTCACTACCGCCCTCAGTTCCCTACTAGTGCTCCCTCCCCTGCCTCCACGTTTCTCTCTACCTCCCAATCACCGCCATCTCCCTCTAAATCATCTGCACCACTCGCCCCACTCCTGAGATACTCGCCCCATCGATCTCAATAGAGCCCTCCGTCTCACCTACACCACCCTCCGCTGCACCCCCCTCCTCTGTCCCATATTTGACCATTTTTGATGAATGGTGCTTGAAATCGACGGTGACCCTGGAAGTGGCACGGGTTCAGAAGCTATGGATAGAATAGAGGAAGAATGGGAGGCGGAAGATTCCAAGCAAAAAAAAATGCTATCTTATGGATATATGACGGATGATATCTTGAAAAAAAATATATATATATGACAGATGAAGGTTGATGTCTTCATTTTAATATATATAATTTAGATAATAAAAATTAAAATAAATGACATCCAAAATAATGTGGTTATGAATATAGACTAAAAGCCTGTTTGGCAGAAATTTCACTAGATCCAGATAGATTGACCATGGAGCTGAGAAGAAAATATGGCACCTGAGATAGCTGTCCTAGAGGTTGTGGGGCCTAATCCTCGCGGGATAAATAAAATGTAGCACCCTGGGGCGCGATCTCTTCTTCTGTGGCACCTTTTATTTAATTGATCCCACCGAATCTAGAGAGGTTTTTTTCAAGTAGGCCCTAAATAATCATAATTAATTCATTCTAAGGTGTAACAAGTAAACACAACATTCCTTAACCTTATGTTCTGCAGCAACATATTATTTATAATCAAGGTCCATGAAAAAAAAAAAAAGTGGAACTGCTTGGATGTATTTTCAATTTTTGATAGGCCTAAACATTACACAGTTAAACATATACCGCTTTTCACAAGAATGGCACTCCATGTTAAGCTGGAAAAACAAGCAACTATTTCCATTCTCAATTGGCAGATTGTTTTCACAAATCTGGATTGCAGGAAGTTCATTACATATCATTTAGAAACCAAGCGGCAGATTGGATACTTTGATTAACTTCAAAAACTCATAATTATGCCCACATCCTACATTCTCTTATATTCTAAATGTAAATGTTTAAAGTTTTATATTTTTGGGATTTTGATTTTGTAGTCCAGATGGATCATCGGAACTCGATGTGGATTACTTTGAATACTATGGATATTTCAGAGGATTATCATATTCAATGTGAATCATCTTAACCACTATAGGTGTCCACAAGGGTTACTAGACTTAATGTGAATTACTTCAACTACTATGAGTAGGATTTGATGTAGATTATTTTGGCTCTTATGAACAGAACCAAACAGAATCTAAGATATCTGAAGTCGATTCATATGTCAAACTCTAAGAGATCATAACTTAATTATATGACATCCAATTAAGATAATAACTTTTTTAAAAAAAAATTGGATAGCTCTTCGAGATCTAACCTTTGCACCAATTCTCTAAGAGATTGAATTAGATCAAAATTTCATAATTTAGACTTCAAAATGGATTGATCAAACAAAAACTTTTCTTTTAGAAAAAAATTTTGATCAGATATTATCTCCTAGTCTATAAAGGATTAAATAGAGCTATAAAAGGTAAAGTTGATACAGAAGTTTAGATCTACTTTCGGTAAAATTTTAATATTTTTTATATTTATTTCTATTAGTCATATTTATTTTAGAGATACATCTTATCTAAATTAAAAGAAGAATCCAACCTAAAATTGTATAAAAGAGGACCTCATTAGTATTATAAATAGAGACTATGTACATTAATTTGTGAGGTATAAAAAATCAAAAAGAAAAAAGAACTTAACCTTACTTTTGTAATTCTTCTATCTTCTACTTTTTTTTTAGAGAGATTCGAATTGAACTGGTTGAAAGAAATCTTCCTTCTCTCCGATTGGATTAAGTTAGTATTGGAGTGTCAGTCTTTCTAATATTTATGGAGGTCTTAGTCCATGGTTTAGATGCACAAACAATCAGGAGAAGGACTATTTTTGCTTCAAGTATATCGAAAGATAAAGATGGGTCTAACTGCTAGTTCTTCCTCGATGATGATGGATAATGAGATAAAGAAATGCCTTACACAATTAGAAGAGAAGATTGCCTAACCAAATCATCTCTTGGTTGATAATAAGTTCAGCATAAACACTAAGAACTCTTATAGTGAAGCTATTTTATATGTTTGAAGATAAAGATTTACCATCTCACAAAAAGAACTAAGGCTAGAAACCATTTCTAAGCAAAGTCAAGTAGTTTTACCATGAGATGGAGAAGCAGGCGCTTTCTCATTTTCAATTATAATTTAGCAGAAGCTAAATCTCCTAAACAAGGAGAGCTCTAATTTATATGGTTCTTCAGACTCAATATAGATCAATTTGGCCACTGCAGGTATCCACAGGAATCGCTAAATATAATATGAACCATCTTAGCCACACGAGTATCAAGAAGAATCACCATGCTCGATATGGATCCCTTTGGCTACTATGAGAAGGATTCGATGTAGATTACTTTGGCCATCAAAATAGGGTAAGACATGATTGAGGAGCAAAATCCATCACATCAGAAAACCAAATCATATGCCAAACTTCGGAAAGCCATAACTTGATCAAAACAATGCTCGATTGAGATGATATATTTTTTTAAAAAAATAAATAGCTTTTCGAGATTTATAATTTGGGGCCAATCCTCTACTGGATTAAATCAAGCCAAAATGGGCTAGTGAAAATAAGAGTTTATTTTTTGAGAAAGATTTTAACTAAACATTATCTCCTAATCTATTAAAAATTAGATGAAGCGATAGAAAATAAAATTGATGTAAAAATCGAAATCTATCTCTTATAAAATTTTAATATGTTTTAATATTTATTTCTATTAGTATATTTATTTTAGAGATCTAATTCTATTCAAATTAGAAGATGAATCCAATCCAAATTACATAAGAGAAGGCCTCATGACCAATATTATAAATAGAGATTATCTACATCAATTTATGAGGTTTGGAAAATCAATGATAGAATAGAGGACTTGACTCATACTTTCATAGTTCTTCTAGTTTTTTCTAGTTTTCTTTTGAAATGTTTGAGTTTTTTTTTTTTTTTTTAAAAAATCTTCATCATCCTTAATCCAATCATTTTGAGGCTTACCTCTCTTTGTGCACTAAAAGAAGAAAAGATAATTGGAATCAACAAAAGTGAAAGCTACCTTATGATATCCCTGAATTAGGATTGATCCCTTTCTTCTCTCTTATGTTTTTTTTAAAAAAAGTAAAAGCTATATGCATAACCCCTTTTAGGTTGGCAAGAGCAATCAAGTTTATAATGATGGGTGATGCACATATTTGGATATCTTTATCTTTTCCAATAGCAAGAGAAGGCATGCTTTTATTACCCACGAGTCACCAACAATTGCTGATATTGATAAACATGAATCATTTGGAAACATAGAGAAATTCTGATCCACAATTGATTGACTGACTTAGTCAATGCTTATCCATTGATTCATCTTACAAAATATTTTTAAATTATATATGGTTGACTTGGTCTTCTCTCAAGTGGGAGGGTGGAGACAAGTCTGTGCTACAAATGATTTGAGTACTCAAAAGATTCCATTTCCCAAGTGACAAGATTCATTTCTTTGTAACAAAAACCATTGGCGAGTCCACCAACCGCGGATTAGATTAGCCCTGCGGTGGACCCGTTGCACACCCGGTGTGAGTCATACTTTTCGTGCGAAAGAATGATTGATCTGCTTTCACGGTGTAAACCGTTGGATTTTATTTTGCACAGTTTTAAAAGTATGATGTGGCTCGATTAGATGAAAGGAAGAGATTTGAGAGCTTTGAAACTGTGGAAAATGTGATCGAATGGTTGACATCGCGACAGAACATCAATCATTCCTTCGCGCGAAGGATACAACCGAACCCTTGGACAACCAAAAGGCCGGGTGTATAAATGGTGTCTCTGACCTTTTGGTTCACCGATCGGTGACGGGATCCGAACTCGGAGACCGGAGTCCAGACTTCCCCGGATCGGTAGTTTCACGGAAGCCTCTAGAAAGCGGAAAGTCCGTAGAAACTCCTCCTGCTTCCCTCTCGCTCGCTCCTTTAAAATCCGCTCCTTCGTTAGTTCTTCTCCGTTTCGCCCTTTGGCTCTACCATTCGCTTCTCTTCCTCTTCTCCTCTCTTTCGCTCTCGCTTGCAGTTCCTGTCTCCCATGGCATCGGATCTTGAGAAGAGGGCGAAGGAAGCCTTCTTCGAAGACGAATTCGAGCGCGCCCTTGATCTCTACTCTCAGGCTCTGGAGTTGGATCCTAAGAACGCCGATCTCTACGCCGACCGTGCTCAGGCCTACATCAAGCTTCAGAATTTCACCGGTAAGAAGGAAAAATTCAGATTCTAGCTGCATTGCTCTTGGAAATTTTCAACCGCCTGGTGATCTTTTGTTTCGTCTTCTTATGTTCTGTTACTTGTGGAATTCTTTTTGTTGCTTTTGTTGCTTTCTTTGTATATTCGATGAGTTTGTGAAATGGTTTCTGTTTTTATTTCTTGATCGTCTTTTTCTTTTTCGTGGCCAGAATGATTTGTCTATATCTTCAGCAATGTGTTGATCTTCTCTTCTTCATTTTCTTTCTAAATTTTAAGATTGTCGTAAGAAAAATATTTGATGATAGATGAAACTGCTCCTTATGTGGCCCGTGCTGAGGTGATCTTTTCTTGGTTTCCTCTTTTCTTGTTCTCTGTTTCTTGTGCCTTTGTTTTGGTATACTTGTTGCCATAGGTGAATTGCTAAAACCAGCTGTATTAGATCGAAGTGGATTTGTGAGGTTAGTGACTAGTTTGTGTTTCTTCTTTCTGATTGATATCCTTTCTCGTCTCGAAGAAGTTCTAAGTTCAGATACATATTGCAGGATTGATCTCATCTTGCTGTTTGCTAGATGATTATAAAAGAAGTCTGAAAGTTTGGATTTCAAGATACAGGAATTTATTTGATTCGATTTTTTTTGTTCGGTTGTTTAGTGGTTGACTGTTTAGCGAGAAACCTTCCATCAATTTTATACTTTTTTCTTAGAAATTGAGTGAGCTTTTTTTTTTTCTTTTCATCGTGTGCAGGTCAAAGCTTCAATTTGTAGAGTGATTATTTGATCTGTTCTCTTCTCTCCTTTTGAAAGAAGACAAAATGAATGATTCTAAGGGCATTAGTCTTTAAGTGCAGAGTTTTGATAGTGATCAGGAATTATCGAATTTGAAATATATTCCCTCTAAGTGATCCCTGATCAGGATAAGCCTTCTCCTTCGACTTGTTGGACATTTCCATAATTTTTACAGAATACGTGAAACTATTTTTTTTTAGGTGGGATGCAATAACATTGTTGTCAATCATCATGGTCAACTTCAATAATTGGAAAACTTTGGATTTTGAGCTCGAGTCATTTTAGATTGTCGCTAGTCTATTGGTGATCTGCAGTTGTTTGACAGTGGGCCTTATCTAGACCGATACTCAAGCATCATCACCCAAAGACAAAAGCCATTGGCTGAACACCAGCCAGAAAAATCCTTAAATCTAATCTCATGATTGCAGCAACTCTAATCATGCTGCCACTATGTAAGCTACGACTATGATGCTTAGCCCAGTTATACAAGTTTACAATAGTCTATCGTGGTACTTCTTGACAGGGCTATGCAAGCTCAAAAAAGTATATGGAGGTACCTCTCATACTCTTGTTCAATGTCCACAGATAAGTTTTTCCTGGATAATTAATTAAATGGGGTTATGGAGAATATCTTCTGACGTGGTTGGCGAGTATAATCTTACTTGTATATTAAATTATGAAAGATAACTAGGTGATGGAACAAAGAAGAATTGTGAAGCAAAAACATCATTACATTGTTTTTATTCCACAATTTATTGATGGATTGTTCAAATATATTAGTTGTAAGCTGTAAAAGTTTCAATGTTTAACTTGTTTCTGAGCATTTTGTAGTTTACAATGTTGTTTTATGATACTTCTTTTCTTCCCTTTGGTAATATGCAGAAGCTGGCCATCTCTGATTTTCTTCAATAATAAACATTCTTTTACATGGTGTAAACTGATAACAAGTTAGCACCAACTCTTTTTATTTTTTATTTTTTTTTATTTTTTTGAGTGCAGAGGCTGTTGCTGATGCAAACAGAGCAATTGAGTTGGATCCTTTACTGTCTAAAGCCTACTTGCGGAAAGGGTTGGTTCAGTGCTTTTTTTTCGAAGAATGTTCATCGCTTGTAGTCAACTTTGTTCTGTATCTTGTTCCTCTGAAAAACATTTAAGTTTCAAGGAGTCACTCCCATTTTCTACCACTTATTTTATGTAGATGAAGTAACAGACACTATGGTGCAGTCATGATATATTATACATTATGTTGGTTCAGCCTCATGCATCAATATCACCATCATTTTTCTGGCACAAGCTGTTCATGTCATGGGCTGGTTGTAAATTTCAGACTTGTCAGATGCCTGTTAAAATTGTCTTCCCTCAAAAATTTGATGGTGTATGTTTATGTTTATAAACAGAACTGCTTGTATGAGACTCGAGGAGTATCAGACTGCAAAAGCAGCTCTTGAAGCAGGTTCCTCTTTGGCACCTGGGGACTCAAGATTCACACGACTTAATAAGAAATGCGATGAGCTAATGGCAGGTATTCTCTGTGTTTTAATTTGATGACCCCCTTTTTTTCCATGATTAGCAAGAACAATTATTTCTCCTTATACCCACAAAGTTATAATGAGGAAAAGGTCTTACAATTAAATTCAAGCCTCTTTACATTTTTTGTGATGCAACTTATGGAAGATGACCACCCTTTCGATGAGTCAGCTGGCCTTTTCTGAGCATCATACTCCAAAATCACACAGATAAGACTGCATAGGTTTTGTTTCCTTTTTGTTCTGTATGCCTTTGGGGAAATCATGTAGTGCATGAACACTATGAGTACTCAAACCTACATGCAAGCAGAACTTTCAACCTTCTGGGTTATGCTTGGGACAAACAGAACTACATAGGTTATGTTAGGCTTATATGTACTTATGGTTGTTTTTTTCTTTTGGGTGTAAATCAAGCCTGACACGCATACATGCATGTTTTTGTGTGCGTATATATGTATACATTTGTATATATGGACATATATACACATAGAGGCGCATATATACATGTAGATATGCATCTATACATATAGATATACATACATATATGTGTACACACATATGTATACATATGTACATATACATAGATACATACTTATGCATACATGCATATAGACATATATACATACATATATGTATGTATGTATACATATATATAGACACATGCACACACACATTTAGAAAAGGGCAGCCTAGTGCAAGAGGGTCTCGCCACTGTGCATTCTGGGGAGGTCATATGTCCACAGCCTTACCCGTACATTCGAAGAGGTTGTTATTTGTTTCCATGTTTCGAACTTATGACATCCAGGTCAGAATGAAACGTCCTTGTTGTTGCATCAAAGCTCACCTTCCATGCACACAAATATACATGCATACACGTATCGGTATACAAACATACTTATATTTATAATGTATTGTATGGTGGTGCCTATATATAGATGTACCATAAGCATATCACAATATGATATTACTTATTAGCTTAATTTCAAATTCATGATTTTGGGTGAATGTGATATTAGATTCTGAGCAAATTTCAAGCTTGCTTTATCTTTAAAGGCTATTTTTTGGACAAGACATTCCTAGACTTAGAATATCAGTGATATTGCTAGAATGACTTAAGCAAGTTTTAAAGTGCCGGTTTTGGTACATATGTTAGTATCCAAATAGTATTGGTTGGTATAATATATTCCTTGGTACCAACACTCAATATAAGGGGTCTTGGTTTTCTAGTGGTGGTGTGGTATGCTTGGTATAGCCCGATATTGTTTAGCATTTAAAATGCTGGTATACACACACACACATAACTCAAGTATGTTAGGAAGAAGTCCTAGTAGAAAGCATAAGTAATCAATGATGTTTTTAATTACGACAATACTAAAATCAAGAGAGCTATAATTCTCTAAATGACCACATCTCTTTTTCTTTCTCAAACAAGCCTTTCTCCACACCTTTCCTCTTCTTTTCTCAAACTAGGGTCGAAGTTTGCATGTTAAGCATTAGCTTCGCTTTCTCCTAGTTTCTTTTTTATTATTTTTTTATAATAAATTTGCAAATCTCCATGCTTATTTGTTGCCATTGTCATCACCGTCATTTTGGATAAAATTTGTAAACAGAGAACCAGATTTAGGACATACCAACTTCATGGATCATCATTGATCTGATACAGCAAACCATTGAAACATGTTTATCTTTTGTATGTGCACTTTTGAATAAAAATGATGCATATTATTAGAATGTCGACAGGTTTTCCCCAGTCCAGGGCATGATAGTTTCATGCTTGTCTTCAACGTTTTAAATCTGACCTGACATCAGTTTGAGCCTTAGGGTATGGGCTTGAGTCTCAGAAAGTAAATTTCATTAGGCCTATGTTATGACCCAACTCAACCTTGACAAGAAACTTTTGGTTGAGCTGATCTTATCAGACCTAAGACATCAGCTGCTCTACTTTGTGCAGAAACAGCACATCTATATGATGCATACTGAGAAATACATGTGGTGTTCTACTTGTAGCCTGTATCACATAAATTAGCAAGTCTGGTGTGTCTTTTGGTATACTCCAATATCAACAGTGCTGCAGTTTGGTTATCAATTAACAGTCTAGCTAATGTCCTATATGTTTTCATTGCCTACATGAAGGGGAGATGGAGTTTTTATGCCCAACCCTGAATTTTCCTCTTAGGAGACAAATGGATGGACTTGTTCTCTTTGATTATCCTGTATCAAATAAATTAGCAAAGGAGAATGAGCCTTGCTGCAACAGTAAGCACGGGTTCAAAATATGGAAACAACCTCTCCACTAAGGTCGTGTGTATCTAATCGTCCCTAGACCCCACAATGGCGGAAGCCTTGTGCAACCGACCACCCTTTTTTATCAAATAATTTAGCAAATCTGGCATTTTTTTTAGTATATTCTATTATTAACATTGCTACTGTTTGGTTATCAATTAATAGTCTAGCTAATGCCCCATGTATTTTATTGCCTACTTGAATGGGGGACAGGATATTTCCCCCTTCACTTTTTAGGAGTCAGTCAAATGGACTTGTTTTAGAAAAGGAGCCTATCGATTCAGATTCTACTTAAATCTAGATTCTTCTTCTTTTGTGATTTTTTAAAACCATTAAAACCTGACATAAGATCTAGAAAGCTGACTTTATTATTTGGCATATCAAAATTGATTAAATTGGGCTTGATTCAAGGCGAGTTAATTGATTACAAACATGGAGGATTAGATAGGGCATGGACTGGCTATGCTACTCGTAGGTTGTAGTCAGGTATACTGTTATGTGGCTTCACTTCTTGAGATCTGTACTGAGAGAGTTTATGATATTTTGACCTAGTGGCATCTGCTGACAAAAAAAATGAGATTCTCACAGCTAAACTCTTAAGTTGGTTAATACTAGTTGAATTCTTTTAAAAACATGAATATCACTTTGCATACATAATAGGGCCAAGTATTCTTTTACTTTCCTAATGAATGATTTAGCTTAAGTGTTTTTATTTAAGAGTTGTAAATTATGTTTTTGTTATTGCAGAGGAGACTCACAACCTGCCTGAAAAAGCGATACATGAGGCTCCACCTAGTGCAATTACTCCTTCAGAGGATGTTGGGCCCACTCATGATACATCGTATCAGTCTGCTGTATTTGAGCTAAGCAAACAAAAATATAGGTATTGAAGTTACTAATGGTAAATGATTATTTAGCCTATCATGCATAGAGACTGCATAGAACACAGAAATGCTAAAATTTTTATTCAACCTTCCATTAAAATCTTGTTAGAAGTTCTTCCTTTGGTTCACCTATGGACTCTTGTGCATCTTTTGTCCCATCCTTCTCATGTTCTTCCTCCACCAACACTTTTATTCTACTTTTATTCTCTTCCATCTTTTCCGAACAAGTGGTGGGGGTGCATGGTGAGGAATTCTTGGGTAGACTTAGTCTACCACATGTGCTGTAGACAAAGCCAATGAAAAGATGCCACATCACTGAAAAATTCTGCAACCACCTTAACAGTGGTGTGTTGAGGTGGTTAAGCAGTGGTGTGTTGAGGTGGTTGCAGATTTTTCGGTTCAAAATGCTGATGTAGCATTTTTCCATTGGCTTTGTCTAGAGCAAACATGGCAGAATAAGTCTATCCAAGAATTTCTCGTGGTGAGGAATTGTTGGGCAGATGATTGGCCAAAATAAGAAGTGGTTGGCCATGGAATATAATGGGGTGCATTACATATGGAGTACGATTGGATTCCCCATTCCTCTTGCAATATATGCTCCTCTAGCACCTCTCCCTTTGCCTCTTGCAAGAAAATCCCTCCCTTACAATCAAGCTAGCTGCACCTTCCTTTCATCTAATCCAATATCATATCCAGCCTTACAACTCGTCCCATACTTCTATCTCTTCCATCTTTTCCTAATGGGAGGATGCATGGGAGGATTAGATGGTGGAGCGGTGGGTGGAGGAAGCAACAGTGAAGAGACAGAGTGGAGGAAGGGGATGCCTGGAAGCGGTAAGTGGTTTTGGGTTGGGTGATATCCAATGTGATTGTCCAAATAAAGGGGTGGTTAGACAGAGAAAATAATGGGTTCGTTACATGTGATTGGATTCCTTTCTCTTACTAATGCACATGCTTGGAGAGCACGCTATCTACTTTCAAGTATGAGTTAATATAAGATTGCATTTTAATGCAGACATGACTTCTACAATTCTCCTACGGAATTGGTTTGAACATTTACGCGAGGCGCATCCTAGCTGAATATGTGACGGTTGACTTTGGTGAACAAATAGTCTGTTTTTCTTTTTCTGAACTTTTTTTTTTATCTCGTTTATTTCATTTTTATATGATTCTTTACAATTATTTTCTGTGTATTGTTTTCTTTTCAGTTGAGTGTCTCGATCAATATCCCTGGTGAAGAAGCCTACCATTTTCAACCACGTCTATTTGGAAAGGTATGCTTGAATCTTGGATATTGTATTGTCTGCCCATGATGTTATTATCATGATATAAGGAGTACATCCTTGGTTTGTTTCCTCTTTCTAGTGAGCCTTCAGCTATGCTGTTTCCAGTGTCATTCAAAATAAACTTTTATACCATGATTTTTATTGATTCTGTTTGGATGGTGCTGCACCTTGCCGCTCGGGCAAGTGAGTGGGGGTTTGATTCCAGTTGACATCGGCCCTTGAGAGGTAGGATGGGTAGGGGGTCAAAAATGGGAGTAGCCCCTTCTAGTCTCAAAATAAAAAGAAAAAAAAAAGTTTTTGTATTAATCCAGGCAAACTTAGATACATTGTATTGCCAACATATCTGAGGTGATATTAGTTAGAAACTTGCTTCTGTTATATTTTTTAGTATATCAGATATTTATGAATAATACTAAGGGCCATTCTACTCTCACCGTTATCTGGTTTAGAAAGGGGGGAAATTCATTGACATGTTTCCCTTTTAAACAAGCAGCCTGTTACTGCTTATCAATAAAAGAACAGGCTTTGTGGGTATCCATAAAATCTACTATTCCAATGGGGCCTCAAAATACAAGATGTTGTCAAGGTTTTTCTTCTAATAAAAGGGACTTTGGGTAGTAAATATGTCCAAACTTGAGCTTTGGCTTTACTCACACACACACATACATACATTAATTGTATGCTCACCTTCTATAGCTTGAGCACCAATGCTATGTTTGCTGTATATTATATAATCATGTGGATAAAAACCTAGGGGCACAAGATGTGTCTTACCATTTATATCTATTACATTTTTAGGTATTAAAAGATATATATTGTCTTGTTTTTTCTTGCGTGCTTTAGCTTTTCTTTTTACCAACCCGGCTCTATCTGTGTTTGGATCAAGCAATGCTTGAACTTGTTACATATATACCTATAGCATGCAGTGCATGTCTTATTATTTTTAGTTATCTAACTTGTCTTGAAGTGATTCAGTGTTAGTGTTGCGTGTTCTTATGTCTAATTCGCGCAGGTAGTTGAGAATTTATACCATTTGGCATAACTTCTTGGGGCTAATTCCTTTCTTCTTCCTTGCCTCAATTGATTCTCTGATGGCCAGATTATACCTGAAAAATGCAAATATCAAGTCTTGTCTTCAAAAATTGAAATCCGACTTTTTAAAGCTGAAGCCATCACATGGACATCCTTGGAATTTAGTAAAGAGAAAGCCCTCCTACAAAAGATCAATGCATCAGCAGGTAGTGACTCATCATTTCCGTCTCTTGTCTGATTATGTATTCATGTCTTGTTCCTAATAATCTTAATCTTATGTCTGCACTGTTTGTAAGTCCTTCAGTCACTGTGCAATGAGACTATAATTGTTGACTTTGAGCTACTGATTCTAATGCTCATCTGTGGCTTTATGGAAGGGCTTGTTTGTTTGTTTATGTGTCCATGTGCTTGCTTTCTTCCCATGGCTGTTCTGTTCTCTTCATTGGCTTTTGCATTACCACCGTACATGAATCTTCTTCTTCTTCTTGTCTGATTATGTATTCATGTCTTGTTCCTAATAATCTTAATCTGATGTCTGCACTGTTTCGAAGCCCTTCAGTCACTGTGCAATGAGACTATTTTTGTTGACTTTGAGCAACTGATTCTAATGCTCATCTATGGCTTTATGGAAGGGCTTGTTTGTTTGTTTGTGTGTCCGTGCACTTGCTTTCTTCCTATGGCTGTTCTGTTCTCTTCATTGGCTTTTGCATTACCACTGTACATGAATCTTCTTCTTCTTCTTCTTCTTCTATTTATTGGATTTAAAAAATTTCCAACAATGATTAGAGATTTTATCAACCTAATATAATTTTAAGAAATTTTAAATAAATGTGAAACACATTATAGTGAAGGTCGTGTAAATGCCTGTTTTTGCACCTTATGTATGCCTAATGCTTCAAACCAAGGTTTGCCATACCGTGCCGAACCGGTCGGTACATCCCATCTCGTACCGGAACAACGGGGAACCGGCATGATTCGATCGGTAAAATCGGTACACCGGCAGTACCGAAGAAAAAAGAACGGAAAGTGAGAAAGAGAGAGAGAGGGGACGGGAGGGAGGGAGGTGTGAGCCGCCGGAGGCCGGCGGTGGCCGGCTGCGGCCGTCGGAGGGCTTCCGAACCCCGTATCACCCGATAGGGCTTTCAAGAGAGCAAAAAAGAGAGAGAGAGCGCTCAGAGGGGGGGCGGAGAACCTACCGGACGGACAGTGCCTCCGTTGCGAGGCTCGCGGTGGCCGGCAAGCCGACGCCGACTACTTGGGGGCGGTCGAGCGGGCGGATTTTGTTTTAAACTTATGAAGTCGGCAACTGAGTTGCCGACTTAAGAATTTTTTTTAAAAAAAAATAAAAATCGTGAAGCCGGTAAATCGTTTGCCAACTTCACTTAAAATCAAGTTTTTTTAAAAAAATTTGCAAAATAAGGATGATGCCCCTGTTTCACGCTTGCGGCGCCGCACGCGTAGACTGCGCCCTCCAACGGCCACGGCGGCCAGTCGGAGGCCGTCCGGCGGCCCCGTTGGCTCCTTCTCCTCCCTCTTTTTTTTTCTTCCTCTTTCTCTCTCTTTATTTTTTTCTTTTTTTTTCCGGTTCGGATCATCGGTTCGGTATGGTATGAAACCATACCGAACCGTACCGTCGGCTGGCCGAAACGGTCGGCGGTACCGGTTCAGCATATCTTGCTTCAAATCCTGTTTGGTTCTCATATAAGTTTGTATGAGATATTTGAATGAGCATTGCTGATTGGGTCACCTCCTATGTGGCTAAGCACATTGATAACTAGACCTGGTGTCAGGGTCAGACTTGCCCGCGAGCATTGCAGGACATTTTATTTTTTGATCTTTTGGGGTGTACTCATACTAGATTACTGTGAGCACCTGGTTGTACCAGGAAAAAAAAAGTGTTTACTCCTTTTCAATTGAGAGGAACTTTTCAGTGAAAATGGCCAAATATTTTTCCCTAGGTTATGGTGGAACAAGAACCTAAGAGTGCTTCAGCTTTTCTGAATGTCAAAAAATACTCTTACCTATTCTTGTTTTGAGTGCCAAAAAAACGTTGTTTGGCTGAATAAAGCTGGATAAGTGATCTTTATTCTGGTCTTTTCCAAGTCATTCATGAACCATACGAGGCCTTACGCGAAATGAATGTTCACTTGTTTTTGAGGTTTATTGTATAACCTATTTTACCATATCAACCCTATAGGCTAGCAACTTTTCATGCTACCTTGTTAGCATGCATCTAGTGGCAATGGTTAGATTTCATGAAGAATGGCCAAGAAAGACTATGGAGCTTGAAGACTTGGCCAATATGGATCGGTGATAGGATATATGTGTGCTGGTTTATTTATGAACCATACAAGGCCTTACTGGAAGTAATTTACCATATCAGCCCTATAAGCTAACATTTTACCTTAGAATATTTTTAGTGGCAGGGAATTACATTGCGCGATGCATGGTCAGGAAGGGCAATATAGCTTGAAGACTTGGCTAATATGGATTGTTGACAAGATATGTGTATGCTGCTTGAAGATTCGCCACATGCACTAGTTGGAACTGCCTCACATGTTTTTGTCTTGATTCCATGATTTTGTGGGGCTTTTCGCACTTGATCTGAATCTCGGTCACTGTGAAACACATTCCAGCATCCTTGTTCATCTCATTGCTCCTCAGTATGCAGAGCACTCATCAACCCCTCTCCCTCCCATTTCCTGCCCCTCCTCGCCATCCCCCAAACCTCCTTGTTCATCTCATTGCTCCTCAGTATGCAGAACACTCATCAACCCCTCTCCCCCTCACATTTCCTGCCCCTCCTCCCCGTCCCCAAAAGTTGGGTGGGGGGAGGTGGGGTGTGGGTGGGGGGGTTTGGTGTGTAGGTAGGGGGGAGGGATAGAGAGCTAACGCTTCAAATAAGACCAGTTGCTTGACTTATCTATCGGATGGCCGAAAGGTCTTTTCGTTTGAAGCTCTTGGATGGTGATTGTCCTGCCATTGGAAACCTCTTATTTGAGCCTGGTCCTTTCATGAGAGAAGCATGCAGCATAAGATGCAGGGCAATCACCAATATATTTTCTGATAAAAAGTGCAGGCTGTAAGGGACATCATTTCCAGTTGAAAGAACCGAGGATGGAAAACCAAAAACCTAATAAAATGAAATTCCAAAGTCCCAAAATGAGATGCCCACTTCTAATCGATTATAGAGTGGTGCAAAATTTTAAAACAAATGAATGCCAGGCAGCTTAGGCGAAGTGGACCATTTAGGTACATGTTAATAATTAGCTCACATATAGGGACCACCTAGGTTCCTAGGCCTGAAGCAGGACCTTGTAAGTGGAGGCTGTCTCGGTGGGTGATATGCAAAGCCAAAGAAAGGAAATTTTTATGTGCATTGCGAATTTGTTTGATGGAGTTCATTCAAATTCCGAACCTTCCTCTTTTTAGTGTCCCTTATGATAATTTTACAATAAATTATAACCATAATCTGCAAGCTTTGTCCAACTATTCAGGTTCAGTTTTATGACTTTTCTTCACACTTATCCAATCAAAGCAAAATATTTGTCATTGCTCTGTAAAGATACCTATTTCAGATAGACACATTAATTTTTTTCTCTTCCCTTACGTTTTAACTCTTTTCATAGACACATTATTTCATTTATCATTTCCTTATTTTTTCCAAGATTAATAGTGGTTTTGTTTTCCTATTTGCCTCCATATTTGATATTTTGTAATTAGACCAATAGAAGGTGTCAGCTTTTGCCAAGCTAGTAAAAATTTCTGGAAGTTGTACCCAATGATCTGGGACTGAATTCCACCTTCACGAATCACTAGAGCTTTGGGTGTGACAAAATTTATCTTGTAATCAAATCTGGCCATTTTTGGCCCGATTTTGGGCTGGGTTGGGCATGGAGTTTTGGCTTGTCAGACTGCTCATAGACTCAGATCTATAGACCTGATTAAGATTTGGGCGAGGCCCAGCCAAAACTAAAAAGGCCAGGCCCAAACTTCTTTTAATTAATATATGAAATTTATTGAAATTTTTTGACCCTAATCTGATTGCAGGGTCCAATTCTGCCGCCTTCCGTTTCACTTCCGGCACTATTCTTCTCCATCTCTCTCTCTCTCTCTCTGTGTGCCCCACCTACTCATTGACAATGTTGTTGGGCTGGGATCTGGCTGCAAATTGTTGGCCTGAGGCCTCGCCAGACTCGGAACAACTGAGTTGTTGTTGATATGAAGCTGTGCCTGGCAGGAGTGATGCTCAGATCTATTGTAATTTTAGCTTTAAACACAATACTGTTTCTGGAAATAATTCAAAAGTGAACAGAATTTATAATAATTTCGTTAGAGCATTACGGGTGATATTTAGTTTGCTAGTTATTGATGATTATCAAACCTGTCTTTTGTTTCTGCAGCAGTGAAGTCCCAAAGGCCCTCCTACCCATCTTCAAAATCCAAAGTAGATTGGGACCAGCTGGAAGCCCAAGTGAAAAAAAGAGGTAAACTAATCTTCCACCTCCTTTGTCTCCTCCCTTGCATTGTCGAAACTAATATTTTTTTAACATTATCTCTTGATGTGACGTAACATCATAGGAGAAAGAAGAGAAGCTAGATGGTGATGCGGCGTTAAACAAAATGTTCCGTGATATTTACCTAGATGCAGATGAAGACATGAGACGGGCCATGACTAAATCTTTTGTAAGATGACTCATGCCTGTACTCCAAACTTCAGAATTTTTGGATGAATTACTTGGTATTTTTTCTGTTTGGGGAACCTTAACTGGTTCCTTTTGGCAGAATAGTAATTCTTTTATTCTTCTGGAAAACCAGAGGAGTAAGTTCTTTTTTAAACCAGATTAGTTTTCTTTTTTTTCCGAAGTTAGTCATCATTAATGAGTATAAATTTCGTTCTTTAAGAGAATCTGAATTGCAGATGGATCTTTTGACTACCCTGCGGAAAAAATCTGGCTTTTTTTTAACACTAGGCTGTTGTAAGATTTTTTGTTCAGTAATAGCCTGGTTATTTTGAGAACACAATCAGGTTTGCTTCATTTGGTTGCCTGATGTGGTTTTATAACTTGATCTAGGTGGAATCAAATGGAACGGTGCTGTCAACAAATTGGAAAGAGGTAGGCTCAAAGAAGGTGGAGGGAAGCCCACCTGATGGTATGGAACTGAAGACATGGGAGTACTGACATCATCTTCCGTTCCCATGTTGTTGGCAGTTCAATTTGTACAATGCAATTTTCTATTCAAGGATGGAATGGGTTTTTTTTTTTTTTTTGTTTCTGCAGTTATTTATTGGACATGCTGTCGTCTCTTATATCCTTGGGTTTTGTTTTGTACTGTTTGTTCCTAAGTTGTGACAGCTTGTCTGAAAATTGGTTACTTTGTCACTCGTACCTGGGAATTTCAAGCCTTTTCGTCGCTAAAACATTTTCATCATTAAGTGGAATTTCGTCCAATCTTCAGCAAGGTCTACTGCCATGAAAGAAGGGCTTGATGTTAGACTTGGTTTTCTTGCATTATTGTGTTCATTGATGTGACCTTAGGATTGCATTTCGAGTACTTGAAAAATCAAATAGGCACTTGGATGCTGGGTTCTTTATTTGCCTTCCGTTATGCTAGAGCTAGATAACAGAACTTGATGCTTGCCCCCCTGCAAAATACCCTACGTTCCGGAGTGTCTGTTTCAATTGTTTAGAATTAAAAATTAGTTATTATTCATTTGCAGGTTATTATTCCGGGGTAAGACATGCATCTTTGCCTTTTCTTTTTTGTTGATAAAAGATTATTTTAGGTACTTGTTGGGGTTTGTTCCAATAGCCAGAGTTCTTTCCTTCGCCGTTCTAGCCTTGGTTATCGTGTCTTAAAATTAGAGCTCTTTTCTAAAATAATATAAAAAAAATTATTTATAAAAATAATTCAAAATCTAACTTTGTTATCAAAGTAATGCAAAAGAGAAAAACATCATTTTGAATGACATTTTTTCCTTCTCCACGTCACTCTTTTTTTTTCCACGATGGTATCGTCTTAAAAAAAAAAAAAAAAATTTAAAAATATCATTTTGAATGGTGTTTTTACAAATGTCATTTTGACTGGCGTTTTTAAAAACGTCATTCAAAATGGTGTTTTCTATTTTTTTTATCAAAAAAAAAAAGAAAAAAATCGAGAAAGAATGTAAAAAATAATTTTTAAAATTTTAAATTAATAAATAAATTAAAATTTTAATTTTGATTGAAATTTAAAATATAAAAATTTGAATTTGTAATTCAAATAAAAAAAAATTTAGATGATGTTCTTCATCGAATTATTTTTTTTAAAAGAATGTCTAAAAAAAATTTTTAAAAATAAAAAGTACCATTAAACATTTAAAATTTTAAAAAAATTAAAAAAAATAAAATTATAATTTGAAATTTAAAATAAATAAATTTTTTAAAATTAATTAAAATAAAATATCATTTCAAATTACTTTCTCAAATTAAAATTAATTTATTTAAAAAATATTCGAAATAAATAAAAAAATAGCTTAAAAAAATTTCATAAAAATAGAAAGAAATGAAAAAAAGAAAAAAATAATATAATTGTAACTTTGAATAAAAAAATTAAAATTTTAATTTGAAGTAAATTTGATAAAAAATAAATGCAAAAAAAGTGAAAAAATGAGGAAAAAATGTGAAAAAAAGAAATTGTAAATTAAATTTTTAAAAAAAATAAGAATTTTTAATTTTAATTTAAATAAAAAATATAATTTCAAATTACGTTGTCCATTTCAAATATTTTTTAAAAATTATCTCAAGAAAAGAAAAAAATATTATAAAAAAATTAAAAATACACTAAAAAGAAAAAAATAAAAATAAAATTGAAAAAAATAGAAATTATAATTCTAATTGAAAAATAAAATTTTTAATTTTTAATTTTAAGAAATAAAATTATAATTGTAATTGAAATAAAAATAATATTTTAAATAACTAAATTAATTTAAATATAAATTTTAAAAAATATTTTAAATAAGAAAAAATACGTAATAGAATGTCAAAAAGATAAAAATGGAAGAAAACTAAAATTATAATTTCAAATTATAAAATTAAAAATTTAAATTTAAAAAATATCATAAAAGAAGTAAATAAAAGAGAAAAAATGGTAATAAAATAGAAATTATAATTATAAATTAAAAAAATTTAACTTTAATTTAAATTAAAAATTATCATTCAAATTACTATCCTCATTAAAAATTTAATAAATCAAAAAAATCAAAAAAATAATTAAATAAATTATGAAAAAAATTTAAAAAAATTAAAAAAAAAAAGAAAATGCCGAAGGGAATGGCGTTTTCTCCTTTCCCTCTTTCTTCTCTCCTTCTCCCTCTTCTCCCTTCTCCCTTCTCCCTTCTCCCTCTTCTCCCTTCTCCGGCGTCTCTCCGGTGGCACGACGGTGAGCTGCCTCCTCTCTCTCCCTCTTCCTCTCTCTCTCCCTCTTTTTCATTGGCTACCGACGTCAAAAGGTTAGTAAAAAAATATAAAGAATAATTTTAAATTTAAAAAAAAAATAATTTTAAATGAAATAAAAAAAATCATTTCAATTTACTTTTCTCATTTAAATTAAAATTTTAAAAAAAATATCCAAAAAAATAAATTTAAAAAATAAAAATTACCAGAAAGAAAGCGAAAGGGTCGACTCACAGAATGTGGCAGCCAAAATTTTACGTGCCGTTAAGCCCTTTTAGCCATGAGTCGATTCATGGGGTCGACTCAAAAATATAACCTATTTTTCTTACAAAATATACTTCCAAAAATATTGAAATTACCTCCAATAGATTACACATCTTTTGTTCTTACTCTTGAGACTTTTGAATCAGATCTGATAAAATTACGATTTTATCTCTGAAATACAATAAATCTTTTTCCAAGCCAAATCATTAGTAATCCCCTCAAATGCTTTATAACCATCAAAATCAATTCAAAGAGCAACATTCGATATTTTACATTATAATTTTTATAGTCCTTTCAGCATAACTTTTTATCTCCTAATGTTCTGAGACACGTTGGAATATGTGTATCCATATGCACAAATCATAATATCCGATCACTTGAAATAATAAATAAAATCAATATAATAATTAAATAGAATAAAAGTCAAACGTACAAAAAAATAGTACAATAAAAATATAAAAATACTAAATATAAATATAACAAAGACTAAGTCTCACAAGGACGTCGCAGTGCCGTGGTCGCTTAGACCTTCTCAGAAAGATCCTCGCCGGCTGCTCCTGCTGTGATGGCTCCTCCCTATATCAGTGGAGGAGATCTGCTGATCATGCTGCTCAGGAATAACTGATGCTGTCGGATCATCTACGGATTGAGAAATCCGTTCAACTCTCTCATCTGGGGGATGTAGGAAGAAGAAGGCGCTGCCATCTGTGGATCAAAAGGTGGTGGCATCTGTGCAGCATCGAATGATGACATCTGCGGAATATGCGGTGATAGCATATGTGAACATATGGTGACGGCGTATAACTCATATCTGGCGTCGGAGCTGCTCCATACCAAGGCGCACAGGTATGTGGATCAACACCAATCGCCATCAATGTTCTGAAACTTGTTCTCTCTATCTCCCGTAGTATTCGAATCCGCTCGTCCTCATCAGTCGTAGATAAAGCACGACGAGCGTCCAACACGAGATCCGACATAGAATCAGTCTACAAAATAAAATATAAACAGTCAGTATAAACAGTCAGTATAGTGTAAAATATAAAACAAAAATATAACACATAACATAAAGTAATTTTCGTAATCTTACCAAAAGACGTACAGTAGAACTCTCACCCTCGTATCCAGAAACTGCATACTGAGACTGTCCAATGACTCGCACCGTAATGCTAAAAAACCAAGCCATGTAGTCATCAGTATATGAACGGTCTCTCAAAATAGGATCACCATGAACAATGTGATCTTGACGTGCATCTCAAATATCGATGTACTGTGCATGTCTGATATGCTAGTCAATACGAGCTCTCCCTCATCGAATACGATGAAGTCCCTGGCTGGTATCAAACTGCTCTGGGATGCCCTGAGTCTGACCAAACTGCTGCAGGACACGATCGGGAAGATGCCACTCTACCACATCAAAACAAATAAGTGGCACCCTAGCAGTCCATATGTCGTGTCCAACTGTACACATCTGCGGCAGTATAGCCAATATCCCATCTGTATATGGCTCCCCAAAAACTGATATAGTTAAAATAAAAAAAATTAGTAAGCTAAATTTTAATAGATTATGAATACTGTAAAATGATATTTGTAAAAAATTTAAAATTTATCCGTCTAGATGTATCAACTAATATATTCAACTGGCACCTATAAACCCGTGCCACTCTCGTCGATACGTGATGAATGTTGAATGCAATGTTCCATCTGTTTCACAATGTATTAATATTAAATAAATTTAAAATAATAAATTTAAAATAAAAAAAAAAATTTTCGATACCTGTATCCCAATGGTCCGTCTAGTCTGAATGGAACATCAGGATCCTGCTGCTCTGATGGCATCTCGAGCAACTGTCGTCGTAATGGACTGATAGTCGGCATACGCTCCCATACCCAATCTATCTGTAAATTTCAAAATTAAAAATATATATCCAATATAAAATATAATTAAATATTAAAAAAAAATTAATTCACATACCTGTAATAATATAAGATAACCACCAATCTCGCTCTGATCAGCATAAGAACCCCGATACATAGCTCTGTATAGGCAAGCTAGTACTGCACTGCCCAACTGA
>NC_025998.2:5853241-6013958 GCF_000442705.2 Elaeis guineensis | reverse complement strand
GGAAAAGGGAGGGAGATGGCTCGACCGAACAGAGCAAAACAAGGTCTTACCTTTTTCATGAGTTTTTCCGACGATCCCGACGGCAGGCAAGGGTGTGCGAGCTACGGAAAGAAGGGGAAGGAAGAGAGGAAAGAGAAGAAGGGCTTACCTACGACTCCGGTGAGGTCTTCGGTGAGTATTTGAGATGAACACGATGAGGACATCCGCGACTTCGACGGAAAAATTCGAGAAAAATAAAAGAAGAAATCTGATGCTCGTCATGGCTAGCTTTAGAAGAGAGAAAGAGGATTTTATAGAGGTGATTTCCTACCCCTAATCGGACTCTATCGATCCGATTTTGCCGGAGATGGGAAGAAAGAAGACTCCGGCTAGGAGTCTTCCTCCTCCTCTGTTATTATTATTTTTTTTTTTAAAAAAAAAACTGGGTTATTACATATATAACCTCTACCTCATATAAAGTGAAACAACAGCAATAAAAAGTATGCAAGATCCTCGTCATTTCAGATTCAAATACAACAAAGGCATGGTTTCTATTGCACACCACTTCCTCCATTGTGGCTCTATATATGATGCTTGATACCTGAGTTATGGCCAGGCAGATCTTCCACCAAATAAAACCATTTGCTCACGGCCCCTGCACTTGATAGGTACTAAAGGGATTTTGCCTATGCTCACATATGCAGTACCATCATGCAGCCAATCTCAAAGAATATCCATCTAGGACTTCCATAAACCATCAGCCAGGCAACTTAAATTCCTGGTATTCGTCAGCACTTGACAGTATATATAAAATTGGTAATGATACTGTGAAAATTCTAGGAAATAAGTCATATACTTCTGTTTCAAATCTCAATCTACTCCACGAGCAACATATATAGCTTCGTCACAACACCAAATCAACGGCACATTTCAATAGAAGCCTGATCAGACATTCCCTGTCTCCCTGCACCAAGAAGCATTCTTCATTCAGCAAGGAGAAGGTCACTAGCACAATTGAAGCAACATCCGATACGTGTCTGACTTACCATAAAATGAAAGAGATGATAAGAATCACTTAGTTAATGAGACTTCAATCTCCACATATGCCCCATGGTTCCTTGGAGATTCTAGTAGATCCAGAAAAGAAACAGATGTCATGGTACTCTTTTCAGAATCCAGATGGCAATTACCGTAGGCCAGTATCCCGTGCAATGTGTAAGATAATAAGACTACATTTGGAATTGCCAAAAGCACATCTAAACAAAATGGAATACAACTGAAATCACTTAAAGGTCAAGGGATTTTCTCATACCAACAAACACTGCTGAAATTTTGAGTATCCAGATTTCTCCTCCACCTTATGGAAATTGGACATCATATCTATTAAAACATGATATCATAACATTTCAGGTAGCCTCTGCAGCCAGCAGGTGGCCTCAGCTGCAGCCACTCATGGTCAACCATAAAAACAGATAATCCTCAAATACAAAAAACAAAAACCAGATATGCTCGTAAGCCCATCTGCAACCAGTGGGAGGCTGGGAGCTAATTATAAAAGATATACTCCAAAGCATCCCTCTCCCACACACATATGCTCATCCATGGTAGAAATTGTTTCTGTTTTCTATGGCAGACAAGCTCAGTTCAAAGAAAACAACACCAAAGTACATACGCTCCATAAAATTGGAGGACCACTTCTGGTCAAGACTATTTTTGTGAGATAGCAATTCCCTTCCCATTCACAAAACATCTGAGTCTCTCCATCTCACCAATAGCTGATAACCATTCTGTAAGAATATCCATAGTCACATAATCAGGATTGCATCCTTCTTGTCTCATTCGATCCATCAACTCAAAGGCTTTATCTGACATATTACTGTCACAAAGACCCTTAAATATGGCATTATATGTTATAACATCAGGAGGTACACCTTTCTTTTGCATCTCATCCATAAGAGAAATTGCAATATCAATCTTCCTATCCTTGCAGAGAGAATCAATAAGACTGTTGTATATCACGGTGTTGGGGGGCACTCCAGCAGTATCCATGTTCTGAAAATTCTTCAAGGCCTCGTCAAGATTGCCAGCCTTGCAGTAACCATGGATCAGGGCACCGTAAGTGACCACGGAAGGCTTGCAGCCATCATCGACCATCTTGTTCAACAACTGATCCACGGCTGGAAAATCCCCAGCTTTGCATGAAGCGGCTATCAAGGTGTTGTAAGTGAAGACATCAGGTCGAAGTCCAGCCTCCTCCATTTCCTGGAGCATGTCGCATGCCTTATCTAGTTTCTTCTTCTTACAGAACCCACTTATCAAAATATTGTAGCTTTTTGTATCGAGTTGGAAGCCATTCTTTTTCATGGATGACACGATGGAGCATGCATCCTCCAACCTGCCAATCTGGCTCAATCCAGATATCAGCGTAAAATATATAACCGAATCTGGAGAATATCCCTCACCAACCATCTCATCAAACAAATCCATGGCCTTGCCCACATTGTTGGAATGGAGGAAAGCACTAATCAGAGTGCTATAAGTGACGGCATTGCCTCTAACATCAGCCCAAGTGTGACGTTTCTGTCGAAAGAAGTCCAGGGCACTGCCAAGCCTGCCATGCCTGCACATCCCAGATACAAGAGTGTTCAGCGTGACCACACTAGGAGGAACGCCTTCTCGCTCCATTCGAGCCACCAATTCGTGTGCCTCGTCCATCTTGCCGGCCTTGCAGAGCCCATCAATAAGGCTATTATACGTGACAGTATTGGCACTGCACCCATGTCGGATTCGCATCCGGTCAAGCAGTGCCAGAGCGTCATCGAGCCTGCCCACCTTGCAGAGCCCATCGATGATGGTGTTGAAGGTGACCGGATCGGGGCTCACCTCCGAGTCAGGCATTGTCATTACGTCGAGCATCTTCAGTGCCTCGTCGAGGCGGCGGGACTTGCACAGATGGTTGATAAGGATCCCAAAAGTCACAACATTGGGGCGAACACCCATGTCCTTCATCTCGGAGAAAAATAAATTCATCTTTTGGAATTCCCGGTCTCTTGCGAGACCGGCCAGGAGAGCATTGCATACAGGGGTCTCGATGGCACCGCCGGCGTTCTTCACAGCGTGAACAAAATCCCAAGCCCTGGCCGTGCCGCCGCCATAGCAGAGCTTGTTGACGAGTTCTGTGAATTGGAAGGCATCGGATCGAAAAATTCCCCTCTTGGCCATCTGGACAACGAAGTCGAGGGATTCGTCCTCCACCGGCTGGCTTCGTTTGGAGAGATTAAAGAATAATATCGAACAGGTGACGCGGTCCGGGGGCCAGGTGGAGTCGGGGCGAAGCATGTTGCGGAGTAGGGCCAAGGCTTCGGCTCGGTGGCCGGGGTCGCCGGAGCGGAGGAGGGAGCGGAGGAGGTCGTTGCAATGGGAGGTGCGGCGGAGGGAAGGGTCGAGGGAGCGGAAGGCGAGGAGGGCGTCGGAGGGCGTCTGGGCGGTTGCGAGGGACCGTAGGCGGTGATCCTCGCCGTGGTGGCCGCCGCCACCATCGCCGGCAGCCGCGGGGGGTGCGCTTGTGGCGGCGGTAGACACATGGCGGGAGGGCGAGGGGCGGCGCAGGAGCACCGTCAAAGACCGGTTCTTTATCAGTCTCCGCCCGGTCGACATGAGGTGAGCGAGGGAGGGGCTGGCGGCGGAGTGGAATAGCGCGCGCTCAGTTCGATCGACTTAAGAAAGGTCTGGTCGGTCTACCACCGAGACGGTGCCGCCCCTCGCGCTATTGGCGAGGGGTCCGTGGTTTAATCTTTAGGACGCGACCCTTTTCCAAGCATTTTCCGATACGATGGAGTGACGCATTTTCTATATAAAAAACAGTATTCGAGGAGGAATTCCAAGTTTCCATACGTGACGCTGGTTAGGCCACTGCTCGTAAGTCGTAACTATCCTTGAGGTGAATTACCTCTACCCTGCAGAACCAGCGTCCATAGCTATCGATCAGCAGCAACCAACCTGGATATTGGAATTTTGATGATCTGCTGCAACAATACTTGATGTTAGTGGAAGTAATGTGCCCAAACCATTGCTAGAAAAGCCGGCATACAGGTACAAATTTCTGTTGCACAAATCCTATTTGTTGCACCATCATTTGTTTCCTTTTATGAATGAAAACTTGTACTAATCGTGATTATGAAGAGCCACGAAGAGATGCCAGGGAATCGGAAGTTCTTGAATTTTCACTGACCTAGAATAATTAAAATCATTCGAATGGATGAAAAGAGATGCACATTCTATCAACGATTAAAGTTCACTAATGACTGTTTTTCACTTCTTGTCTGTACTCCAGAGTCTTGTTTGTGCTACCACCCACCTACATGCCCATATTGTTTGCACTGTTGGAGTAACGTACAAAACAATGCTTTAAAGGTTTCTTGGATGCAAGATGAAAAATGAAACGAAGGAGTAAGATGAAAAATGAAACGAAGGAGGGTTAGTGGAGTCGATGCCTTGGGTTGATAGCATGAACACAGTTGGGAGACTCTATCTGCTGATTAGTGTGTGTAAGCTTCACAAGTAATATACAAATATTATGTGCGGACTACGTTCTGATCATTTGTAAAAGCACACAAAAGCACCTTGGAAGTATCCCATTATCAGATACAATTATTGATGAAAATTAATACTGAAAGAAGCTGGAAGATCCCATCATCAGATGACGCTTGTTGGGGGATACCCACCGACCGATCGACCGATGGCCGGAGGAACCGACCGACCGACTTACGGTCGAAGGGACCGACCGACCGACTGCCGGAAAGACCGACCGACCAACGGTCGAGCGGACCGACCGACCGACCAACGGTCGAGCGGACCGACCGACCGATCGACGGCCGGACCGACCGACTGGCGGCCGGAGCGACCGACCGACCGACGCCATCACCGGCTAATTATCGGCTCACGACCGACTGAGGATATATCGGGCACACCTTTTCCGACCGACTGAACCCAGAGGTCTGATGGCCGACTCACGTAAGACTCCCCGACTAACGGAGGGGTCCGACGCCACTCAGCTGGCCACCGACTCAGGGTCGGTCGACTCCTCCTATCGCCGTACAGCCGCCAGACCTTGTCAGTTCTGACAGCAACATGCGGCGCGGCTATCTAGGGGCATTGTCAACCCTGGTGATTTGACAGCCCCACGGCGACGTGACGTTTTCACGGCGACTCTGACAGTCTACAGTGAGTTGACAGTTCCTCACTTGTCTGCGCCATTAATGATGGCGCCATGCCGTGCTCCACTATATAAACCAGGGAAGGCAACAGTGCGAGGGACTCTCCCCACTTCTCGACTTCGAAACCACAGGCTTGCTCCTCCCTCTCCCTCTCTCTCTCTCGATCGAGCTCTCTGTCTTCATTTCACTGTTGCCCAGTCACCTCTCTGACTTGACCGTCGGAGGGTCCCTGCCGGAGCCGCCTCCGGTCAGTGCGGACTTCTCTTTTTTGCAGGTGCACGCTCCCCGGCGATCGGACGACGAGGCGATTGGCCACAACAGATTGACGCGCCAGGAAGGGGGACAGCATGACAAAGACAAGAGCTCAACGATCGAGAATCACCGGATCGGCAAGGTGCTCTTCCCGCCGGGAAGAGGCCTCCCCGCCACCGCCGGCGGCGGAGCCCAGCTCTCCACACCCCGCGGTGACCACGGAGGCGCAGATCGTGCCCATCGTACGGTAGATGACCGTACTGACGGACGCAGTCAAGAGCCTCCAGCAACAACCGGCGGCCCGTCCGATGCCCTCCAGGAGCAGCCGCCGACGACCGCGCCGATCCCCGTCGCCTCCGCGCGAGCGCCCTCAACAGCGCTCCCACGGAGAAGAGGAGGAGCGGCCCTGGCGTGACGACCGACGGTCCCAGCAGCCCTCCCTTTCTCCGCTGGAACGGGCAAGGAAGGAGAAACGACCGCGCACGCCGTCGGCCTCCCTCTCGAAATCTTCCGGAGACTCCACTCCCGGGATCTCCCAGCATCGACGAGCGGACGACTACGAGCGTCGGTTCGAGGAAATCGACCGCCGACTCGCTCAGTTGCAGATGGACGGTCAGAAGTCTTCGAACGACGTCGACTTCCAGACCGCCCAACCTCTCTCCCGACTGATCCTCGACGAGTCAATTCCCAGTCGGTTCAAAATGCCGCACGTGGAGCCATACGATGGCTCCACCGACCCAGTCGACCACCTCGAGGGCTATAAAGCTCTCATGACGATTCAAGGGGCAACCGACGCTCTTTTTTGCATCGACTTCCCCGCTACGCTCCGCAAGGCTGCCAGGGCCTGGTACTCCGGACTCCGGTCGGGAAGTATCCACTCCTTCGGACAGCTCGAGCACTCGTTCGTGGCCCATTTCAGCACCAGCCGAAAGTCGCCGCGAACGTCGGACAGCCTTTTCTCCCTCAAGCAGGGGGAAAATGAGACGCTCCGACACTTCGTGGCACGATTCAACACGGCCACACTTGAGGTCCGGGACCTCAACGAAGACATGGCTGTCTCAGCCATGAAGCGGGGCCTGAGGGCATCCCGATTCACCTATTCTCTGGACAAGACCCTCCCCCGGACATACGCCGAGCTGCTGGAGCGCGCATACAAGTATATGCGTGCGGACGAAGGAGCGTCCGACCGACGCTTGGCCAAGCCCAGAGGCCCGAAAGAGAAGCGGAGGAAAGGTCGGGAGCCCGCCGAACCCAGCAGGCCCCCGACCGATAGTCGGGTCTCGCCACCCCGACGAATCCAAAAGTCACCCCGACAACAGACTCCGAGGCCGGCACGCCCCAGGTATGACTCCTACACTCCTCTCTCCGCTCCTCGTGCGCAGATCCTAATGGAGATCGAGGGGGAAGAATACCTGCGACGGCCTCCGCCTCTGAAGGCAAAAGGCCTCGACCGTCGGAAGTACTGTCGATTTCACCGAAGTCACGGCCACGACACCGAGCAGTGCATCCAGCTGAAGGATGAGATCGAAGCTCTCATCCGTCGAAGGTATCTCGGCAAATTTCGGAAGGGTCCGCCGACCCAACCAGTTGCCGATCGACGACCCCAGCCGACTAAAGAAGCGGCGAACAATCAGCCGACGGCCGGAGTCATCAACATGATCTCCAAGCGGCTGGGCCCGGGGATGCCTGCGGGAGGGGAGCCGACGAAAAAGCCACGCCCGGACGACGTAATCACCTTTACGGAGGACGACGTTCGGGGCATCCAAACTCCCCACGACGATGCTGTTGTTGTGTCGGCGACAATAGCAAATTATGATGTAAAACGAATTTTTATTGATAATAGAAGTTCGACAAATATTTTGTTTTACTCGACCTTCTCCCGAATGCAACTGTCAACTGACCGACTTAAGAGGTTCTCCATGCCCTTGATCGGCTTTGCCGGAGACGCCGTCACGACAGAGGGAGAAATCACCCTGCCCGTGACGGTGGCACCGAACCACGGCAAAGCACGGTCCACCTAACTTTCGCGGTCGTCCAAGTTCCTTCGGCTTACAACGCCATACTTGGACGACCCGGATTGAATGCCCTCAAGGCGATCGTCTCGACGTACCATCTTCTTGTTCGGTTCCCGACCAAAAACGAAATCAGGGAGATGCGCGGAGATCAACAGCTCGCCCGACGATGCTTCCAAATCTCCGCTCAAAACGACGAGTCGAAGGGCTCCCTGACAATCGACAAGCTGGACCAGCGGGAGGAGGAAGAGCGAGGTTCGCCGGCCGAGCAGCTCGAGGCGATCCCGATAGGAGAAAATCCCGACAGGAAAGTTTGGGTCGGGTCTCAATTGCCGACACCGAACGACGCCGACTGACGGAGCTGCTGACGGCCAATGCTGACATATTTGCTTGGTCGGCAGCAGATATGTCGGGCATTTCTCCAGAAACCATAACCCACCGACTCAACATCAACCCGACGATGAGGCCGGTGAGGCAGAAGAAAAGGTCCTTCACTCCAGAAAGACAGAGGGCCATCGACGAACAAGTGGACAAGCTACTCGAAGCAGGCTTCATCCGAGAATCCACGTATCCCGATTGGCTCGCCAATGTTGTCATGGTCAAAAAAGCCAACGGAAAGTGGAGGATCTGCATCGACTACACCGACCTCAACCGAGCCTGCCCAAAAGATAGCTTCCCGCTTTCCAAGATCGACCAGCTGGTGGATGCGACGTCCGGATTTCGACTGCTCAGCTTCATGGACGCCTTCGCCGGGTACAACCAGATCCGGATGGCGCCTGAAGACGAGGAGCACACCGCGTTCGTGACTCCCAAGGGCCTCTACTGTTATTGGGTGATGCCCTTCGGACTGAAGAACGCCGGCGCCACCTACCAGCGACTCGTCAATAAGGTCTTCAAAGACCAGATCGGCCGCAACATGGAGGTGTACGTGGACGACATGCTGGTGAAAAGCGCGCAGATCCCGGACCATGTTCAGGATCTCGAGGAGACCTTCCACACCCTTCGACGACACCGAATGAAGCTCAACCCGACCAAGTGCGCTTTTGGGGTGACCTCAGGGAAGTTCCTTGGATTCCTCGTTTCACAGAGGGGGATGGAGGCCAACCCTGAGAAGATAAAGGCAATCCTCTACATGCGTCATCCGAACACCAAGAAGGAGGTCCAACAGCTGAACGAAAAAATTGTCGCTCTTAGCCGATTCATTTCTCGATCAGCTGAAAGGTACCTCCCGTTTTTCAAAACTTTGCGTCACGCAATTGGGTTTTCTTGGTCGGATGAGTGCCAACAGGCCTTCGAAGACCTGAAGAGGTACTTGGCTTCCCCACCGCTGCTCGTAAAGCCGCAGGTCGGGGAAACCCTGTATCTCTACTTGGCCACATCTTCTGAGGCGATCAGTTCGGTGCTCATCCGAGAAAATGAGTGTCGAACCCATCAGCCTATCTACTACACCAGCAAGGTGCTCCACGGCGCAGAGGCCAGATACTCGGAGACGGAAAAGATGATTTTCGCCCTGACCGTCTCCGCGCAACGACTCCGTCCATACTTCCAGGCCCATGCCATAGTGGTGCTCACCAACCAGCCCCTGAGGGCGATATTGCGCCGACCCGACACATCTGGACGACTCGCGAAGTGGGCGATGAAGCTCAGTGAGTTCGACATTCAGTATCGACCAAGGCCTGCCCTGAAAGCTCAGGTCTTGGACGACTTCATCGCCGAATGCCCGACAACCGACCAAGGGTCGGGAGCTGAAGACCCAGGACGAGATGCGGTCTCTGAGCCAGACCCGATCTCCACCTTGGTACTCCACATCGACGGAGCCTCAAATGCTCAGGGAAGCGGGGCCGGGCTCCTGCTCACGAATTCGGAGGGGGTGGTCACCGAGTACGCCCTCCGATTCGACTTCAAGGCCTCCAACAATCAAGCCGAATACGAGGCACTCCTCACCGGCTTGAGGATGGCAAGGGAGCTGGGCGTCGACAGCCTCCGGGCATTCTCCGACTCTCAGCTGATCGTAGGGCAGGTCAAGGGCGAATTCGAGGTGCGAGATCCGACCATGGTCAAGTACCTTCAGAAAGTGAAGGACCTCGTGGCACGCCTCAAGTATTTTGAAATTTCCCACATCCCTAGGTCGAAGAACGCCCGTGCCGACGCACTCTCCAGACTGGGACTTCGGCCTTCGACTCCTTGGGTCGGACGTTCGTGGAGAACCTCGAGCAGCCGAGCATCGATCGGGTCGAAGGAGTACAGCAGCTAACATCCAAACCAAGTTGGATGGACCCGATGTCCGGTATCTGACCGACGGGATCAGTCCCGAAGATCCCACGGAGGCCAAGCGACTCCGATGGTCGGCTTCACAATATGTCATCATGGATGGCCGACTCTACAAGAGGTCGTTCTCCCTTCCCCTGCTTAGGTGTTTGGGACCGACCGACGCCGACTACGCTCTCCGAGAGGTTCACGAAGGAATTTGCGAGAATCACTTGGGAGGCAAGTCCCTGGCCTACAAAGTCCTGCGACAAGGTTATTACTGGCCTACCATGAAGAGGGATGCAGCCGAGTTGGTCTGGAGGTGCGAGCCATGTCAAAAGTATGCCAATGTTCAACACCAACCGGCCAACCAAATTGCCCCTATTGTCACTCCGTGGCCCTTCGCCCAGTGGGGGGTCGACATTCTCGGTCCTTTTCCACCAGCGTCGGGCCAGAGGAAGTTCATCGTTGTCGCCATCGACTACTTCACCAAGTGGGTGGAGGCCGAACCATTGGCGCAGATCATCGAGCGGAAGATGGAGGACTTTATCCAGAAATCCATCATCTTCAGGTTCGGATTGCCGCACACCATCATCACCGACAACGGACGGCAATTCGACAACCAGGACTTCAGAGACTTCTGCGCCAGGTTCCACATCAGGCACCGACTGACTTCGGTCGGGCACCCCCATCCAACGGCGAGGTCGAGGTGACCAACCGAACCTTGCTCCACGGACTCAAGACCCGACTAAACGAAGCCAAAGGTCTCTGGGTCGATGAGCTGGGCTCCGTTCTGTGGGCTTACCGAACGATCCCCCGCGTTCCGACCGGGGAGTCGCCTTTCAGTTTGGCCTATGGAACGGAGGCCATGATCCCGCTCGAGATTGGCCTGCCATCTTCAAGGATCGAGCGGTATCAAGAGCCGGACAACTCCGAGAGTCGGAGGCCGACCTAGACCTCCTCCCGAACTGCGGGACGAGGCCCAAATTCGCATGGCTTCGTACCGACAGAGGGTCGCTCGGTATTACAACGTCAAGGTCAGACCGAAGCTCTTCAGGACTGGCGACTTGGTCTTAAGGAAGGCAGAAGTATCGAAGCCCCTGGACCAAGGGAAGTTGGCTCCAAAATGGGAAGGGCCCTACAAGGTAGCAGACACCTACGGTCCGAGAGCCTACCGACTGGAGACCCTTGAGGAGAAACCCATTCCCCGAACTTGGAATGCCGACAACTTGAAGCTGTATTACCAATGAACTTTGTAATTCGATAGTCGGAATACAAATTCAGTTTGAAAGTTCGGAGTTTTAACTCTTCGACTAATGATCGGTGCTCATCAAGGTCAAGCCCCGACATGCCGATGTGGACTTAGTGTCCTCCTGGAACCAACGGTCTTATCGTCGGTGATCCATCAAACTCTTGCGAGGACCGACTCATCTACATGGTCGGGAGTTGACACTCCCTCTACGGTCGAACTTTCGGGCCAAACCATCGGCTGACAAGCCGATCGGGCCCCGACCAAAGAGAGGCGAAAAGCCTACGCGACTGACGTCGCGACTTCCGACCAGGCTACGCCGGTCGAGGGATATTCGGCTTACCACCGTCTATCGCACAACGCGACCTTAGTCGCATCCACGACTTGCCGACCGACCTACGACCGGCTGGACGATATTCGGCTTACTACCGTATATCGGAAGATACAGAACGAATACCCGACGCAAGAGCATGGGGATCCGACTTATTGTCGTTCCCCCGACACTGCGTCGGACGACATTCGACTGAACGCGTCCATGGAAGCCCGACTACCGAACCTTTGCCAGGTTCGGTCGGCTCCCGACTCAATAAGATGCGCCCGACTGACGAGCTCGACTATCAGAAGCCGACCCAAAGTCGGGACTTACCCCTCCTTCGTAGCGGCACGAGTTGCCGAACGTCCTACCGACTTATGTGAGTTAGCGACTTACACAAGTTAATGACTCACTAAGGCATTCAACTATACATTTGAAGAAGGAGACAAAGGGAAAGCAGAAGAAATTTTCATTCAAAATTTTCATTCAAAATGTACAAAGTCGGGTCGAAGCCCGATTACATATATTTCAAAAAACAGAAAAAGCAAAGAAAAATCGGTATGGCCCGATCACCCATCTGAGTCGATCTCCTCGACCGACGGGAGATCGGGGATGACTGGTGTGTCGGCCACGAGCGGAGCCGGGTCGACGGCGGAAGTTGGTCCTTCGGTCGGCGGGGGACTGGCAGTCGGCGCCGCTTCCTCCGGGATGACTTCCTCCGCAGCAACTACACCTCCCGACGGCTGGTCGGCCATCTCCTCGGTGGCTTCCTCCTCGGCCCCCGGTGGGACGATGCTGCTAAGGTCAAGCTCCGGATACAAGGCTCGGACTGCCTCCCGACCGTCCTCGTACCCCACCCGGTACGAGGCGAAACCCGACTCGAGCATCTCCTCCCGATATTGGTCGGAGACCCGAAAGTCTTCAACCGCCCGATCGGCCGACTCCCTCGCCGACCTTGCCTCTTCCTCCGCCCGGCCGAGCGACTCCTTCGCCGACTCCGCCTCCGCCTTTGCTATGTCGGCGTCGGCTTGGGCGATCGAAAGCTCCTCCTCGGCCTTGGCGAGCTTCTCCAGGCTCACCCGAAGCTGCTCGCGCTCGCCTTGGAGTTCGGCGGTGGCGCCGTCCCGTTCGTGCCGAAGACGACGCACGGCCCGACCCTTATGTCTGGCCTCCTTCTTGGCCGACCTAAGCTCGGACCCAAGCCGGGAGACCTCGTCTACTAACTTGGCCTTCCGGTCGGCCGATTGCTGAAGATGGTCGACCAACATTGCCTTCTCGGCTTCGGCCGCCGCCGACCTCTCCTTATAAGCGGCCCGGACATTACCGAACCTCCGGTACCCGACCTCCAGTTCCGACATTGTATAGATCAGCTGCCGATTGCAAATGCTTCATCAGGATCACATAACGAGAAAAATTCTAAGGAAAAGAGAAGGTGATGCGAAGCTTACCTCGACCATAGTCGGGTAGAACTTGGATAGCATCTCGGTTACCTGCCGAGATCTCAGCGACTCCACGTCAGCCGGAAGAAGGATCCCCTGGCACAACCTCCTCGCCAGGTTGTGGTCGGCCAACGCCGACGCCCCTTCGGGGAACTGTGCGCTGGGTGGCACAGAGCGACTCCCCGACCTTGTCTCGTCCGCGGGGTCCACCGGGGCTTTCCCTCGATCGGTCGCCCCGACCGATGGAACCGGCAGCGAGGGGATGCTCGAAGTAGAACCAGCACCCCCCGCTGCGGCCACAGACGCCGTCGGATGATGTTCGGTTTCCCGAACTACATCCGGCTCCACCGCCTCCGGTGATGCCGCTGACGTTCCTTCGGCCGCTTCACCCATCGGCCTCTCCTCCGAACGCGTCGTCGGAGCCGCGAGCGCGATGATGGGCTCGGATTGATCGGTCACCGACGCTTCGATGATCGGCGCCGCTGGAGCAGGCTTCTTCGGCGGACGCGAAGGTCCGGCCCCCGATGCTGGCCTCTTCCTTGTCGCGAATTGCCGAATCTCCGCATCTGTCGGCCGCATTCTTGGAGGTGTCCCTGCAATACCGACAAAGGTGTTAACTAAAGAACCAAACTAAGGGTCGGATGAAAAGGAGACCGAGAAATCGGACGATACCTAGTCGGGGGACCAAGCTTAAGCCGGCGTCATAGAGAGCTTGTTCGGTAACAAGCTCCCTCTGCTTCGGGACCGACATATCTTTCAGTCGGTGAAAGTCCTCCCGGTCGTCCGCTTCCACCCGACTGTTATCATTGGCTTCGGTTCGGGGCACGCCCCAGTGAGAAGGAAAGCCCCAAGAAGATGGAGAAGAAACAAAGAAGAATTGGTTCTTCCACCCATGAATGGACGATGGAAGATCGGTGATGAAGGAATGGCCCTTCCGGGGGTTGAAGAGCCACCACCCTCGGGCTTTAGGGTGGGGACGGAGCACAAAGAAGGCCCGAAAGAGAGAAATGCGAGGGTTGGTCGGCAAGAGCTGACACAAAAACGCAAAACTGATTATGAGACGGACAGAGTTCGGCGCTAGTTGCGCCGGACAAAGTCCGTAATAGTTCAGAAGATTCCGGACGAACTCCGGAATCGGGAGCCGAAGACCCGTGCGAAGGTCCTCGACGTACAGCGCCAGCTGACCAGGCGGAGGGCTGTTAACCCGACCGCCGGCCCCTGGGGCGGACAGTTGAAACTGCTCCGGGATGCAATATTGCTCCCGAAGCCGATCAACATTCGGCCCCGAAAGCGAGGAAACCTCATCTTCCGGAGTCGACTGGGAGTCGTCGGTTGGGTTCCCCGACCGAGCTCCCTGAGTCGGATTCCTGGCCATTGTACCGGAACCGAATGAGAAAGGAACGGAGAAGAAGAAGAAGATAAGGAGGACGGAAGAGAGACCACGAACCGGAGGAGCTCTTCTGGAAGCAAGAAAGCTCTGCCCGCGACGACTGAGAAATCGCCCGGACAGAGTTTCGGCAGCAAAATGGCAATGGTGGGGTCTTGGGTCCGAGAGGTCCTATATATATAGGCTCGTCCGACGGCCAAGATGACTCCGCGCCGACCGAAACTCCATGGATGCGCGACATGCGGCGGCCTCCGGGTGGCTGAGGATTCGACGCGCCCCATCCCGGGACGGCCGCACCGCCCGTATTAAATACGGGGGGCGCCGGCCAACCACCTTCGACACGCGGCACGCGGGGATGCCGTTTCGCATTTATGCGCCCGCGTCGATTCGCGTTCCCGATGGGACGCCTGCCAGCGCCCCACGCTCCCACGATCGGCGTCGGATATTCGGTCGTCTGACACCATATCGTCCGGCACCCGATCTCCTGACACCGACGTAACGTCTGACGACGACAAGACGCGACGTCTGACATCAGACGCGACGTCTGACACCTAACGCCGACGTGACATCTGACACCGACTAGACGCCCAAATCGCTCGGCATTTATGGGGCGCCTGACATCGGATCAACCGGCGGTACGGTCGGACCTGTGCATGCGACAAATCCACTCCTAGTCGCCCAGGATTGCTGCCCGAGTGAAAGCATCGGCCAGCTCACCATCCGACTCAGGAGTGGAGGGGGGCAACTGTTGGGGGATACCCACCGACCGATCGACCGATGGCCGGAGGAACTGACCGACCGACTTACGGTCGAAGGGACCGACCGACCGACTACCGGAAGGACCGACCGACCGACTGTCGGAAGGACCGATCGACCGACCAACGGTCGAGCGGACCGACCGACCGATCGACGGCCGGACCGACCGACTGGCGGCCGGAGCGACCGACCGACGGATGCCATCACCGGCTAATTATCGACTCACGACCGACTGAGGATATGTCGGGCACACCTTCCCCGACCGACTGAACCCAGAGGTCTGATGGCCGACTCACGTAAGACTCCCCGACTAACGGAGGGGTCCGACGCCACTCAGCTGGCCACCGACTCAGGGTCGGTCGACTCCTCCTATCGCCGTACAGCCGCCAGACCTTGTCAGTTCTGACAGCAACATGCGGCGCGGCTATCTAGGGGCATTGTCAACCCTGGTGATTTGACAGCCCCACGGCGACGTGACGTTTTCACGGCGACTCTGACAGTCTACAGTGAGTTGACAGTTCCTCACTTGTCTGCGCCATTAATGATGGCGCCATGCCGTGCTCCACTATATAAACCAGGGAAGGCAACAGTGCGAGGGATCTCTCCCCACTTCTCGACTTCGAAACCACAGGCTTGCTCCTCCCTCTCCCTCTCTCTCTCTCGATCGAGCTCTCTGTCTTCATTTCACTGTTGCTCTCTGACTTGACCGTCGGAGGGTCCCCGCCGGAGCCGCCTCCGGTCAGTGCGGACTTCTCTTTTTTGCAGGTGCACGCTCCCCGGCGATCGAACGACGAGGCGATTGGCCGCAACAACGCTATCTTCAAAAATCAGTCAGGCAGAGACAAGTAATCGAGATGATTATCAAAACAAACATGTTTGTCTAAAAGCAAATTGGTCATTAATTATTATTCTTTTAAAGCAACTATCAACATAGTTAAAAAGCCACCATTGATTTCCATCTGAGGAACTTATGTTGGATTTCAGAAGTATCAAATAAGGTACCATACTAATGTTTATAGCACTGCTATATGTCACCAACACGCAATGATTGTCAAGTAATACACGATTCTCATAGATGATGAAAAAAAAATATCCGGAATCAGATTGTAATTAGAAAATTATTTGTATTAATTTTCATTTTTTTTATGGTTTGAACTAGTCCGGTAAAGCTCCGTGCTGGGACAAGTTTAAACCCCATGCAAGGGAACATTGCATCGAAATCCAAATAAATTGCTATTATCACAATTCAGATTAAATATTTGTTGGGGAACTAGTCTCGCCATGCTGGTCGCCGGGACTAATTTAAACTTGAACTGAAAAGATATTGCGTTGAAGTCCTTACATATTGACGTTGTTACATTTAAGCATCTTGAATTTTTATATATGTTCCGTTTGATTGCAGGGACTGGTTGTTATATGTTCCGTTTGATTGCAGGGACTGGTTGAAACCTGACATAAGAGAATATTACATAGAAGTACTTACAAGTTATAGATACTACAGTTAAGTACCTCAAGTTTGTCCATAAAATCCTCTCTTCCCTCCCAAAAGCCAGTAAGCCACCCCTGCCCGGGTTCTCAAGCCCTAGCCGAGCTCTTCCTTTCCTTCCTCCCTCCAGCCTCCAGCGCCGGCGCATCTCCTCTGCCACTCGCTGCCTCCAGTCCATTCTCATCCGTCGTCTGCTCCTCTGCTGCTCCCAGCAGGAGGCCGTCCATGGCGGAGGAGAAGAACAGTTCTTCGAAGCCGAAGGTAAATATCTTCTTAACTCTTCCTCGTGCTTTCTTTTCCCCAATCCGTCGTTCATCACGTCTTTGTTCCTCCAATTCCTGAGTCAGGAGACGTACCCTCTATTCTCCTTCTCGAATCCCAACCAGCAGGGCCTAGGGTTTGGGCTCTTTGGTTCTCCAGAGAAGCCTCTTCCTCCCCCTCCTCCTTGCGTTGAAGTGCTCCTCTCTGAGGTAATTCCGATCCTGCTTTTCTTCGCCATTTGGTTTTTCCGCTATCGATGAGTATTTTTTTTTGTTCATAAAAGCAGTTCTTTATTTTCCAATTCCCGTGAATCGTGTCCTGCTCGCAGGAATCATCGACAGTGAAATCAAATGTAGAGCCCATTGTTATTAACGATGAGCTCACCCTTCTTAAGGTATCTGATTTATTTATGAATTCGAAGAGAGAAAAAAAAAAAAAGGAGCTCTGTAGCTTAGCATTTTTTGGGTTTTCATTTTTAGGGAAGAGTAAGTACTTTCGATGTTTTTGGGGTGGCCAATTCGGATTTGGTCGCAGGAAAATACGAAGGTGAAATCTTTTTTTTTTAATTTGCTGCTTTCTTCTTGTTTACTAATAACTTTTGGTCTTTAGCACATTAATTTAAGCATATATTTACATTTTTTTTAATTGTTTACGAGGTTAGGAGGATTGAAACTGTGGGAAGGGTCAGTTGATCTGGTCAAGACCCTCCGTTCTGAGGTCCGAGAAGGTCGGTTAATGCTTGAGGGAAAGCGAGTATTAGAGGTGCGCTGCTTGGTCTCAGGTGATATTTTGTGCTCTTAGGTCATGTGAAACTTCATGGGAAATGGTTTTGAAGTGGATTTTTTTTGCATTGTACTTGGATAATTAGCAATTAGGTTCTCTAGTTTTCATGATAAGGCATGAGCATGGAATGAAATTTTCTTCCCAACTGCTTCATGTCGGAAAAGTTACCATTACCATATTGCCATGAACTCTAGTTAACGGACTAAAGTGTTGTATAAGAATGGAATTGTGTGGATTTGAACTCTGAAGTCAATGTCAAGCTTCTATATTCGGTGATAGAGCATAGATTTGAGCATATGTAGCAGTATCTGTATGATCATATTGCCAGATAAATTTAGTGGGGAAAAGGAGCATGAGACAAATTAATTTAAACATGTTTATAGAAAATATTTATTTTGCCAATACCGCATGTACAAAAACTTACAAGTTTCTGGGAGCTTGTATAAGTTTTCATTAAGTTATCTTATTGAGCAAGATGTAAATATTATGAAGTAACAGCTTGTATATCTTTACTGGCAATGATATGCATGTATGGATGATCATGACATCAGTGCTTATACTGTATCATGATGCTATGGTTTTAGTGTTCTACAAATATTGTGCAATTAGTTTTCAGATATTGGAAATCAGGTAAAGGAACAGGGCGGTTATAATTGGAAAAAACTGAATATCAAGGTAGCCAGGTAGGAGATTTGGTGATAGCTTCCTTATGTAATGGATGAATTTTTCTTGGCTTCAGCAGGTGGGGGAAGTCAGCGTCTGCATAGTTCCAAGCATGCGACAGTAGTTTAAGTGTGCTTCGAAGTTCCAATTGCAAGAAAAACTTTGTAGAACTTTTTTTTTCCAATTACGAGCTAAAGTTGCTTAAATGAAAATCGATTTTTACGTGTAGGATGGAGGATGCTCATGTTGTTTTTTCTTATTGAAAGTATTTCATGAACAAGGCCTTGCTCGCCTTTTTTTTTAATCAATATGTCTTGTTTTTGGATTGATCCATATGTTTTGTTTTTAATGAGTGCTAGAATAATAAGTTTCCTGTCATGTTCCATTCTGCATATCAAAATAGTGATGACCCTCTTATATTGTCATCAGATGTCGATAGCCATCTCTGAAGTTGCTCTGATTGCTACTGACAACTTTTCTGTCTTATTTTCAGCTTGGATGTGGTCACGGTCTTCCTGGGATCTTTACATGTCTTGAGGTATGATCTCTACTGTTTCTGATTGGTTTACTATTGGGATTTATTTGCAATTTTTTGATCCATGTATTCCTTTATTCATCAGGGTGCAGCTGTTATACATTTCCAAGACTTTAATGCTGAGGTCCTCAAGCATCTGACAATACCAAACGTAAAAGTCAACCTCATGAAAAAATTTTCTCAGCAACATTTGCTGATTACAAACAAGACAGATGTGGGTACCCCTGATGTACGCTTTTTTGCTGGCGACTGGAGTGAAATCCACCAGCTGCTGCAGTGTGGATTAAATATGAACCAGCAAAAAATAACAGATGATTCAGAGCAAAAGGGTTGTGATGGCTATGACATCATATTAATGGCGGAAACTGTGTATTCATTGTCCTCCCTCCATAGTCTTTATGGGCTTATCAAGAAGGCAAGTGCCCTTCAACATGAATTGTTGTTGTTTATCACTGGCATATAGTTCTCCCTTCGTTATAAGTTGGTAATCACTGAGATTAAGAGTATACTTTACAGTGTTTGCGGTGTCCTTCTGGAGTAATCTACATGGCAGGAAAAAAGCATTATTTTGGAGTAGGCGGGGGTACCAGACAATTTCTACATTTGGTCAAAGAAGATGGTGAGATATGCTCTTCAAAAACTGCATCTTGGATTGTATCAAAAAAGAACTGCATCTTGGAGAATATGTGTTAGTCCAACGTAAGCTTGAGCTAGCATGTGGATAGCCCATGAGTATATAAGCACCATTGGGGTCCTTAAGCTATCCGGTTTGGGACTATTCCTCAACAATATCATCGTTTATGCTCTCAGTCCTCTTTTTCCCCCTTTGCCCTGTGTTGAAAGCCTGCGTTGCTATACACTTAGAGAGAGATTTCACCATATTCACATTTAGATCGCATACACAACCGTGCATCCTACCAGGAAGCATTCATCATTACTCATGACTGCTACAGAGTTTTGTTCATTTAGAATGTAAATGTGCTTGATGCATCAACTCTCCTTAGGTTTATTATATGTATACTGTTGCATGTGGATTCATGCATATGTTTATATTTAGATCAATATCTATTCATTCTTCATGGCTCTATCAAGTTTAAATTTATTACTCGGGGCCACTTTCATCAGGCATCATGGAAGCTTGTTTGCTTGCTGAAGTTGCTGATGGTTCATCCAATGTACGGGAGGTGTGGAAGTTTACATTCAAGTAGACTCGTGCTTTTGGCATACTCAAGAGAAGCAAGCTTTCGGATAAGTATTTTTCTTCCAATGTATTCTTGTTTTTAGGTTAAGAGCCCGTTTGGTTGGGATGTGTCAAATTATGGAGTAAACTGAAGATTCATGGGAATCATTTTTGAACAAGATTCAGAGCAATCATATCATTGGGATTGCTTATGTTCAACGTGCCAGCTTTTAATGTGCAGTGAATGTGCAGCTGTCCCTCTAATGGTAAGTTATTTTAGACAATGCAAATTCCATGTTGCTTCCTTATGGAGTGGATATTTTCACACCACATAAAATTTTCCTGTTCTTGCCTATCAATGTTTTCTAAAATTTGTCCTCGGCTTTCTCATTTTCAATGAACTCCATATTCCAACTTTTATTATTGATTTCTTCAAAGAAGAAGGAATAAGTGGGCCACCTTGGTTTCTAATCCACATTATGGTAGTTTTAACCGTTTAGCTGATTGGCTTTCCAAGCTCTCCAAAGAGTTAAACCCGCCCCTTAACAAAAGGGATAAAAAGGGTTGGGCATGGATCCTCTGCTTCGCATGCAATGCACGCGAACCATCCATCGCATGATGGAAGCTGCATGCGGCTTGCATTGCACAACCAGTTGTACGTTCAAGCATGCACAGTGTGCACCGCACGATGCGGTGCACAGTAAAGGATTCGTGCTCAAAAAATGAAGGAGAGGAGGGAAGAGAGGTAAACTAAGATGCTGTTTGGTATATCATCGGTGATGTAATCACTGGGATAATATGAACATTGAAGTGATGTGCAAATACTAAGGTGGTATATAATCACTGTATTTGGTATATCACTGGAATAAAATTTTACTGTGTTTGATATATCACCAAATAATGATAGTGATAATATATAAAATATCATAAATAGTCTTATACATTAGTACATAATAATTATTTTATAATTTGATTGAATATTTTTCATTTATAACTCCTCATAAAAATATGTAGCAGTAGTAATAATAATAATATTTAGTTATTTATTTATTATTATAGGTATTTATTTTGATAAATCTATTAAAATGATATTATGATAATATTATATATTATCAGGCTTGATTAGGCTCAGCCAATTTTGACCATCAATATCAGGACTGTCCGTTAGAAATAATTTAGCCCATCAAAATAAATTAAGAAAAAAAAGTATAAAGAATTTAGCATGATCTATCCATACCAATTAACCATATCTATCTATATAAATAAAATAGGTATCTAATAAATAAATAAAAGATATTAATATCATTTAACTAAATCAATCAATAAAAATAAAAAATATATCTAGTAGATAGGCATCTATAGAAAAAGACGAGGAGGATTTTTATTTTCTTTCTAATTTACTGGCTAGAGATATTTTTGTTTCAAAATAATTTCAGTACATCACTAGTATCCGGTGATGTGCTATCACTTGGGATATGTGTGGTGATAATATCACTGTATTATGCAGTGATGCTATAATCGAATTTATCATTGGATCTTTCATTATTTGATGAAATTTTGTAATATCAAACAAAATGATCATATTACCTAATATCACTGGAGTGTTATGAAATATCATCTCCTACCAAACAGCATCTAAGCTGATAAAAATATGCATAATTTTCCACAGTACTCACGGCTTAAGATGGCAGACATGGATATTGTGTGTTACTTCGTGTAGTGATATGGAACCAATGTTTAACATGACCCCTTATTTTGTTTGATAAGGATCCTCCCTCACTATTCTAAAACTAATGTTTAAACAGTTGATTCCGGGACGTAAATCTCATTAAGTCCGACTACATTAGCATCATTTATCCAAGCATTCGGCATCCATCCAGATGAAACAAATGGCGCATAATGGAAACCAGGCAACAAAGGCCTGAGTTATAAGCATGCCAGAAATTGTTTATTTTTCTGAGCTCTAACAAAGCCGCCCAGGTTTATTACAATCTCCATAACATATTACTAATATTTGCTACTACCATAATCATCCGCTGAACTAGGAAGTGGATGCCATCGATGCTCCGTCGTCCAGTGGCAGCTGCAAGCGACATTTTTCATCGAGCAGAGGTGCCAAGGCACCCAGGAAGGCTGCATTCATGTAGGTGGTGGGCTCTGAATGTATAGATTCTGATCTAACGTCACCGAATGCATCACCGGAGTTAGGACCACCGACAATTGCTCCGACATGAATGTTGGCATTAGGGTTATCAGTGTTGAAATAATCGGCGAAGCCTTCGCCGCAGGCCACCTTTGCTGGATGATATTTGATGGATGGTATGGATGCACCTCGGTGGTGTATGCGTTTCGGGTACTTGGTGCCAAACCCCACCATGTATGAGTAGCCCAGTGGATTGTTGCCTAGTATGTAATCCACCTGAAAGAAGTTGCATTAAAAGTTTGTTAGATGAGAACTAATTCGATCCCCGAGAAGTACTGATTGACACCAAAACTATGATGTTTGCCTGTGATTTAGCAAATGCTCTGATTTGAGCATTTGTAAAATTAGCTGAGCTGCACTGGACTTCACCAATCCCAGCTGAATCTAAGGTGTTTGAGTAGTAAAACAGCACCATAACAGCACTCGTCACGTATTGCAAGTTAACAGTGTCGCGAGTGAACAGAAGCCCTCCTGGAGATGGCAAACAAATAATATGTTGCAAAATTACTATACTCAAGATCTAAAGTAAAGTGGCATTCTTGTGTAGCGTTCAAAGAAAAACATGGGTGATGTTTGGAATCTACTCTTGCTTAACAAGAAAGATTCAGTACCCGGTGTGGTTTGGATTCTCACAGCACCACTTCCCGGCATCAACGAACAAACAAATGCATCAGCATGGGTCTTGTATATAGCTAAATCTTTCTTCCCTGCCAGATATTCCTGAAAGAAGAATCACATTAGAAATTTTTGGACGGTTGTGTCATTTTGTGTAACACAGACCATCAATTAGAAATGTTATAGAAGGTTGTCTATGGATACTTTTGCTAGCAAAGCCTGTGCTCCGACGAATTTGTTGTCCCAGCTGAATTCAGGAACAACATCACTCCATTTCTGGTTATTTGATACATATGTCAGAAATTGGACATCTTTAGTTGCTTTGAACAGCCAAGTGGCACCCCATAGAAGCTCATCCTATACACAGAGTAAATGGGACTATAAAGATTACTTTTGAAAGGCAATATCATTATTAAGATTAATATGCACGGGCAATAGTGTTGGAACAAATTTTATAGCTAATCAATGAGAGTAGAATTCTTGCCTCATAGCTGGAGAAGGAGCAATAGAATGGACAAGAGGCTTGGTATGATCCTCTATACTTATCGGCAAATTCGAAAAGCTGATCAAAGCATCACCAATAAGCATACCATGCAAAAAGATAATTTTGTTCTTTTTCAAAATAATGGATTCTATGTACAAAAAGGAAATCAAGTCAGATAAATCCTCGCCAAATGGATCGAGGAAAAGGGTGTAACTACTGATATTTTCTTCACTCACTGCTTTTGCTTCCTCTAAAAGTTTTGTTGCATAGTCGGGGTCGACACTCTCGAATACCATGTAAGCAGAGGCGAGGGCTGCAGCAGCATCTGCAGCCACCTCTGTGCCTGGTGAACTTTCAGTGATCTTGAATAGATTACGAGGCGTGTCCATGTCTTCTGGACGCTCCCAGCACGAGTGGTCTGATCCATCACCTACCTGCCGATTGCCAAAAGACGCATTCGATCTTGTTTCTAAATGGTTGCAATGAATGTATATTTAGTTTTTGATGTTTCAGAGGCAAGAAGATCGACCTGAGTATAGAGTGTGGTTGGCGAAGTGTGAGCTTTTAGTATGAAGTCGGCTCCCCATCTGATCGCTGAGTGCAAGTAGTCGAGCTGGCCAGCTGCAGAAATCTGTGCCTTGTACTCGGTGGCAGCCCAGCTCAAGAGGGCGACGCTAAATGACATGGGCCAGCCAAACTTGATGTTGTCTCCAGCGTCATAGTAACCACCGCTTAGATCAACCTGTAGAGAGGATTAACAATTGGTCATATTTTGCCTTCTCAAAAGAAGTGTTCTACGGTATCTTATATATTTTTAAAATCATATTATTAGGTTTTGGAGTTCAAATCATTATAAGTTTACCAAATGGTTATATTTTATCTATTTCTAAACCTCTCTTTTGGAGAAATTATATCCTGCACTACATGATCATGCACCATGCCAATTTGATTGTCTCATTCATGTAGGCTCCTTTCATCATACCCTCGTCCTGGTGACATATTCCCTAGTCACCAATCCATGCTTCTAAGAACTAAATGTTGCAGTGTAAAACAAGGGAAAGAGATGAAAAATGAATGCAACATGAGCTGGTCCAGTAGGAAGGTAATGTTGGATTGTCTAAGGATGCATGGTATGCTACGAGCATTACATTGTCTATCTGGCCATCTGTCAGGGCTGAGTCCGCCCTCCATTCAACTCGCTGGTCAGCAGGCAGCTTTCCAGAGCGCTGCCCTTCAAAGAACAGAATGGCCTTCGCTAGAGCATCAGTGTAGTTGTAAGACCCATCGCAAAGGCCCCTGCCCTCACCATCCAAACCTACCGCACTCCCTATAGCTAAACCAAAAACCATTGCCCATAGGCATAGCACAGGAGCCAAACCATTCTCCTTCCAGGCCATTGCTTCTAGTTTCTAGCTACTACTTGCTATGATTTTTTTTCTTTTTTTTTTTTGTTTGAGGGAAACTACTTGCTATGATTTTAGTCTTACAAAAACCTGTATATATAGTGATCATAAAGTAAAAAAGTTTTGAGTGTTGAAGCTCTACCTATACCCAACATAACAGACTAAAAGTAAGATGATGGACTAGCCATACCTTGCACCCTCCGACCCATGCCACCTTTGCCTACTTCCTTCGACATAAGCAATGATCTCTTAGTTGGAGAAGGACTGAGCAACGTAGGCTTTTCAATTTCTCTGGGAAAAAAAGACCTTGGAATGGTGCAAGTTGAATAGTTGCTGACATAAAGAAAATAAAAGCTGTTATAAAAACTAAAAGGAGAAGAACAAGCTGTTAGGTAGTTTTGTGGCATGAACTTTTCGTGTATTAATTGCTGTGCTGAGGTTGTTAAGACGAGAGAGAGAGAGAGAGAGAGAGAGAGGGAGGGAGGTAAAATGCGTGCCACTTGTAAGGCTGGGATAAGAAGTTGCAACTGAGTTGCCACCTGATCGGATGAATGCTTCAAGAGAGTGTTTGGTTGGAGGGAGTGAGAGTTTGAAATCGGAATCAGAATGGATGATTCTTATTCCAACCATTTGGTTGGGAGGAATATCATTCTGATTTTGATTTCAGGATGGAATGAAAATGGCTCGATCTATATAGAACTTAATCCCTACTCTCCTCTATGGATTTAAATTTTTATTTCAATTTCGATTCCGGTCATGAACCAAACACTTTGGAGGATTTGATCATTTCGATTCTGATTCTAAATTATTTCGATTTTCATTTCTATTTCGATTTCGATTACGAACCAAACGTCCTCCAAATATCTTTAGGGGGTGTTTGGTTCACACCCGAAATCAGAATGGAAATGGAAATCAGAATGGTTTGGAATCGGAATTATAAAGGCTAAATTCTCCGAAATGTTTGGTTCATGATCGGAATTGAATCGAAATCGAAATTGGAATAAAAATTTGAATCCATAGAAGAAAGTAGGGATTGAGTTCTATATATATTGAGTCATTACCATTCTACTCTAAAATCGAAATCGAAATTAAATTTTTTTTAATCAAATGATGAAAATAAGGACCGCCCATTTTGATTCTGATTTCAGATTTTTTTTTTAATCAAATATTTCGTACAAATATGGCAATATGACACACTTTTTATGTCACGAAACAAACAACCAAATAAGCTTATAATTTATGCCAACTGACGTGAGATACAGGCCCCACCTTATAGGGCCCCCCTCCCCTCCTCCTCTTCTTCTTCCTTCATTTTCATTTTTTTTGTGCTGACACAGCACTACGCAGGCAGCGTGCAGTATTGGGAAACTTCAGTTGATTAAAAAATTGAACTCCCCTTTTATGCCATCACTACGTAGAACGATGGTCCTTAATTAACAGTGTCCACAGACAGGGATGGGTGTACTTGGTGGTTTAGCATTGCATACAAAGGAATTCGTGGATTTTCAGGTATATGAACACGTTGGGGACAAAAAATTTGCGCTTGTGCGTACCGCACCAAGAAAAATTCTTCGGGACGTCCATCATACGCATAAAAAAGGTTTATCAAGTATACCTAATTGATTTAAATATGAGTTGTGCCAATATAATCTTTCCTTGCGGCAAACGATCGTTTGCACTTGTTAACTGACGCTTGTGGACAGAAAATTGGTTATTTAATGGAGTAGATCAACAACTATAAATTGCATGAAACCACGGAAGCCTGAGGCGCAGACCCATATTGTAAAGAGAAATTCTATGTGCACCGCGCGCAGCGTACAAAATCCACCGTGGAGCGTATTATTTTATATAATTAATTTATATAATTATTATTTTTTAATATATATTTAATATTTATAATTTTATTTATTTATTTAAAAATTTTAAATGATAAAAATATTTTATTTTAAAAAAATTATGATTTCTTATATCCATATTATGACATCCTACATGCAGAAAGTCATCATTTTAACGTAGAATATCATAATATACCACAGGATGTCATAATTTTTTTCAAAAAATAAGAATTTTTTTATCATTTAAAATTTTTAAATAAAAAAATAAAACTGCAGGTATTAAATACACATTGAAAAGTGGTTGGATAAAAATATCATTTTTATATTATGATATCTTGGATAATATTATGACATCATGCATGTAGAAAGTCATAATTTTACGCAGAATGTCATAACATACCACAGAATGTCATAATTTTTTAGGCTATATTATGACATCCTGTGCGTAAGAAGTCATAATATGCTATAGGATGTCATAATTTTTTTCAAAGAATAAAGGTATTTTCGACAATCAAAATTTTTAAACAAAAAAATAGAATTACAAGCATTAAATGTGCGTTAGAAAATGATGACCACGTGGATCAATCACATAAAGTGGTGCGCTCCACGTCAGATTTTCTACACCGCCCACAGTGCACAAAGAATTTCTCTATTATAAAAGCCCGGCCCCCTGGGCTACTTTTATTCTGAAGTCGGCAAATCCATTACTGACTTCAACCATGAATTTTGAAAAAAAATTAAGATCAAAATAAAGGAGATCTCAATCCCCAGCTCGATCCTCATTACCAAGGGATAAGGCCATCCAATGGTAGCCGATGCGAGGTTGTCAGGTCGGTGCAAATCATCGAGGTCCATTGGAGGCCCATACAACCAACGAACAATCGGTGTTAGGTCGTTCCCATCTTTCCCTATGATCAACACCACCAAGCCCATCCCTCATCTTCCCTCCTCTCCTCCTCTCCAATAGCTGACCAGCTACCTTAGCCAAAGCATGGCCGCCCAAAACTCCTATTTTCCTCTCTAACCCATTATTGCCTTATTTTTAGTTTGGATTTGTGTCTCTTTGAACTGCCAGAGAGCCACCACTGTCAATCAAGATCCGGCCTCTGTTAATCACTGGTGAGTCTTCTTCCCTAATCTTCCTCTTTTTTCTCCCAATTAAAGTCAATTTCCTCCATTTCCGACTGATCTAACACCCGATTTTAGGATGCTCTTCTTGACTGTTGCTACCGCAATCGCTATCACCACCAGCTATCTAGACTGCCAAGTGATGCACCCCACCACCTTGGTCGGACGACCATCAAGACCCCTCTTCTCCTGTTTCTTTTTTCTTTCCTTTTTTTTCTCTTCCTTCTCTTTTTTCCCTCCTTTTTTTCCCATCGTCCTTCATTATTTAATTATTTAATTAATTTTTATATAGCCATTTTTTTGTGTTTATCTCTCTTCTTTGATTTGTGCTCCGCATAATCATCGACGGATCAAACTCCTATGCTGACCTAGTCCAAAGTGATTTTCTCTTCCTATTTTCTAGCTCTACTGATTTATCCAGATCAAGCTTAATCACTTTAATTAGTTCAACTTTGCTCTAATTGATGTTTAGATTTGACTTAGAGATTTTAAATTGATCAAAAGGAATATAATTGCAAATTCAGATGATAAAGAGATATGATCACGATCAAATCAATCACAAATAAGTAACCACGATTTCCACCTAATGACCTATACTAAGATTTTAGGGTTGATCGAGACACCAAGATAATAAACCAAATTTGATGATCAGAACTTAGCATAAATTAGATTATCTACTATTTTTTAGAAGTCTAATAAGTTGATTAATTATTTTAGATTTTAATTCTGGGATTGATGAAGTTTCACGAAAATCTAGATGAAGTATTGTAAGTTAGCTCTACCCCTGGTTGTTAAATATTTTAATGCTATGAATCTTTGTTTAAATTAAGTATAATATATGTTCTCTATGAAAATACTTTCGATTTGTCAAATTGAATTTACTTGATATATTTGCATATGAATTATATTTTTTCGTATTACTTGTCGATTCCACTGCTCTCTATTTTGACGATGATTACACGGATTCAGGATCTAGTCTCTTTCCAGGCCTCCAATGGGGCGATCATTGGTGCACACCAATAGATAATGTATTATAGTCAAAAGTTAATTTCTTTTCAGATCTAATCAGACAGGATTGATTGTTGACATATATTGTTAAGAATACGTAACTCTATGTGATATTGGAGCTAATTTCCTTCTAGATCTCTAGTGGAGCAATCACCGGTGTATGACCAATGAATGGCATGTTGTGCTCAAAGTCTAGTCTCTTTTGGGGCTAGCTACGGACCGATCATGGCAATAGTCAAATGGACTAGGAGAGTGAAAATAAAAGGACAATCTTTGATTATTTAAAAAATTTATTTTGAGTAATTATATATGTTGGTGCAAAAATTCGCCTGCGCCGGAGAAGCTGGAGTTGAGGAAACCGCGGTCGCCGCCGGGACCTGCAAGGGAAGTCTAAATCGGAGGTGGGGTTGCTCCGGCAAGACCCTCCGACGCTCAAGTCAGTTCTCTGCCTCAACAAGAATGGAGTGCTCGAACGGAGAGTTTAGCAGAGTTTTGAGATAAGGCAAAAGAGCTTAAAGAATAACGTATCTGAGTCCCCCCCTTTTATAGGCGGGGGAGGCAACGAACTGATGGCGACATTTGTAACCGCCCGATAGTGGGCCGCCCACGGTCAGGGGAATTGATTGCGAAAGATAATGGAGCAGACACGTGGGCATCACCTCGACTCGCCACGTGGAGTCTGCTATGAGGGGTGGAGCAGCGTCCGTTGTCAGCGGACAGGAGAATCGCATGATATCCGTCGCAGGAGGTGGAGCAGGTTCGTGGCTGTCGCTGTGGCCTGCCAGGGGATAGCGGAGCTGTGCGGAGTCCGCCGCAGAAAGTGGAGCAGGGCGGCTATGGTTACAGCGGCTTGTCAGGGAATGATGGTGCTGCGCGGAGTCCGCCACAGGAAGTGGAGCAGGGTCGTGACCATTTTGAGGGCCTGTTAGGGGCGTGGATCTGTCGATTGAAGCTCGATAACGGCCGGAGCCCGATTTCGGTTGAGGTGCGGGTGAGGTCCTCCTGGCGGTAGGGGTCGTGGGCAGAGCCCGGCTCCCGTAGGGGTCCGAGCGGAGCTGCTCTGATGTCGCTGGCGGAGTCCGGCTCCCGTAGGAGTCCGGGCGGAGCTGCAACTGCTGTCGGCGGTGGAGCCCGGCTCTCGTAAGAGTCCGGGCGGGACTGCGCTGCGAACAAAGTTAAGGGTGAAACCCGGCTCCGATAGGAGTCCGGATTGAGCTTACCAGCAGTTGATACTGAGAGCGGAGCCCGGCTCCCGTGGGAGTCCGGGCGAAGCTGTTCTGATGTTGGCGGCGAAGTCCGGCTCCCGTAGGAGTCCGGACGGAGCTGCGCTGATGTCGTCGGTGGAGCCCGGCTCCCGTTGGAGTCCGGGCGGAGCTGCACTTGCTGATGGCGGTGGAGCTCGGCTCCCGTAGGAGTCCGGACGGAGCTGCACTCGCTGATGGCGGTGGAGTCCGGCTCCCGTGGGAGTCCGGGCGGAGCTGCACTCGCTGATGGCGGTGGAGCCCGGCTCCTGTAGGAGTCCGGGCGGAGCCGCACTTGCTGATGGCGGTGGAGCCCGGCTCCCGTAGGAGTCCGGGCGGAGCTGCACTTGCTGATGGCGGTTCCGTCGTGGGTTCCGACTGTGGGTATTTTATACCCAACACCAGTCCCCCTACATCCGAGTTTTGAATTTCAAACGAAGGAAGTACACAGAAGTACAGCCGGAACCGTCCCTTTGAATCCCGCGCCCCGCCGCTCCCAGATATTTTGGCATTAAATGAGCGCGTGCCGGAGTCTCTTCGAATTGGGGCGGTACGAGGGGACGCTTCGAAGACCCCGCAGGTACGCTGGACTAGGTACGGCGCAATTATGACCCTGCCAACCGCCAGCCGCCTTCAGCCGTCTGCCACGGGGAGTGGGACACGTGTCGGATGCGGACTGGCCTGGGGGGATTCGAGATCATTATGGCGCCGGATCCCAGGGTCTATTTAAACCCGTCCTCCCCCCTTCAGGCGCCCCACTCCGCTTCTGATTTCTTGCTGGCGTCTGTCATCTCCCCGAGAGTCTGCTCTAGCGAACGCCCTCTCGAGCCGTAGGCGCCTTCCGTTTTTCGCTCCCCATGCCCCCAGAGTAAGATAGGTTAGTGCCCACCTTCTCTTTCTTACCGCCTAGGGTCCTCTCCTCCTTCCACTTCTTTTGTGTCTTCTCCTGAGTTGACCTCCGGCGTCTCCCTCCCTTCTCGGCTTGCTTTTCTAGGGTCCTTTAGGTTCTCCCCCAAAGAAAAATGTCTTCCGATTCTTCTGCCCCCGTAAGTTCTGGGAGTTCTTCTGCTTCCAACCCCCAGGCCCCTGTCTCTGCGGACGAACCCGCGTTTGGGGCAGGGTCTCGCCCGATTTTCGCACCGGGCGCCATTCCATGTTCGTCGACTCCGGACGAACTTCTTCTGATAAGGGCTCGGTACGGGATCCCTTCAGAGTACGACCTGGAGCTTCCTGGCCCCTCTGACCGGGCCGGCGCTCCCCCTCTTGGTCGCTTTTGTTTGTACCAGGAGGCATTCCGTGCTGGACTCCGGCTTCCGCTTCCTGCTTTTGTTGCCGCCTTCTTTCGTTTCTTAGATATTTCTCTCGCCTCTGTTGCCCCGAACTCCTTTAGGTTTTTGATAGGGTTTCTCTCCCTCTGTCATATAGCCGAGGTCCAACCTTCCCTCTCCCTGTTCAGACATTTCTACACCTTCAAACGCCATCCTTCAGCGAAGGATTGGTGGTACTTCTCCCCCCAGTTCGGTAAGAAGGGGTTGCTGAAGGGCGCCCCTTCTTCGATTCACAACTGGAAGGAAAAATTTCTCTTCATTTACTGTCCGACCCTGGAATTGGGCCTGCCCCCTTGGGGGTCTCTGAGGGATTCCGTCCGTCGGGCTCCCAGCCTGGGAGAGGACGACCTTCAGACCGCCCAGAAGCTCCTGAGTTACCCCGCTCCTTCCCTTCCAAACCTACTGAGGGAGCCGCTTCTCTTCAACATCGGCCTGAGCCCTCAGGATCCAGCAAGTATACATCTTTCCTTTTCTTGTCTTCTTCTTCCCTCTCTTTCTTTCTCTCTCCTTTTTCCTCTTTTCTCTTTCTCTTTTTTCTTCTTCTTCTTCTCTTTTTTTTTTTTTTTTTTTTTTTTTTTTTTGGACTGATTGGTGCCGCTTTTTCTTCTTCTTTTCTTTTTCTTTTTTTTTTTTTTTTTTTTTTTTTTTTAGCAATGGACGCCGAAGCCACACGGATGCTCGCCAAGGCCATGAGAGCCCAGAAAAGGAAGGGCGCGACGACTTCTGGCTCGGCGAAGAGGGCCAGGGTGGAGGAGACGAGCTTGGCCGCGCCCGTCCAGGCGACCCCGGCAATCGACATTCCTTCGGATGCCGAGCCAGCGGCCCCCCGGGCTCCCTCAAGGAGCCCGCCGACCGGGGTCCCCATTCCGGAGGTCCGCCCCGCGGAGGCGTCCGCCGCGGGGAGGAGGAGAAAATCGATGGCCCGCAGGCCAAGCAGCCACCGAGCCGCTGCAGACGAGTCCGTCTGCTCCGAGGGGGGATCGGAGAACCCCTTCAACGACAAGGCTCTGATCCGTCGGCTGCTCGATGGTTGCATTCTGTCCGATGTCGTGGAGAGGATCGACCGTGCCGATCCCGAGCAGCGGGCCTGGGACACCTTGGGGTCCTTTCTTGAGGTAAGCTTACTGGCACAGTTGCTCGGTCTTTGTTGTAACTCTCTATCTGTCTTTGCAGATCGGGCACCAGCTCTTCGCCTATGTCGAGGCGTCGGGCCGCATGAGAAGGGACCTTTTTCGGGCGGAGGAGCGCTGCCAAGACGAGGTTGCTCGTCTTCAAGCGAAGACGGCCGAGGTGGCCGCCCTCCGGGAGACCCTGGAGAGAGAGAGATAAGACCGGGAAGAGGAAAGACGTGTCCGGGAGGAGGAGAGGCGAAGCCTGGAGGAGTCGGCAAGGAAGGCGGAGGCCGAGGTCGCCCATCTGGCCGAGCAAACTCCGGTTCTGATCTCGGAGGCCAGGACCCTTGCGGTGGAGGAGTTCAAGACCTCCGCGGAGATGAGGGAGCTGAACGTCCAGTTCGGCCTGGAGGCGTTCACCAAGGGGTTCGAGCTCTGCCGAGAGAGGGTGGCCAGCAGATATCTCGACCTTGATCTCGGCTTTTTGGAGGAGTCTGACGACGAGGCCGCCCCTTCGTCCGCTGCTGCCGCAGTTGCGCCCCCCGCGCCGAGCTCTCCACCTCCAGCCCCCGAGGTCTGAGACCTCCGATCTTGTATCTTTCTTTTGTCGCCATATTTTCTTTCCGCTTGTCTTCAAAATTAATCAATAAAGTTGAATTTCTTATTGTGGATGGCCTTTCCTTCCCCCTGCTCCTTCTTTTCTGCCTTTCTTCTTGTAATAAGTTGGTCTTTAACGTTTGCTTCTTTCGATGACAGTGTCCCGCCGAAGCACTCCCCTTGCCCCTAGGGGTCCCGCTGAAGTCAACTATCCAACGGCTAAAAAGGGAGGTCCTCCGCCTGACGAAGAAGTTGAAAAAATCGGAGGACGAGCTCCGCAAATCGAAAAAATGCTATTCCGAGGCCACCGCTGAGGCCGCCCACTTCAGGAGTCTCCAAGTGAAGGCAATCATGGACTACAGCCGGAGGAAGGCGAACTTCGCGAAGGAGCTCGAAGAATGCACGAAGAGCGCCAGCGACCGAACTTGGGCTCAAGAAGCCAGGATCAGCGCCCTTAAAGTGGAGCTGTCAGCTGCAAAGAGGAGGATCGGCCAACTGGAGGGGAACTCATCCCGGTTCACGGCGCGGGATGAGCAGATATGGTCACAAAAAGTTTCCGACCTCCAGAGGCAGCTTCAAGATGCTGAGGTGAGCCACGACGTGCAGCGGGCCAGCTGGCGCCGACAGGTAGAAGAGTACAAGGGGAGATTCCGTCGATCGGCGGATGAGGTGATTCGTCTTCAGGGGCAGTTGGTTACTAGGGCGCAGCTTGCTAACGCCCAAGATAACGAAGAGCTCCAAGCCCTGAGAGGCACTGTCGAAGGGATTTTTGTCTCCCTTGGAGAGAAGACAGCTGAGCTTCAACAAGTAAAAATCCAACTGGGGCTTGAGCAGAAGGCCATCGCGGACGCAGAGGCGGAGTCCGAAGTTTTGCGAAGTGGCATCGGGAAGCGGAGGCTGAGAGCCGGCGACTTCGTCAGGCGCTCCAGGATATGCTGCAAAAGAAGGAAGAACTAGAGGAAACGGTGGAGAGCCTGAGGCAGTCCTGGTCGAGGGATGGAGGTGATCACCCTAGGTTAGAGGGAGCAGGACCTCCTTAGAGTTCTTTTGTAGACACCTCCTTTTTTTTTTCTTGTCGTTTTGTCCCTCTTTCACTGGCCGTCCTGGCCCTGTAGTACATATATCGGAAATGAGGAAAAAGCATTTTGTGTTACCTTGTCCGCGTGTAGCACCAATATTGTCGTTCGTTGACACTTTCTCTTATTTGGCTTAGAGGTCGTCGTGGGAAGGGGCTCTTCCCTTCCATCCGATCTCGTCATGTGGCCAAGCCTTGCCACCATTCTTAACCCTTGCTGGCGAAGTAGCGGATGGAGCCCGGCTTTCTTGGCGGCGGAGCCCGGCTCCCGTAGGAGCCCGGGCGAAGCTTTCCTGGCGGCGGAACCCGGCTCCCGTAGGAGTGCGGGCGAAGCTTCTCTCGCGGCGGAACCCGGCTCCCTTAGGAGTCCGGGCGAAGCTTTCCTGGCGGCGGAACCCGGCTCCCTTAGGAGTCCGGGTGAAGCTTCCCTGGGCGGTGGAACCCGGCTCCCGTAGGAGTCCGGATGAAGTTTACCTTGGCGGCGGAACCCGGCTCCCGTAGGAGTCCGGGTGAAGCTTCCCTGGGCGGTGGAACCCGGCTCCCGTAGGAGTCCGGGTGAAGCTTACCTTGGCGGCAGAACCCGGCTCCCGTAGGAGTCCGGGTGAAGTTTACCTTGGCGGCGGAACCCGGCTCCCGTAGGAGTCCGGGTGAAGCTTCCCTGGGCGGTGGAACCCGGCTCCCGTAAGAGTCCGGGTGAAGCTTCCCTGGGCGGTGGAACCCGGCTCCCGTAGGAGTCCGGGTGAAGTTTACCTTGGCGGCGGAACCCGGCTCCCGTGGGAGTCCGGGTGAAGCTTCCCTGGGCGGTGGAACCCGGCTCCCGTAGGAGTCCGGGTGAAGTTACTTTGGCAGCGGAACCCGGCTCCCGTAGGAGTCCGGGTGAAGCTTCCCTGGGCGGTGGAACCCGGCTCCCGTAGGAGTCCGGGTGAAGTTTCCTTGGCGGCGGAACCCGGCTCCCGTAGGAGTCGGGTGAAGCCCCTGGGCGGGGAACCCGGCTCCCGTAGGAGTCCGGGTGAAGTTTACCTTGGCGGCGGAACCCAGCTCCCGTAGGAGTCCGGGTGAAGCTTCCCTGGGCGGTGGAACCCGGCTCCCGTAGGAGTCCGGGTGAAGTTTACCTTGGCGGCGGAATCCGGCTCCCGTAGGAGTCCGGGTGAAGCTTCCTTGGGCGGTGGAACCCGACTCCCGTAGGAGTCCGGGTGAAGTTTACCTTGGCGGCGGAACCCGGCTCCCGTGGGAGTCCGGGTCTTCCATTTTGCTTGAGCCGGCGCGAGGTTCTCGTTATCAGCCTGGCTTGTGGGGGCGCGTTAGGGCGCTGTAAGCCTCTCCCCCCTCCGGTCTAAAAGAACCGGGCCTTCAACTTTGCTCATGTCAGGACGAGGTCCTCCTCCTGTTCCTGACATGGCTGTGGGGGCACATTAGGGCGTTGCAAGGCCTCTCCCCCCATCCGGTCTAAAAGAACCGGGCCTTTGACTTTGCTCAAGTTAGGACGAGGTTTTCCTCCTGTCCCTAACAGGACTGTGGGGGCACATTAGGGCGTTGTAAGGCCTCTCCCTCCATCCGGTCTAAAAGAACCGGACCTTTGACTTTGCTCAAGTTAGGGCGAGATTTTCCTCCTGTCCCTAACAGGGCTGTGGGGGCACATTAGGGCATTGTAAGGCCTCTCCCCCCATCCGGTCTAAAAGAACCGGGCCTTTGACCTTGCTCATGTCAGGACGAGGTTCTCCTCCTGTTCCTGACATGGCCGTGCTTTTGGAGGAATCATATCCGGTCATAATACATCCATGCTAGGTGGGAGGAGCATGTTAGCTAAAAAGAAAAGTAGATTCAAAGCGAAATAGTAAGCGATACATTTACAGTATTCCCGCTCCTTCTTGAGGCCCTCCGGCGACGGAGTCGATGGTCCCGATAGGAGGCCGGTCCCCGGGCTGCTCCTCCCTTTTCTGCGGTTCGGGCGGTGGGAGGGCTCTTGGCCGGTCTCCTCTACCCTCAGGCCGGCGGCGGATGAATCTGTCGAGCCGACCTCGCCGGATGAGCTCCTCGATCTCGTCCTGGAGCTGGATACACTCTTCGGTGTCGTGGCCGTGGTCGCGATGGTAGAGGCAGAACTTGTTGGGGTTGCACTTCTCGGGGTGCGTGCGCATCCTCTCCGGCCTAGGGAGCAGCTCCCTGACCTCCATCAGTACCTGGGCCTTCGAGGCGTTGAGGGGGGCGTAGCTGCGGAACTTCCCTGGCGGGGAACCCCGCCGAAACCTGTTGTCCGGGCTCCTCTGCCTGCGTGCCCGGGGGGAGTATGGGCGCGCTTATGTCCAGGAGGGGATCGAGAGCGAGGCCGGGCTTCTTTTGGCCTCTTCTCAACTGCGGGCTTACCAGAATCTCCCGCCTGACGCTCCCTCGCCGTCTCTTCATCCTTTATTTTGAAGGCCTCTTCCGCTCGGGCGTATCCTTCAGCCCGAGCCAGCAGATCAGCAAAATCCCTGGGGTACTTCTTCTCCAGGGAGTACAAGAGGTCATTCTTCTGAAGGCCACCTTTCAGGGCGGCCATGGCAACCGACTGGTCCAAGTTCCGGACCTCCAATGCCGCGATGTTGAAGCGATTGATGTAGGCCCGTATGGACTCCCCTTCCCTCTGCTTGATGTTGATGAGGGATTCTGAACCTTTCCGGGGACATCGGCTGCTGACAAAATGGGCCACGAATTGGTGGCTCATTTGGTTGAAGGAGAATATGGTACCCGGCTTCAGAGCCGAGTACCAGTTCCTTGCTGCTCCCTTCAAAGTAGACGGGAAAGCCCGGCACAAGATGGCGTCGGGAGCACCATGAAGCAGCATCATCGTTCGGAAGGCCTCCAGATGGTCCACCTGGTCCGACGTCCCGTCGTAGCTTTCAAACTGGGGGAGCTTGAAATTCGGCGGGATCGGTTCCTGCATAATCATTTGGGAGAAGGGAGGGTCAGTGCAGATATCCTCACCGTAAGCGGGAGGCGCATGGCGGAGTTCTTCGATCCGCCGGTTCATCTCCTGGAGCCTCCGGTCTAGGAAATCCTCTCGACTTCGAGTCTCGAGGGTCCTTTGGCAGAACGGAGGCAGGGATCTCCCAGGGGTGGAGTCGTGGTCCGACTGAGGGCTCTCCACCCTTGGATTCGCCTTCCCGGGAAGGACGGGGCGGCTGGCCCAGGTGGCCCGCCCCACCGCCGGGTTCTGACATTCCGGAGATGCCCCTTCCAGATGCGCTGACGCCTGCGGCGGCTGCTGCTGCATCGCCTGTACGGCCTCGACGAGGCCCTTGACCTGCTGCGCCAGCAAGTCAAACTGCTCCGCGCCGACCGCCGTCGCCGGAGGGGGAGGAGGAGCTGGCTGAGAAACGGGAGGGGAGGCCGGAGCCTGAGATCTGGCCGCGGAGGCCGTGGACCGCCGGGTGGACGCCCTGCGCGGATGCATCGGGTGTCGATCTCGCGGGGGAGGATTAGGAGTGGATGACGGAGAGATGGCTGGAGGCGGCTCCGTTGAGCGCTCCTTCAAGAACAAGGGTGCTGCGAAGACACAGCCCCTTCCTCTAGCGCCAATCCTGTTGGTGCAAAAATCCGCCTGCGTCGGAGAAGCTGGAGTTGAGGAAGCCGCGGTCGCCACCGGGACCTGCAAGGGAAGTCTAAATCGGAGGTGGGGTTGCTCCGGCAAGACCCTCCGACGCTCAAGTCAGTTCTCTGCCTCAACAAGAATGGAGTGCTCGAACGGAGAGTTTAGCAGAGTTTTGAGATAAGGCAAAAGAGCTTAAAGAATAACGTATCTGAGTCCCCCCCTTTTATAGGCGGGGGAGGCAACGGACTGATGGCGACGTTTGTAACCGCCCGGTAGTGGGCCGCCCACGGTCAGGGGAATTGATTGCGAAAGATAATGGAGCAGACACGTGGGCATCACCTCAACTCGCCACATGGAGTCTGCTATGAGGGGTGGAGCAGCGTCCGTTGTCAGCGGACAGGAGAATCGCATGATATCCGTCGCAGGAGGTGGAGCAGGTTCGTGGCTGTCGCTGTGGCCTGCCAGGGGATAGCGGAGCTGTGCGGAGTCCGCCGCAGGAAGTGGAGCAGGGCGGCTATGGTTACAGCGGCTTGTCAGGGAATGATGGTGCTGCGCGGAGTCCGCCACAGGAAGTGGAGCAGGGTCGTGACCGTTTATAGGGCCTGTCAGGGGGCGTGGATCTATCGATTGAAGCTCGGTAACGGTCGGAGCCCGGTTTCGGTTGAGGTGCGGGTGAGGTCCTCCTGGCGGTAGGGGTCGTGGGCAGAGCCCGGCTCCCGTAGGGGTCCGGGCGGAGCTGCTCTGATGTCGCTGGCGGAGTCCGGCTCCCGTAGGAGTCCGGACGGAGCTGCAACTGCTGTCGGCGGTGGAGCCCGGCTCTCGTAAGAGTCCGGGCGGGACTGCGCTGCGAACAAAGTTAAGGGTGAAACCCGGCTCCGATAGGAGTCCGGATTGAGCTTACCAGCAGTTGATACTGAGAGCGGAGCCCGGCTCCCGTGGGAGTCCGGGCGGAGCTGTTCTGATGTTGGCGGCGAAGTCCGGCTCCCGTAGGAGTCCGGACGGAGCTGCGCTGATGTCGTCGGCGAAGTCCGGCTCCCGTAGGAGTCCGGACGGAGCTGCGCTGATGTCGTCGGCGGAGCCCGGCTCCCGTAGGAGTCCGGGCGGAGCTGCACTTGCTGATGGCGGTGGAGCCCGGCTCCCGTAGGAGTCCGGGCGGAGCTGCACTCGCTGATGGCGGTGGAGCCCGGCTCCCGTAGGAATCCGGGCGGAGCTGCACTTGCTGATGGCGGTGGAGCCCGGCTCCCGTAGGAGTCCGGGCGGCTCAGCTGATGGCGGTGGAGCCCGGCTCCCGTAGGAATCCGGGCGGAGCTGCACTTGCTGATGGCGGTGGAGCCCGGCTCCCGTAGGAGTCCGGGCGGAGCCGCACTTGCTGATGGCGGTGGAGCCCGGCTCCCGTAGGAGTCCGGGCGGAGCTGCACTTGCTGATGGCGGTTCCGCCGTGGGTTCCGGCTGTGGGTATTTTATACCCAACAATATATATGATTGATATAGCATACTTCTAAATTTATTGAAATCTTTTTATAAAAAAAATTATGCAACTTAAAATTTTATTTTCTATACAAAATACTTAATTGAATTAGAGATTCTGATAACTCACTAAGCCCGTAAAACTCATTTTTATATTTTTTTTTTAGATCCAAAAAATCTTATAGGGCTTGAAACCGATCTGTGAGGAGCATAGAATTTTAGGTGTTATTTGCTTAGCTATTTTAAATAAAAATTATTTTGCATCTTCATTGGATCTTTGATTTATTTTTTATTAGTTTTGAAGAATTTAGTTTTTTATTAAATAAAAATTAGTGAATTTATTTTTATCATTGTCTAAATTAAATTGTTGTATGGATATAAAGATAGGACTTGCATATTTTTTTTAAAATTTAATTTAAAAAATATATATATATAATTATCGTATATTTAATATTAGATTCGGAGCATGACACGTATATATATAGTTTTACCTATTGCATTTGCCACCACCTTTCTCGGATAAAAACCACAAATTCATTTGTTTATGGGTGCACATTGACGGAGACGTGAATGCAGAGGACGGTGCGCATCGAGATTACCTGTTTGGCTTCATGATCTTCCTTCTTTTCGCTCTCCTTTTGTTTTTTTCTTTTATAATTATAATGCATCGTTGAACTTCTTAATTGTATTATCAGACATAAATTGTACTACAAGTGAGCGTAACTTGAAGTCCACCGTGCAATGTTACGATAGCTTATTAATTTACATTGCAGCGCATTTGTCCTCTTATAGTACCAATGTTGGTGTAGCACATTATACATGATCAGGTGGTAATTATTTAAGGAGTGTAATTTATCTCACAGATTCCTATGAATTGCCTATAGCACCGCATGCAAAGGGCTCACGATTGGTCTCAAAAGAGCTCATGTTATAGTATTCTCTAATTCATATGTGTTTAATTTAGATCAATTTAATTTGATATTATTTATAATATTTTAAAGTTCATATCGAAAAAAAAATTAAAAAAATATTTTTAAAATTTTTATTTTTATTTAATTAAGTATCCAAAATCTCATAGTGCATCGTAGATATGAGATGCATGCATATTGACACAGATCAATGTGTGCATGATTTGGATTAAATTTATTTTTGATATTATTTGTAATTTTTTAAAATTTCATATTAAAAAAAAAATTAAAAATATATTTTTAAATTTTTTAATTTTATTTAAATATCTAAAATCTCTTAGTGCACCATATAGATATGAGATCAATACACATTGACACAAGTCCTCACACATCTCATGCACTACACGGTTGCTGTGATTTATATATTGGACCTCTCTGATTCAACATCTAGAGAGGGGACCATCTCAAATATTTAAGTGGTTTGTATATAAAGAAAGTGCTATTGGTGAATTTGACCATGCTTTCTTTTGATTATTGAATAAAATTTCTTCCGTACATGAATTCTTAATTAAAGATAAACCTATCAAATTGTTCTAGAAAACCGCAGAATGACCATAGATCAAATTCAACACCCCCTATGAATCATGCCTCTTCCTTGTGGGTTGCACAAGTAACACATCAATGCAGGCTTGATTTACGAGGAGAGCAGGCCTGAAGTGGTTTCAATCTAGAGGGAGCTAAAGCCACTTCAGCGAAGTAGGCTCCCGCTTAGAATGATCCCAAAGGGCTCTAGCCGAGACCAAATAAGGCCTTAAAGTGTCCCATTGAGTCATTTGGTGGGGCTTCGACAGTGGATCAACACCAAATAAAGTCCTTCTCTAAGGCTGCTCCATCCGACTTCAAAGAAGAAGGTACAGGCTACGTCACGCATGGTAATGTTCATTGAAGAATGTTTCGAGCGGCCCACAGAAAAGGGGTGTGGCTGCTATCGACTTCTGGAGGCCGGCAAGTCGCCATCTTGTCCGCATCATTGTCCCAACTAATTGGTTTCCAAAGTTGGTTTCCGTAGGTACCCACGACTCATGTTACTTGAGAGCCTCTAGTTCGGATTAACGCCTCTGGGGCATTTCTTACCTGACTTAGATTTCGTGGTGGGGGCGATTACTTTAAGTGAACTACACGTAATCCATGTCATTTTCCACTTGATGATCAGAAGCTCTCCCGAATACATTATCCTTTTAAGTACACACTTTCTTTAATTATAGACTCTTTAAAGACTAAAGTCCAGCTACTTGCGTGCTCCTTTAATTTTCCCTGTTTAGCGTAGAAAGTAGAAGTCCTGGTACTCAATCACGTGTGTACGTTCGTTCCTCCAAAGTCAAGCCTCTCATGAGTGATCTTATGCTCACCTCCCTTCTTTTGGTCACCAGAATAAAAAAGAAAAGGAATACATCAAATCATTTAGCACTAGGTCTACAGCTAATTTCTTAGCCAAAAAAACTCTTTCTATCTAACAAAAGACGTTTTATATAAATTGTATTTACAGTTTTAATCTTAAAATATATATATATATATATATATATATATATATATATATATATATATGGGTAGATATGAATAAAATCGGTCAGATTTGGGTTCAATCCGATCAGAACAAGATTGGATAATTGAGATCTTATATTGATAATCTAAGTCATTGGATGCGTTAAAAATTATATGATTTGAAAATTCTTAACCTATATATTCAGTGATCAAAAAATATCTAATTTAATTTTATTTAAATTATTTAATTTTTAATTACTTGATGTATAGATTAGGAGTCTTTAAATCATATAATTTTTTATGTATAAATAATTTTAAAATAATAAAATATATTTAATTACTTGGATCATTGATATAAGATCTCTATTATAGAATTTCAATCTAATCAAATTTCAGTTCAAATTTAATTATTTTTATTCAAGTCCGTCTCTCTCTCTCTCTCTCTATATATATATATATATATAAGTCTTTTAAACTGGGATGCTGGCCATGCATTCATAGAAAAATATAGCTTGCTCTTCACTAGTTTCGATAAATGGGCAAGAGTGCGAGCCATGCATGGTTCAGTGATTCACAAGCTCTATTCAAAATATATCAAATAGCTAGGGGACGGGCAGGGCGGTTGAACCGAAAGACAAGTAGTTGGATATCGTTGGTTCTCTCCAGCACGTGTGCGTGCTTCTGTCACCTTGGCTAGTACAGTTGACGCTTCCCGACCTATTCTCACCAGTACATCTAATCCTAAGAATAAAACTTCCCTCGTCTCTCCAGTTTTCTTCCCCCCTTTAAATCCTGCGGGGTTCCTATCCTTGATCGGTGGTTGAACTGGTATGAGTCCAATGGAACCCTTGGATGGAGAAGGACCACCTATGCCTCAGTTCCCTTACTTCTCACCGCCACTTGCACCAGGCTTGTCTCAGTACTGCCCTCCTCCTGATCTCTCCAACCAATTACAGCAGCAGCAACAAGAGCCTTCCTCAGTACTGAGCTGTGGAGGGGCACCACCGGCCATTGACTGGGCTTCACTGTTCTTACCGAGTCCGATAGTGCTCCCGCAGCCGATGCCGGCGGGATTGTTACAGAGTGTGGGGAGGCCAGGCGAAGGCGAAGCCGATGCTACTGGTGGTGGTGGTGGTGTCAAGGAGAAGGGAAAGGGTGGAAGGACAAAGAAGGTAAGCAGGCCGAGGTTTGCATTCCAGACCAGGAGTCCCAATGATATCCTTGATGATGGTTACCGATGGAGAAAGTATGGCCAGAAGGCGGTGAAGAATAGCACTTATCCCAGGTCTGCTCAAGCTCAGTCCAGCTATTTCTTTTCTTTATCAGTGTTTTTTTCTTCTTCTTCTTTTTTTTTTTGATAATAAGGGAAGCCAAAAAAAAGCCATCCACATTTATTGAAAAGGAAGAAGATAAAGAAGTCAAAGAAACCATTAGAGACAGATCAACTGAAAGAGCTGTTTAAGGGTCCATGTTTACACTGCCAAAAGACAGAAGAATTAGTCCAAAAGACATGTTAATTAGGGATATGATGGATAAATTTATCATCACCTTCTCATTTTTCACTCTCTAATATTACATAACCTGAAAAGGTCTTGTAAATATGATGGATAATAGGAGCAGACCGAAATAGTTATGAGTATAAATAATAAGAATATTGCATGCAGTGTACATTTGTCTGCCATTATTGATACCCTGAATAGTGTAATGAATGATTACGAGTAGCCGAGAATACGCGAGATTCGAGAAGTGGGAGTGTCACAAGTTCCATGATCTGTATATATAAAATACATTTGGGAGAAATCAGACAATCCGTTTCCCATGGCTCGCCCAAGGCTTCCAAATTGGCTCAAGGTAAAGAGAGAAAATAGCATAATATAGGTATGGCACTAACAGCCGCATCACGACGCTATTCTTTGCATGTCCAGCGGGTGCAACTCAAGCCGCTTTAGCTGATAGGGGGTAGTCAAAAACAATTAATGATGCACCATTTTTTCCTCCTGATCGTGTTGTGAAATTATCAGGATTATTTTTGTTGTTCTCAGAGCAATTAATAGATTGGATATTTTCTCCTTTCATGCAATATAACGTGCAGAAAATACACTGAGGGCATAACATTCCACTCATGGTTTATTGCTATAGATATCCAAGCCTGTTTGAATTAAGTGACAACTAGGAGTTTCATTCATGCATGTCCACAAATTACAATGCTCCATATACCCAAGTTTGTTAGACTTTTATAGAGATCCTGCTGTAGATTATTCATACTCAATGGTATCCACAGCAGCAAAACTCATGGCAACTTGGAAGAAATAATGCATGTCCTAGTTCAAGGTGGAATCCAATTGTTATATGTACACTTAGGACATGTTAGATAGCAAGTCCAACCAAATTCATGATCATAAATGGTGCAAATTAAGCTGCATGATACTGAATTTGCTTAGGATATTTTAAGAGAAATTAACTTCGGTTGTTTAAGAAAAAAAGGTTTAGTAATTTTAGCATTGATACCATTCGTTTAGTAGAGAATTACATGAAAAAATATAACATATATAATTTTAAGAAAAGATGTTAATTTAGAAAAAAAGGATACTAGGTTCATTTACATTCCATGTATTAACAAAATGCTTATAGTTATAGAAAAACTTGGAATAAAAACAAAGATAGTCCTAGAGAGATATTTGACAAATGTGGTTTCATAAAGTCGATCCCAAATATATAATTAGAAAAGTGCTAGAAGATTATGATTATGATATATATAGTCACATATGTACATGTATGTTTATTTATTGATATTTGCGCTTTTTTTATATACATATATCATGATCTCTCTATATGACTTTAGTATATTTTGTTCTCATCTTTGGATTTTGTTTTTGTGTCATTTTGTGGATGTAGGAGCTATTACCGTTGCACTCACCACACGTGCAATGTGAAAAAACAAGTTCAACGTCTATCGAAAGATACAAGTATTGTTGTTACTACATATGAGGGAGTACACAATCACCCTTGCGAGAAACTAATGGAAGCTCTGAGCCCTCTTCTCAAGCAGATTCAATTCCTCTCTCGGTTTTAGTATGCTTTTGTTAAGTTGGGCATAGGAAAAAGTTGCCCATCCTTACAAATTAAACTTGTTCCATTATATAAGATACACAAAGACAACTCAAACTTACAGTTTACAGCATATAAACTTGTTAAATGAAGAAGGAAACAAAAATACTTTTCTATTAACACTTGCAATACCATGACGCACCTTGTTTTCTTTATGTTGTTTCATTTTTTCTTCTTTTATTGGACATTAATAATGCTCTAAAGGTTTGTAGCGAAGAACATGAGGCATGAGAAAACAGGCCAGGATCTCAAACCAAGTTCTAGATGGATCTTATAGTCCTTCTATGAGTTTATAATTGTGGAAATAAAACTTTCAAAGGCAGAACTTTAAAAGAAAGTAATAGCAATCTTGGAACCTTCATTTGATGAAGATCATGTCAGCGATCCAGCCTAATGCATCCGTTAAGAAATGTATTGAGAATTAATTTGTCTTGATCAAGTAGCCTTATTAATTTCATGTTTATTTGGCCTTTGTGAGTCACTATTAGATCAATTGAATTTGAGGAAGATTCATGATCAACTCTCAATTTTACATCAGCAATAATTCTACGATGAAACTTTAGCACACAGTGGACATAGCCAAATATTCTGAAGATTCGGGTATATATATGAAAATTTTCAAAAGCAAGTTGTTGTTTTCGAATGCAAATGACGAATTAGTAAACAAATATAAATCAATTAAATATGAAGCCCATACATGTGATCGAGATCTAGATGCAGACATATTATAGGGGATTCAGCAAGTGCTTCAACGATTATTTTAAACAACAAACTTTTTCTTTGATTCATACATTCATACCTTTACATGGGTAAAATAAGTTATGATATCTCTATTTCTTTTTCGGCAATGTCTCAACCTAACATCAACTATAGAAAATCTTCAAACATATCTTTTATGAGAGGTGCTTAGCTTCAAGCATCATATCCAAAACTAGCTTATAACCCAATGCGATCTATGGGATACCAAATCCAGCTTCTTCTCATCAGCCAAAATTAGCACTTTCTAACTACATCAATCACACATATTATCAAGCACTTGTACAACAACAACATAAATCTTTCCTAACTAGATCAGTCATACATTATCAAACACTTGCACTACAACAACATAAAACTTCTTCAACTGAATTAGTCGTACATATTATCTAGGGCTTGAAGCCTCGAGATCTTCTCCACTGGGTTCTTGGGGAACTAAGTATCACGGATGCGAAAGAGCTCATCGGCTGCGTCCATTGCTCTCGTGATTGCTGGGTTTTTGCGAGAGAAAATTGAGAAGGTTGGCGACCTCCGCACCATTCTTGTCCTAGGCTTCACTACCGCCCTCGGTTCCCTACTAGTGCTCCCTCCCCTGCCTCCACGTTTCTCTCTACCTCCCAATCACCGCCATCTCCCTCTAAATCATCTGCACCACTCACCCCACTCCTGGGATACTCGCCCCATCGATCTCAATAGAGCCCTCCGTCTCACCTACACCACCCTCCGCTGCATCCCCCCTCCTCTGTCCCATATTTGACCATTTTTGATGAATGGTGCTTGAAATCGACGGTGACCATGGAAGTGTTACGGGTTCAGAAGCTATGGATAGAATAGAAGAAGAATGGGAGGTGGAAGGCGGAAGATTTCCAAGCAAAAAAAAATGCTATCTTATGGATACATGATGGACGATATCTTGAAAAAAAAAAAAAACATATGACAGATGGAGGTTGATGTCTTCATTTTAATATATATAATTTAGATAATAAAAATTAAAATAAATGACATCCAAAATAATGTGGTTATGAATATAGACTAAAAGCCTGTTTGGCAGAAATTTCACTAGATCTAGATAGATTGACCATGGAGCTGAGAAGAAAATATGGCACCTGAGATAGCTGTCCTAGAGGTTGTGGGGCCTAATCCTCGCGGGATAAAAGAAATGTAGCACCCTGGGGCGCGATCTCTTCTTCTGTGGCACCTTTTATTTAATTGATCCCACCGAATCTAGAGAGGTTTTTCTCAAGCAGGCCCTAAATAATCATAATTAATTCATTCTAAGGTGTAACAAGTAAACACAACATTCCTTATCCTTATGTTCTCCAGCAACATATTATTTATAATCAAGGTCCATGAAAAAAAAAAAAGGTGGAACTGCTTGGATGTATTTTCAATTTTTGATAGGCCTAAACATTACACAGTTAAACATATACCGCTTTTCACAAGAATGGCACTCCATGTTAAGCTGGAAAAACAAGCAACTATTTCCATTCTCAATTGGCAGATTGTTTTCACAAATCTGGATTGCAGGAAGTTCATCACATATCATTTAGAAACCAAGCGGCAGATTGGAGACTTTGATTAACTTCAAAAACTCATAATTATGCCCACATCCTACATTCTCTTATATTCTAAATGTAAATGTTTAAAGTTTTATATTTTTGGGATTTTGATTTTGTAGTCCAGATGGATCATCGGAACTCGATGTGGATTACTTTGAACACTATGGATATTCAAGAGGATTATCATATTCAATGTGAATCATCTTAACCACTATAGGTGTCCACAAGAATTACTAGACTTAATATGAATTACTTCAACTACTATGAGTAGAATTTGATGTAGATTATTTTGGCTCCTATGAACAGAACCAAACAAAATCCAAGATATCTGAAGTCGATTCATATGTCAAACTCTAAGAGATCATAACTTAATTATGTGACATCCAATTAAGATAATAACTTTTTTAAAAAAAAATTGGATAGCTCTTCGAGATCTAACCTTTGCACCAATTCTCTAAGGGATTGAATTAGATCAAAATTTCATAATTTAGACTTCAAAATGGATTGATCAAACAAAAACTTTTCTTTTAGAAAAAATTTTGATCAGATATTATCTCCTAGTCTATAAAGGATTAAATAGAGCTATAAAAGGTAAAATTGATACAGAAGTTTAGATCTACTTTCGATAGAATTTTAATATGTTTTTATATTTATTTCTATTAGTCATATTTATTTTAGAGATTCATCTTATCTAAATTAAAAGAAGAATCCAACCTAAAATTGTATAAAAGAGGACCTCATTAGTATTATAAATAGAGACTATGTACATTAATTTGTGAGGTATGAAAAATCAAAAAGAAAAAAGAACTTAACTTTACTTTTGTAATTCTTCTATCTTCTACTTTTTTTTTAGAGAGATTCGAATTGAACAGGATGAAAGAAATCTTCCTTCTCTCCGATTGAATTAAGTTAGTATTGGAGTGTCAGTCTCTCTATATTTATGGAGGTCTTAGTCTATGGTTTAGATGCACAAACAATCAGGAGAAGGACTACTTTTGCTTCAAGTATATCGAAAGATAAAGATGAGTCTAACTGCTAGTTCTTCCTCGATGACGATGGATAATGAGATAAAGAAATGCCTTACACAATTAGAAGAGAAGATTGCCTAACTTACCAAAATCATCTCTTGGTTGATCATAAGTTCAGCAAAAACACTAAGAACTCTTATAGTGAAGCTATTTTATATGTTTGAAGATAAGGATCTACCATCTCACAAAAAGAACCAAGGCTAGAAACCATCTCTAAGCAAAGTCAAGTAGTTTTACCATGAGATGGAGAAGCAGGTGCTTTCTCATTTTCAATTCTAATTTGGCAGAAGCTAAATCTCCTAAACAAGAAGAGCTTTAATTTATATGGATCTTCAGACTCAATATAGATCAATTTGGCCACTGCAGGTATCCACAAGAATCGCTAAATATAATATGAACCATCTTAGCCACTACGAGTATCAAGAAGAATCACCATGCTCGATATGGATCCCTTTGGCTACTATGAGAAGGATTCGATGTAGATTACTTTGGCCATCAAAATAGGGTAAGACATGATTGAGGAGCAAAATCCATCACATCAGAAAGCCAAATCATATGCCAAACTTCAGAAAGTCATAACTTGATCAAAACAATGCTTGATTAAGATGATATATTTTTTTAAAAAAATAAATAGCTTTTCGAGATTTATAATTTGGGCCAATCCTCTACTAGATTAAATCAAGCCAAAATGGGCTAGTGAAAATAAGAGTTTATTTTTTGAGAAAGATTTTAACTAAACATTATCTCCTAATCTATTAAAAATTAGATGAAGCGATAGAAAATAAAATTGATGTAAAAATCGAAATCTATCTCTTGTAAAATTTTAATATGTTTTAATATTTATTTCTATTAGTATATTTATTTTAGAGATCTAATTCTATTCAAATTAGAAGATGAATTCAATCCAAATTACATAAGAGAAGGCCTCATGACCAATATTATAAATAGAGATTGTCTACATCAATTTATGAGGTTTGGAAAATCAATGATAGACTAGAGGACTTGACTCATACTTTCATAGTTCTTCTAGTTTTTTCTAGTTTTCTTTTGAAATGTTTGAGTTTTTTTTTTTTAAAAAAAATTTATCATCCTTAATCCAATCATTTTGAGGCTTACCTCTCTTTGTGCACTAAAAGAAGAAAAGATAATTGGAATCAACAAAAGTGAAAGCTACCTTATGATATCCCTGAATTAGGATTGATCCCTTTCTTCTCTCTTATGTTTTTTTAAAAAAAAGTAAAAGCTATATGCATAACCCCTTTTAGGTTGGCAAGAGCAATCAAGTTTATAATGATGGGTGATGCACATATTTGGATATCTTTATCTTTTCCAATAGCAAGAGAAGGCATGCTTTTATTACCCACGAGTCACCAACAATTGCTGATATTGATAAACATGAATCATTTGGAAACATAGAAAATTCTGATCCACAATTGATTGACTGACTTAGTCAATGCTTATCCATTGATTCATCTTACAAAATATTTTTAAATTATATATGGTTGACTTGGTCTTCTCTCAAGTGGGAGGGTGGAGACAAGTCTGTGCTACAAATGATTTGAGTACTCAAAAGATTCCATTTCCCAAGTGACAAGATTCATTTCTTTGTAACAAAAACCATTGGCGAGTCCACCAACCGCGGATTAGATTAGCCCTGCGGTGGACCCGTTGCACACCCGGTGTGAGTCATACTTTTCGTGCGAAAGAATGATTGATCTGCTTTCACGGTGTAAACCGTTGGATTTTATTTTGCACAGTTTTAAAAGTATGATGTGGCTCGATTAGATGAAAGGAAGAGATTTGAGAGCTTTGAAACTGTGGAAAATGTGATCGAATGGTTGACATCGCGACAGAACATCAATCATTCCTTCGCGCGAAGGATACAACCGAACCCTTGGACAACCAAAAGGCCGGGTGTATAAATGGTGTCTCTGACCTTTTGGTTCACCGATCGGTGACGGGATCCGAACTCGGAGACCGGAGTCCAGACTTCCCCGGATCGGTAGTTTCACGGAAGCCTCTAGAAAGCGGAAAGTCCGTAGAAACTCCTCCTGCTTCCCTCTCGCTCGCTCCTTTAAAATCCGCTCCTTCGTTAGTTCTTCTCCGTTTCGCCCTTTGGCTCTACCATTCGCTTCTCTTCCTCTTCTCCTCTCTTTCGCTCTCGCTTGCAGTTCCTGTCTCCCATGGCATCGGATCTTGAGAAGAGGGCGAAGGAAGCCTTCTTCGAAGACGAATTCGAGCGCGCCCTTGATCTCTACTCTCAGGCTCTGGAGTTGGATCCTAAGAACGCCGATCTCTACGCCGACCGTGCTCAGGCCTACATCAAGCTTCAGAATTTCACCGGTAAGAAGGAAAAATTCAGATTCTAGCTACATTGCTCTTGGAAATTTTCAACCGCCTGGTGATCTTTTGTTTCGTCTTCTTATGTTCTGTTACTTGTGGAATTCTTTTGTTGCTTTTGTTGCTTTCTTTGTATATTCGATGAGTTTGTGAAATGGTTTCTGTTTTTATTTCTTGATCGTCTTTTTCTTTTTCGTGGCCAGAATGATTTGTCTATATCTTCAGCAATGTGTTGATCTTCTCTTCTTCATTTTCTTTCTAAATTTTAAGATTGTCGTAAGAAAAATATTTGATGATAGATGAAACTGCTCCTTATGTGGCCCGTGCTGAGGTGATCTTTTCTTGGTTTCCTCTTTTCTTGTTCTCTGTTTTTTGTGCCTTTGTTTTGGTATACTTGTTGCCATAGGTGAATTGCTAAAACCAGCTGTATTAGATCGAAGTGGATTTGTGAGGTTAGTGACTAGTTTGTGTTTCTTCTTTCTGATTGATATCCTTTCTCGTCTCGAAGAAGTTCTAAGTTCAGATACATATTGCAGGATTGATCTCATCTTGCTGTTTGCTAGATGATTATAAAAGAAGTCTGAAAGTTTGGATTTCAAGATACAGGAATTTATTTGATTCGATTTTTTTTTGTTCGGTTGTTTAGTGGTTGACTGTTTAGCGAGAAACCTTCCATCAATTTTATACTTTTTTCTTAGAAATTGAGTGAGCTTTTTTTTTTCTTTTCATCGTGTGCAGGTCAAAGCTTCAATTTGTAGAGTGATTATTTGATCTGTTCTCTTCTCTCCTTTTGAAAGAAGACAAAATGAATGATTCTAAGGGCATTAGTCTTTAAGTGCAGAGTTTTGATAGTGATCAGGAATTATCGAATTTGAAATATATTCCCTCTAAGTGATCCCTGATCAGGATAAGCCTTCTCCTTCGACTTGTTGGACATTTCCATAATTTTTACAGAATACGTGAAACTATTTTTTTTTAGGTGGGATGCAATAACATTGTTGTCAATCATCATGGTCAACTTCAATAATTGGAAAACTTTGGATTTTGAGCTCGAGTCATTTTAGATTGTCGCTAGTCTATTGGTGATCTGCAGTTGTTTGACAGTGGGCCTTATCTAGACCGATACTCAAGCATCATCACCCAAAGACAAAAGCCATTGGCTGAACACCAGCCAGAAAAATCCTTAAATCTAATCTCATGATTGCAGCAACTCTAATCATGCTGCCACTATGTAAGCTACAACTATGATGCTTAGCCCAGTTATACAAGTTTACAATAGTCTATCGTGGTACTTCTTGACAGGGCTATGCAAGCTCAAAAAAGTATATGGAGGTACCTCTCATAGTCTTGTTCAATGTCCACAGATAAGTTTTTCCTGGATAATTAATTAAATGGGGTTATGGAGAATATCTTCTGAGTGGTTGGCGAGTATAATCTTACTTGTATATTAAATTATGAAAGATAACTAGGTGATGGAACAAAGAAGAATTGTGAAGCAAAAACATCATTACATTGTTTTTATTCCACAATTATTGATGGATTGTTCAAATATATTAGTTGTAAGCTGTAAAAGTTTCAATGTTTAACTTGTTTCTGAGCATTTTGTAGTTTACAATGTTGTTTTATGATACTTCTTTTCTTCCCTTTATAATATGCAGAAGCTGGCCATCTCTGATTTTCTTCAATAATAAACATTCTTTTACATGGTGTAAACTGATAACAAGTTAGCACCAACTCTTTTTATTTTTTATTTTTTTGAGTGCAGAGGCTGTTGCTGATGCAAACAGAGCAATTGAGTTGGATTCTTTACTGTCTAAAGCCTACTTGCGGAAAGGGTTGGTTCAGTGCTTTTTTTTCGAAGAATGTTCATCACTTGTAGTCAACTTTGTTCTGTATCTTGTTCCTCTGAAAAACATTTAAGTTCAAGGAGTCACTCCCATTTTCTACCACTTATTTTATGTAGATGAAGTAACAGACACTATGGTGCAGTCATGATATATTATACATTATGTTGGTTCAGCCTCATGCATCAATATCACCATCATTTTTCTGGCACAAGCTGTTCATGTCATGGGCTGGTTGTAATTTCAGACTTGTCAGATGCCTGTTAAAATTGTCTTCCCTCAAAAATTTGATGGTGTATGTTTATGTTTATAAACAGAACTGCTTGTATGAGACTCGAGGAGTATCAGACTGCAAAAGCAGCTCTTGAAGCAGGTTCCTCTTTGGCACCTGGGACTCAAGATTCACACGACTTAATAAGAAATGCGATGAGCTAATGGCAGGTATTCTCTGTGTTTTAATTTGATGACCCCCTTTTTTTCCATGATTAGCAAGAACAATTATTTCTCCTTATACCCACAAAGTTATAATGAGGAAAAGGTCTTACAATTAAATTCAAGCCTCTTTACATTTTTTGTGATGCAACTTATGGAAGATGACCACCCTTTCGATGAGTCAGCTGGCCTTTTCTGAGCATCATACTCCAAAATCACACAGATAAGACTGCATAGGTTTTGTTTCCTTTTTGTTCTGTATGCCTTTGGGGAAATCATGTAGTGCATGAACACTATGAGTACTCAAACCTACATGCAAGCAGAACTTTCAACCTTCTGGGTTATGCTTGGACAAACAGAACTACATAGGTTATGTTAGGCTTATATGTACTTATGGTTGTTTTTTTCTTTTGGGTGTAAATCAAGCCTGACACGCATACATGCATGTTTTTGTGTGCGTATATATGTATACATTTGTATATATGGAATATATACACATAGAGGCGCATATATACATGTAGATATGCATCTATACATATAGATATACATACATATATGTGTACACACATATGTATACATATGTACATATACATAGATACATACTTATGCATACATGCATATAGACATATATACATACATATATGTATGTATGATACATATATATAGACACATGCACACACACATTTAGAAAAGGGCAGCCTAGTGCAAGAGGGTCTCGCCACTGTGCATTCTGGGGAGGTCATATGTCCACAGCCTTACCCGTACATTCGAAGAGGTTGTTATTTGTTTCCATGTTTCGAACTTATGACATCCAGGTCAGAATGAAACGTCCTTGTTGTTGCATCAAAGCTCACCTTCCATGCACACAAATATACATGCATACACGTATCGGTATACAAACATACTTATATTTATAATGTATTGTATGGTGGTGCCTATATATAGATGTACCATAAGCATATCACAATATGATATTACTTATTAGCTTAATTTCAAATTCATGATTTTGGGTGAATGTGATATTAGATTCTGAGCAAATTTCAAGCTTGCTTTATCTTTAAAGGCTATTTTTTGGACAAGACATTCCTAGACTTAGAATATCAGTGATATTGCTAGAATGACTTAAGCAAGTTTTAAAGTGCCGGTTTTGGTACATATGTTAGTATCCAAATAGTATTGGTTGGTATAATATATTCCTTGGTACCAACACTCAATATAAGGGGTCTTGGTTTTCTAGTGGTGGTGTGGTATGCTTGGTATAGCCCGATATTGTTTAGCATTTAAAATGCTGGTATACACACACACCACACATAACTCAAGTATGTTAGGAAGAAGTCCTAGTAGAAAGCATAAGTAATCAATGATGTTTTTAATTACGACAATACTAAAATCAAGAGAGCTATAATTCTCTAAATGACCACATCTCTTTTTCTTTCTCAAACAGCCTTTCTCCACACCTTTCCTCTTCTTTTCTCAAACTAGGGTCGAAGTTTGCATGTTAAGCATTAGCTTCGCTTTCTCCTAGTTTCTTTTTTATTATTTTTTATAATAATTTGCAAATCTCCATGCTTATTTGTTGCCATTGTCATCACCGTCATTTTGGATAAAATTTGTAAACAGAGAACAGATTTAGGACATACCAACTTCATGGATCATCATTGATCTGATACAGCAAACCATTGAAACATGTTTATCTTTTGTATGTGCACTTTTGAATAAAAATGATGCATATTATTAGAATGTCGACAGGTTTTCCCCAGTCCAGGGCATGATAGTTTCATGCTTGCTTCAACGTTTTAAATCTGACCTGACATCAGTTTGAGCCTTAGGGTATGGGCTTGAGTCTCAGAAAGTAAATTTCATTAGGCCTATGTTATGACCCAACTCAACCTTGACAAGAAACTTTTGGTTGAGCTGATCTTATCAGACCTAAGACATCAGCTGCTCTACTTGTGCAGAAACAGCACATCTATATGATGCATACTGAGAAATACATGTGGTGTTCTACTTGTAGCCTGTATCACATAAATTAGCAAGTCTGGTGTGTCTTTTGGTATACTCCAATATCAACAGTGCTGCAGTTTGGTTATCAATTAACAGTCTAGCTAATGTCCTATATGTTTTCATTGCCTACATGAAGGGGAGATGGAGTTTTATGCCAACCCTGAATTTTCCTCTTAGGAGACAAATGGATGGACTTGTTCTCTTTGATTATCCTGTATCAAATAAATTAGCAAAGGAGAATGAGCCTTGCTGCAACAGTAAGCACGGGTTCAAAATATGGAAACAACCTCTCCACTAAGGTCGTGTGTATCTAATCGTCCCTAGACCCCACAATGGCGGAAGCCTTGTGCAACCGACCACCCTTTTTTATCAAATAATTTAGCAAATCTGGCATTTTTTTTAGTATATTCTATTATTAACATTGCTACTGTTTGGTTATCAATTAATAGTCTAGCTAATGCCCCATGTATTTATTGCCTACTTGAATGGGGGACAGGATATTTCCCCCTTCACTTTTTAGGAGTCAGTCAAATGGACTTGTTTTAGAAAAGGAGCCTATCGATTCAGATTCTACTTAAATCTAGATTCTTCTTCTTTTGTGATTTTTTAAAACCATTAAAACCTGACATAAGATCTAGAAAGCTGACTTTATTATTTGGCATATCAAAATTGATTAAATTGGGCTTGATTCAAGGCGAGTTAATTGATTACAAACATGGAGGATTAGATAGGGCTGGACTGGCTATGCTACTCGTAGGTTGTAGTCAGGTATACTGTTATGTGGCTTCACTTCTTGAGATCTGTACTGAGAGAGTTTATGATATTTTGACCTAGTGGCATCTGCTGACAAAAAAAATGAGATTCTCACAGCTAAACTCTTAAGTTGGTTAATACTAGTTGAATTCTTTTAAAAACATGAATATTACTTTGCATACATAATAGGGCCAAGTATTCTTTTACTTTCCTAAGAATGATTTAGCTTAAGTGTTTTTATTAAGAGTTGTAAATTATGTTTTTGTTATTGCAGAGGAGACTCACAACCTGCCTGAAAAAGCGATACATGAGGCTCCACTAGTGCAATTACTCCTTCAGAGGATGTTGGGCCCACTCATGATACATCGTATCAGTCTGCTGTATTTGAGCTAAGCAAACAAAAATATAGGTATTGAAGTTACTAATGGTAAATGATTATTTAGCCTATCATGCATAGAGACTGCATAGAACACAGAAAGCTAAAATTTTTATTCAACCTTCAATTAAAATCTTGTTAGAAGTTCTTCCTTTGGTTCACCTATGGACTCTTGTGCATCTTTTGTCCCATCCTTCTCATGTTCTTCCTCCACCAACACTTTTATTCTACTTTTATTCTCTTCCATCTTTTCCGAACAAGTGGTGGGGTGCATGGTGAGGAATTCTTGGGTAGACTTAGTCTACCACATGTGCTGTAGACAAGCAATGAAAAGATGCCACATCACTGAAAAATTCTGCAACCACCTAACAGTGGTGTGTTGAGGTGGTTAAGCAGTGGTGTGTTGAGGTGGTTGCAGATTTTTCGGTTCAAAATGCTGATGTAGCATTTTTCCATTGGCTTTGTCTAGAGCAAACATGGCAGAATAAGTCTATCCAAGAATTTCTCGTGGTGAGGAATTGTTGGGCAGATGATTGGCCAAAATAAGAAGTGGTTGGCCATGGAATATAATGGGGTGCATTACATATGGAGTACGATTGGATTCCCCATTCCTCTTGCAATATATGCTCCTCTAGCACCTCTCCCTTTGCCTCTTGCAAGAAAATCCCTCCCTTACAATCAAGCTAGCTGCACCTTCCTTTCATCTAATCCAATATCATATCCAGCCTTACAACTCGTCCCATACTTCTATCTCTTCCATCTTTTCCTAAGGGAGGATGCATGGGAGGATTAGATGGTGGAGCGGTGGGTGGAGGAAGCAACAGTGAAGAGACAGAGTGGAGGAAGGGGATGCCTGGAAGCGGTAAGTGGTTTTGGGTTGGGTGATATCCAATGTGATTGTCCAAATAAGGGGTGGTTAGACAGAGAAAATAATGGGTTTCGTTACATGTGATTGGATTCCTTTCTCTTACTAATGCACATGCTTGGAGAGCACGCTATCTACTTTCAAGTATGAGTTAATATAGATTGCATTTTAATGCAGACATGACTTCTACAATTCTCCTACGGAATTGGTTTGAACATTTACGCGAGGCGCATCCTAGCTGAATATGTGACTGGTTGACTTTGGTGAACAAATAGTCTGTTTTTCTTTTTCTGAACTTTTTTTTTTTATCTCGTTTATTTCATTTTTATATGATTCTTTACAATTATTTTCTGTGTATTGTTTTCTTTTCAGTTGAGTGTCTCGATCAATATCCCTGGTGAAGAAGCCTACCATTTTCAACCACGTCTATTTGGAAGGTATGCTTGAATCTTGGATATTGTATTGTCTGCCCATGATGTTATTATCATGATATAAGGAGTACATCCTTGGTTTGTTTCCTCTTTCTGTGAGCCTTCAGCTATGCTGTTCCAGTGTCATTCAAAATAAACTTTTATACCATGATTTTTATTGATTCTGTTTGGATGGTGCTGCACCTTGCCGCTCGGGCAAGTGAGTGGGGGTTTGATTCCAGTTGACATCGGCCCTTGAGAGGTAGGATGGGTAGGGGGTCAAAAATGGGAGTAGCCCCTTCTAGTATCAAAATAAAAGAAAAAAAAAAGTTTTTGTATTAATCCAGGCAAACTTAGATACATTGTATTGCCAACATATCTGAGGTGATATTAGTTAGAACTTGCTTCTGTTATATTTTTTAGTATATCAGATATTTATGAATAATACTAAGGGCCATTCTACCTCATACTACATTCTCTCACCGTTATCTGGTTTAGAAAGGGGGAAATTCCATTGACATGTTTCCCTTTTAAACAAGCAGCCTGTTACTGCTTATCAATAAAGAACAGGCTTTGTGGGTATCCATAAAATCTACTATTCCAATGGGGCCTCAAAATACAAGATGTTGTCAAGGTTTTTCTTCTAATAAAAGGGACTTTGGGTAGTAATATGTCCAACTTGAGCTTTGGCTTTACTCACACACACACATACATACATTAATTGTATGCTCACCTTCTATAGCTTGAGCACCAATGCTATGTTTGCTGTATATTATATAATCATGTGGATAAAAACCTAGGGGCACAAGATGTTCTTAGCATTTATATCTATTACATTTTTAGGTATTAAAAGATATATTTGTCTTGTTTTTTTGCGTGCTTAGCTTTTCTTTTTACCAACCCGGCTCTATCTGTGTTTGGATCAAGCAATGCTTGAACTTGTTACATATATACCTATAGCATGCAGTGCATGTCTATTATTTTTAGTTATCTAACTTGTCTTGAAGTGATTCAGTGTTAGTGTTGCATGTTCTTATGTCTAATTCGCGCAGGTAGTGAGAATTGATACCATTTGGCATAACTTCTTGGGGCTAATTCCTTTCTTCTCCTTGCCTCAATTGATTCTCTGATGGCCAGATTATACCTGAAAAATGCAAATATCAAGTCTTGTCTTCAAAAATTGAAATCCGACTTTTTAAAGCTGAAGCCATCACATGGACATCCTTGGAATTAGTAAGAGAAAGCCTCCTACAAAAGATCAATGCATCAGCAGGTAGTGACTCATCATTTCCGTCTCTTGTCTGATTATGTATTCATGTCTTGTTCCTAATAATCTTAATCTTATGTCTGCACTGTTTGTAAGTCCTTCAGTCACTGTGCAATGAGACTATAATTGTTGACTTTGAGCTACTGATCTAATGCTCATCTGTGGCTTTATGGAAGGGCTTGTTTGTTTGTTTATGTGTCCATGCGCTTGCTTTCTTCCATGGCTGTTCTGTTCTCTTCATTGGCTTTTGCATTACCACGTACATGAATCTTCTTCTTCTTCTTGTCTGATTATGTATTCATGTCTTGTTCCTAATAATCTTAATCTGATGTCTGCACTGTTTCGAAGCCCTTCAGTCACTGTGCAATGAGACTATTTTTGTTGACTTTGAGCAACTGATTCTAATGCTCATCTATGACTTTATGGAAGGGCTTGTTTGTTTGTTTGTGTGTCCATGCACTTGCTTTCTTCCTATGGCTGTTCTGTTTCTTCATTGGCTTTTGCTTACCACTGTACATGAATCTTCTTCTTCTTCTTCTTCTTCTTCTATTTATTGGATTTAAAAAATTTCCAACAATGATTAGAGATTTTATCAACCTAATATAATTTTAAAAAATTTTAAATAAATGTGAAACACATTATAGTGAAGGTCGTGTAAATGCCTGTTTTGCACCTTATGTATGCCTAATGCTTCAAACCAAGGTTTGCCATACCGTGCCGAACCGGTCGGTACACCCATCTCGTACCGGACAACGGGGAACCGGCATGAATCGATCGGTAAATCGGTACACCCGGCAGTACCGAAGAAAAAAGAACAGAAAGTGAGAAAGAGAGAGAGGAGGGGAGGGAGGGAGGGAGGTGTGAGCCGCCGGAGGCCGGCGGTGGCCGGCTGCGGCCGTCGGAGGGCTTCCGAACCCCGTATCACCCGATAGGGCTTTCAAGAGAGCAAAAAAGAAGAGAGAGCGCTCAGAGGGGGGGCGGAGAACCTACCGGACGGACATGCCTCCATTGCGAGGCTCGCGGTGGCCGGCAAGCCGACGCCGACTCTTGGGGCGGTCGAGCGGGCGGATTTTATTTTAAACTTATGAAGTCGGCAACTCAGTTGCCGACTTAAGAATTTTTTTTAAAAAAAATAAAAATCGTGAAGCCGGTAAATCGTTTGCCGACTTCACTTAAAATCAGTTTTTTTAAAAAAATGCAAATAGGGTGATGCCCCTGTTTCACGCTGCGGCGCCGCCGCGTAGACTGCGCCCTCCAACGGCCACGGCGGCCAGTCGGAGGCCGTCCGGCGGCCCCGCTGGCTCCTTCTCTCCCTCTTTTTTTTTCTTCCTCTTTCCTCTCTTTTTTTCTCTTTTTTTTTTTCCGGTTCGGATCATCGGTTCGGTATGGTATGAAACCATACCGAACCGTACCGTCGGCTGGCCGAAACGGCGGCGGTACCGGTTCAGCATATCTTGCTTCAAATCCTGTTTGGTTCTCATATAAGTTTGTATGAGATATTTGAATGAGCATTGCTGATTGGGTCACCTCCTATGTGGCTGAGCACATTGATAACTAGACCTGGTGTCAGGGTCAGACTTGCCCGCGAGCATTGCAGGACATTTTATTTTTTGATCTTTTGGGGTGTACTCATACTAGATTACTGTGAGCACCTGGTTGTACCAGGAAAAAAAAAGTGTTTACTCCTTTTCAATTGAGAGGAACTTTTCAGTGAAAATGGCCAAATATTTTTCCCTAGGTTATGGTGGAACAAGAACCTAAGAGTGCTTCAGCTTTTCTGAATTCAAAAAATACTCTTACCTATTCTTGTTTTGAGTGCCAAAAAAACGTTGTTTGGCTGAATAAAGCTGGATAAGTGATCTTTATTCTGGTCTTTTCCAAGTCATTCATGAACCATACGAGCCTTACGCGAAATGAATGTTCACTTGTTTTTGAGGTTTATTGTATAACCTATTTTACCATATCAACCCTATAGGCTAGCAACTTTTCATGCTACCTTGTTAGCATGCATCTAGTGGCAATGGTTAGATTTCATGAAGAATGGCCAGAAAGACTATGGAGCTTGAAGACTTGGCCAATATGGATCGGTGATAGGATATATGTGTGCTGGTTTATTTATGAACCATACAAGGCCTTACTGGAAGTAATTTACCATATCAGCCCTATAGCTAAACCATTTTACCTTAGAATATTTTTAGTGGCAGGGAATTACATTGCGCGATGCATGGTCAGGAAGGGCAATATAGCTTGAAGACTTGGCTAATATGGATTGTTGACAAGATATGTGTATGCTGCTTGAAGATTCGCCACATGCACTAGTTGAACTGCCTCACATGTTTTTGTCTTGATTCCATGATTTTGTGGGGCTTTTCGCCTTGATCTGAATCTCGGTCACTGTGAAACACATTCCAGCATCCTTGTTCATCTCATTGCTCCTCAGTATGCAGAGCACTCATCAACCCCTCTCCCTCCCATTTCCTGCCCCTCCTCGCCATCCCCCAAACCTCCTTGTTCATCTCATTGCTCCTCAGTATGCAGAACACTCATCAACCCCTCTCCCCCTCACATTTCCTGCCCCTCCTCCCGTCCCCAAAAGTTGGGTGGGGGGAGGTGGGGGTGGGTGGGGGGGTTTGGTGTGTAGGTAGGGGGGAGGGATAGAGAGCTAACGCTTCAAATAGACCAGTTGCTTGACTTATCTATCGGATGGCCGAAAGGTCTTTTCGTTTGAAGCTCTTGGATGGTGATTGTCCTGCCATTGGAAACCTCTTATTTGAGCCTGGTCCTTTCATGAAGAAGCATGCAGCATAAGATGCAGGGCAATCACCAATATATTTTCTGATAAAAAGTGCAGGCTGTAAGGGACATCATTTCCAGTTGAAAGAACCGAGGATGGAAAACCAAAAACCTAATAAAATGAAATTCCAAAGTCCAAAATGAGATGCCCACTTCTAATCGATTATAGAGTGGTGCAAAATTTTAAAACAAATGAATGCCAGGCAGCTTAGGCGAAGTGGACCATTTAGGTACATGTTAATAATTAGCTCACATATAGGGACCACCTAGGTTCCTAGGCCTGAAGCAGGACCTTGTAAGTGGAGGCTGTCTCGGTGGGTGATATGCAAAGCCAAAGAAAGGAAATTTTTATGTGCATTGCGAATTTGTTTGATGGAGTTCATTCAAATTCCCGAACCTTCCTCTTTTTAGTGTCCCTTATGATAATTTTACAATAATTATAACCATAATCTGCAAGCTTTGTCCAACTATTCAGGTTCAGTTTTATGACTTTTCTTCACCACTTATCCAATCAAAGCAAAATATTTGTCATTGCTCTGTAAAGATACCTATTTCAGATAGACACATTAATTTTTTTCTCTTCCCTTACGTTTTAACTCTTTTCATAGACACATTATTTCATTTATCATTTCCTTATTTTTTCCAAGATTAATAGTGGTTTTGTTTTCCTATTTGCCTCCATATTTGATATTTTGTAATTAGACCAATAGAAGGTGTCAGCTTTTGCCAAGCTAGTAAAAATTTCTGGAAGTTGTACCCAATGATCTGGGACTGAATTCCACCTTCACGAATCACTAGAGCTTTGGGTGTGACAAAATTTATCTTGTAATCAAATCTGGCCATTTTTGGCCCGATTTTGGGCTGGGTTGGGCATGGAGTTTTGGCTTGTCAGACTGCTCATAGACTCAGATCTATAGACCTGATTAAGATTTGGGCGAGGCCCAGCCAAAACTAAAAAGGCCAGGCCCAAACTTCTTTTAATTAATATATGAAATTTATTGAAATTTTTTGACCCTAATCTGATTGCAGGGTCCAATTCTGCCGCCTTCCGTTTCACTTCCGGCACTATTCTTCTCCATCTCTCTCTCTCTCTCTCTGTGTGCCCCACCTACTCATTGACAATGTTGTTGGGCTGGGATCTGGCTGCAAATTGTTGGCCTGAGGCCTCGCCAGACTCGGAACAACTGAGTTGTTGTTGATATGAAGCTGTGCCTGGCAGGAGTGATGCTCAGATCTATTGTAATTTTAGCTTTAAACACAATACTGTTTCTGGAAATAATTCAAAAGTGAACAGAATTTATAATAATTTCGTTAGAGCATTACGGGTGATATTTAGTTTGCTAGTTATTGATGATTATCAAACCTGTCTTTTGTTTCTGCAGCAGTGAAGTCCCAAAGGCCTCCTACCCATCTTCAAAATCCAAAGTAGATTGGGACCAGCTGGAAGCCCAAGTGAAAAAAGAGGTAAACTAATCTTCCACCTCCTTTGTCTCCTCCCTTGCATTGTCGAAACTAATATTTTTTTAACATTATCTCTTGATGTGACGTAACATCATAGGAGAAAGAAGAGAAGCTAGATGGTGATGCGGCGTTAAACAAAATGTTCCGTGATATTTACCTAGATGCAGATGAAGACATGAGACGGGCCATGACTAAATCTTTTGTAAGATGACTCATGCCTGTACTCCAAACTTCAGAATTTTTGGATGAATTACTTGGTATTTTTTCTGTTTGGGGAACCTTAACTGGTTCCTTTTGGCAGAATAGTAATTCTTTTATTCTTCTGGAAAACCAGAGGAGTAAGTTCTTTTTTAAACCAGATTAGTTTTCTTTTTTTTCCGAAGTTAGTCATCATTAATGAGTATAAATTTCGTTCTTTAAGAGAATCTGAATTGCAGATGGATCTTTTGACTACCCTGCGGAAAAAATCTGGCTTTTTTTTAACACTAGGCTGTTGTAAGATTTTTTGTTCAGTAATAGCCTGGTTATTTTGAGAACACAATCAGGTTTGCTTCATTTGGTTGCCTGATGTGGTTTTATAACTTGATCTAGGTGGAATCAAATGGAACGGTGCTGTCAACAAATTGGAAAGAGGTAGGCTCAAAGAAGGTGGAGGGAAGCCCACCTGATGGTATGGAACTGAAGACATGGGAGTACTGACATCATCTTCCGTTCCCATGTTGTTGGCAGTTCAATTTGTACAATGCAATTTTCTATTCAAGGATGGAATGGGTTTTTTTTTTTTTTTTGTTTCTGCAGTTATTTATTGGACATGCTGTCGTCTCTTATATCCTTGGGTTTTGTTTTGTACTGTTTGTTCCTAAGTTGTGACAGCTTGTCTGAAAATTGGTTACTTTGTCACTCGTACCTGGGAATTTCAAGCCTTTTCGTCGCTAAAACATTTTCATCATTAAGTGGAATTTCGTCCAATCTTCAGCAAGGTCTACTGCCATGAAAGAAGGGCTTGATGTTAGACTTGGTTTTCTTGCATTATTGTGTTCATTGATGTGACCTTAGGATTGCATTTCGAGTACTTGAAAAATCAAATAGGCACTTGGATGCTGGGTTCTTTATTTGCCTTCCGTTATGCTAGAGCTAGATAACAGAACTTGATGCTTGCCCCCCTGCAAAATACCCTACGTTCCGGAGTGTCTGTTTCAATTGTTTAGAATTAAAAATTAGTTATTATTCATTTGCAGGTTATTATTCCGGGGTAAAGACATGCATCTTTGCCTTTTCTTTTTTGTTGATAAAAGATTATTTTAGGTACTTGTTGGGGTTTGTTCCAATAGCCAGAGTTCTTTCCTTCGCCGTTCTAGCCTTGGTTATCGTGTCTTAAAATTAGAGCTCTTTTCTAAAATAATATAAAAAAAAATTATTTATAAAAATAATTCAAAATCTAACTTTGTTATCAAAGTAATGCAAAAGAGAAAAACATCATTTTGAATGACATTTTTTCCTTCTCCACGTCACTCTTTTTTTTCCACGATGGTATCGTCTTAAAAAAAAAAAAAAAAAATTTAAAAATATCATTTTGAATGGTGTTTTTACAAATGTCATTTTGACTGGCGTTTTTAAAAACGTCATTCAAAATGGTGTTTTCTATTTTTTTTATCAAAAAAAAAAAAGAAAAAAATCGAGAAAGAATGTAAAAAATAATTTTTAAAATTTTAAATTAATAAATAAATTAAAATTTTAATTTTGATTGAAATTTAAAATATAAAAATTTGAATTTGTAATTCAAATAAAAAAAAATTTAGATGATGTTCTTCATCGAATTATTTTTTTTAAAAGAATGTCTAAAAAAAATTTTTAAAAATAAAAAGTACCATTAAACATTTAAAATTTTAAAAAAATTAAAAAAAATAAAAATTATAATTTGAAATTTAAAATAAATAAATTTTTTAAAATTAATTAAAATAAAAATATCATTTCAAATTACTTTCTCAAATTAAAATTAATTTATTTAAAAAATATTCGAAATAAATAAAAAATAGCTTAAAAAAATTTCATAAAAATAGAAAGAAATGAAAAAAAAGAAAAAAATAATATAATTGTAACTTTGAATAAAAAAATTAAAATTTTAATTTGAAGTAAAATTTGATAAAAAAATAAATGCAAAAAAAAGTGAAAAAATGAGGAAAAAATGTGAAAAAAAGAAAATTGTAAATTAAATTTTTAAAAAAATAAGAATTTTAATTTTAATTTAAATAAAAAATATAATTTCAAATTACGTTGTCCATTTCAAAATATTTTTTAAAAATTATCTCAAGAAAAGAAAAAAAATATTATAAAAAATTAAAAATACACTAAAAAAGAAAAAAATAAAAAAATAAAATTGAAAAAAATAGAAATTATAATTCTAATTGAAAAATAAAATTTTTAATTTTTAATTTTAAGAAATAAAAATTATAATTGTAATTGAAATAAAAAATAATATTTTAAATAACTAAATTAATTTAAATATAAATTTTAAAAAATATTTTAAATAAAGAAAAAAATACGTAATAGAATGTCAAAAAGATAAAAATGGAAGAAAACTAAAATTATAATTTCAAATTATAAAAATTAAAAATTTAAATTTAAAAAAATATCATAAAAGAAGTAAATAAAAGAGAAAAAATGGTAATAAAATAGAAATTATAATTATAAATTAAAAAAATTTAACTTTAATTTAAATTAAAAATTATCATTCAAATTACTATCCTCATTAAAAAATTTAATAAATCAAAAAAAATCAAAAAAATAATTAAATAAATTATGAAAAAAATTTAAAAAAATTAAAAAAAAAAAGAAAATGCCGAAGGGAATGGCGTTTTCTCCTTTCCCTCTTTCTTCTCTCCTTCTCCCTCTTCTCCCTTCTCCCTTCTCCCTTCTCCCTCTTCTCCCTTCTCCGGCGTCTCTCCGGTGGCACGACGGTGAGCTGCCTCCTCTCTCTCCCTCTTCCTCTCTCTCTCCCTCTTTTTCATTGGCTACCGACGTCAAAAGGTTAGTAAAAAAATATAAAGAATAATTTTAAATTTAAAAAAAAAATAATTTTAAATGAAATAAAAAAAATCATTTCAATTTACTTTTCTCATTTAAAATTAAAATTTTAAAAAAAATATCCAAAAAAAATAAATTTAAAAAATAAAAATTACCAGAAAGAAAGCGAAAGGGTCGACTCACAGAATGTGGCAGCCAAAAATTTTACGTGCCGTTAAGCCCTTTTAGCCATGAGTCGATTCATGGGGTCGACTCAAAAATATAAACCTATTTTTCTTACAAAATATACTTCCAAAAATATTGAAATTACCTCCAATAGATTACACATCTTTTGTTCTTACTCTTGAGACTTTTGAATCAGATCTGATAAAATTACGATTTTATCTCTGAAATACAATAAATCTTTTTCCAAGCCAAAATCATTAGTAATCCCCTCAAATGCTTTATAACCATCAAAATCAATTCAAAGAGCAACATTCGATATTTTACATTATAATTTTTATAGTCCTTTCAGCATAACTTTTTATCTCCTAATGTTCTGAGACACGTTGGAATATGTGTATCCATATGCACAAATCATAATATCCGATCACTTGAAATTAAATAATATAAAATAAAATCAATATAATATTATTAAATAGAATAAAAATGTCAAACGTACAAAAAAATAGTACAATAAAAATATAAAAAATACTAAATATAAATATAACAAAGACTAAGTCTCACAAGGACGTCGCAGTGCCCGTGGTCGCTTAGACCTTCTCAGAAAGATCCTCGCCGGCTGCTCCTGCTGTGATGGCTCCTCCCCTATATCAGTGGAGGAGATCTGCTGATCATGCTGCTCAGGAATAACTGATGCTGTCGGATCATCTACGGATTGAGAAATCCGTTCAACTCTCTCATCTGGGGGATGTAGGAAGAAGAAGGCGCTGCCATCTGTGGATCAAAAGGTGGTGGCATCTGTGCAGCATCGAATGATGACATCTGCGGAATATGCGGTGATAGCATATGTGAAACATATGGTGACGGCGTATAACTCATATCTGGCGTCGGAGCTGCTCCATACCAAGGCGCACAGGTATGTGGATCAACACCAATCGCCATCAATGTTCTGAAACTTGTTCTCTCTATCTCCCGTAGTATTCGAATCCGCTCGTCCTCATCAGTCGTAGATAAAGCACGACGAGCGTCCAACACGAGATCCGACATAGAATCAGTCTACAAAATAAAAATAAAACAGTCAGTATAAAACAGTCAGTATAGTGTAAAATATAAAACAAAAATATAACACAAATAACATAAAGTAATTTTCGTAATCTTACCAAAAGACGTACAGTAGAACTCTCACCCTCGTATCCAGAAACTGCATACTGAGACTGTCCAATGACTCGCACCGTAATGCTAAAAAAACCAAGCCATGTAGTCATCAGTATATGAACGGTCTCTCAAAATAGGATCACCATGAACAATGTGATCTTGACGTGCATCTCAAATATCGATGTACTGTGCATGTCTGATATGCTAGTCAATACGAGCTCTCCCTCATCGATCAATACGATGAAGTCCCTGGCTGGTATCAAACTGCTCTGGGATGCCCTGAGTCTGACCAAACTGCTGCAGGACACGATCGGGAAGATGCCACTCTACCACATCAAAACAAATAAGTGGCACCCTAGCAGTCCATATGTCGTGTCCAACTGTACACATCTGCGGCAGTATAGCCAATATCCCATCTGTATATGGCTCCCACAAAAACTGATATAGTTAAAATAAAAAAAATTAGTAAGCTAAAATTTTAATAGATTATGAATACTGTAAAATGATATTTGTAAAAAATTTAAAATTTATCCGTCTAGATGTATCAACTAATATATTCAACTGGCACCTATAAACCCGTGCCACTCTCGTCGATACGTGATGAATGTTGAATGCAATGTTCCATCTGTTTCACAATGTATTAATATTAAATAAATTTAAAATAATAAATTTAAAATAAAAAAAAAAATATTTCGATACCTGTATCCCAATGGTCCGTCTAGTCTGAATGGAACATCAGGATCCTGCTGCTCTGATGGCATCTCGAGCAACTGTCGTCGTAATGGACTGATAGTCGGCATACGCTCCCATACCCAAATCTGTAAATTTCAAAAATTAAATAAATGATATATCCAATATAAAATATAATTAAATATTAAAAAAAAATTAATTCACATACCTGTAATAATATAAGATAACCACCAATCTCGCTCTGATCAGCATAAGAACCCCGATACATAGCTCTGTATAGGCAAGCTAGTACTGCACTGCCCCAACTGAGTCGACGAGCGAAGTCTAAATCCTCTAATAATGACAAAAACATCAACTTCATCTTATTCGATGAAGTATCGGATAACAGGACACCACCTAACAACCGCAGCACCTGACCCCTAACATACTGCTGCACCATCTCCTCTGGTGCATCATCCGCAATATGAAAATATCGATAACGATCATCCAAACACTCAATCCTGAGTCGTGAATGATCGAAAAAATATGCGTCGGGCTCAAACCCTAACAATCGCAAGCACAAAGCCTGTCACTCCGGAATGGTAAGCGTGGGATCAACTCCGATAACTGGATCTCCATCAACTGGTAGTCCAGTAAGGATGCTGACATCCTGTAAAGTGATGGTCGCCTCACCAAATGGAAGATGAAATGTGTATGTCTCTGGATGCCATCTCTCAAGCAAAGCAGTAATAAGACCAACGTCCATCTGTATACGACCAATCCGATATACTCCATAAAATCTTAGATATCGTAAATAATCTAACACTCTATGTGGGATGTCCTCTGTCCTCCAGAAATCAGCATCGGATCGTCGTAGATGAAGGTGTCTGGGCTCCTGTAATAAAATATAATAATTAGATAACGTACATAATTTTTAAAATAAAAATTTAAATAGTAAATAAGATTGTAATGCTTACGCCGCCATCTAAAATAGTCTGTGATCGATGGTGCTCTTGCAATGTAAGAATACTGCTGTCTCGAGGATCGGGATACCACGGATCGTAAGCCATAATACGCTGTCTCAAGCAATATTATCACAGATGTATTAAAAAATAAGATAATATATTTTAAATTTTTTTTAACACAATATTGTCACACAATACAACTTAAACACAAAATTCAGTTCATCCTAAGATATTAAACACGTAAATTCAAATACAATCTCACAGAAATTCATAAAATAATGACAAAAATAAATCTTCAAAGCCTTTAATTTCTTCCACTGCTTGAAGTTAAAGTATGTTGAAGTATTCTAGGACAGCGACGGCGGTCATGACCCTGTTCCCTACAAATGCCACAGTGATTTTTACTTCTTATTTGCCTATCATCCATCTCATTTCGTAGTCTCGTTGACTTTGGTCTACCTTTCTGCTTGGATCTCAAACGATGATGATCAGGAACACATTTGAACATACGTGTATGCATCCAATAATCTTCATGTGGTAATGGATTAAAATCACCGCTACAAGCATTCATATATACTGTAATTATATATGCATCATCCACAAAACCACTAAAATGTACAGCAATTTCTTGACACACAGCTAAAACATGTGAACATGGATATTTGTACATGCTCCACTTTCTACAAGAATATTTTTTTTCAGCTAAAGTAACAGTATGAGAATTTTCTCCACCTCGTAACCCTCCACTTGCTCTCCTCGTAAGCACTTCATATATACCTCTTTGAAGGTTGAATGCTGTTACTCGGTGCTGGTTAGCTTTAACTTGATCTTCAGCAATCTTAATTGCAACATGAGGAGTAAAAAGATTATTTGGATTCTCCTCTACATATCTCAAGGCTTGGGCATGCCTCGTATTGAAATATTTGACAAGACGATAAAATGTCATTTGAACACAAACTATAATTGACACATTTCTAGCTCCTCATAAAATACTGTTAAAAACCTCCGACAAATTTGTAGTTAAGACACCATAGCGCAGGCTATCATCATGTGCCAATGTCCACTTCTCCTTTTCTATCTCAGACAACCAGCTCCAAGCCTCTTCATTCACTGTTCTGATCCTACCTATGATAAAGTTGAATTTGCGAACTTGATGAGCGCTTCCTGCTTGCCATACTGCTCTTTTCAGCTGTATATTTTTAAAATGAGTGTTGAAATTACTGCAGATATATCTTAAACAGTATCGGTGATAGGCACGTGGTGGACTCCATCCAATAGACTCATCTGCGATGGCATTTAATATACCTGGATGCCTGTCAGAAATTAAGCATATTCCATTTCTATCTTTAACGATATGTGTTCTGAGCTGGAAAAGAAACCAACTCCAACTTGCAGTCGTCTCCTCATCGACAATTGCATATGCTAATGAAAATATCCCATTCTCTGCATCAATGCCTGTTGCAATTAACATCTTACCTTTAAATTTTTCATACAAGTGCATGCCATCAATGCTGATTACAGGATGGCAGTGCGTAAAACCCTGGATAGATGGTTTGAAAGCCCAGAAAATATAATTTAAAACTCGAACATTGGAATTCACAACTTGAAAAAAATTCCATGAAACAACTATACCAGGATTTGCATGTTGAAGTGCAGCCATATAATAAGGTAATTTAGCATAAGACGGCTCCCATTCTCCATAAATATCAACCAATGCCTTCTACTTTCCACACCATGCTTTCCTGTATGATACTGTATATTGAAATTGATCATTAACGGCTGCCACAATAGCTTCAACTTTAACACCGAGATCTTTCTCAACAATATGTTGGACTAATGTGCTAATCATCTTTCCACTGACATGTTTGTGGTCTCGACTCAATCCCGTAAACAAACAAGTGTGAGGACCCTCATATTTTGTGATTTGAAAATATCCATATTTTTTCAACAATGCAGCACGAAGCCTCCATTTACAATGCTGAACATTATCTGATGACGCGCATCGTACGGACCATAATTTCGAATGCGACTGAACTACATTGTATGTCCGATGCTTCATAATGTGATAAAGATCAACAGCTCTACTTACATAATCTTTACTCTCAAATATTAGACCTTTAGAAAATTCAGTCATCGAAGAGTCCCAAAATTGATTGTCAGAATTCAATCTTCGACCAGCACTAACACAACCACCATCATCTAAATTTATATCATTAAAATATTATGGAGGTTCGTGCAAGCGAGGTTGAGGTTCTTCCACGTTAATATTAGCTTGAACATCTTCATCTTCTTCATCATTCTCATCTTCATCATCATCATCATTACTGCTACTGTCCTCATCCATCCAATAGTCTTCATCTCCATTTTCATCTGACTCAAAACCCAGACTATCAGAATTTATTCCACTGACTACCCAGTCATCGTTTCCTATATGAGTGTCGTCTCCCGCACTTACCACTACTTCTAGCAAAGGAGAAGTCACCATAGCAGAAGACACAGGAGAAGTCACCATAGCACTTGGAATAATTGGACAGCTAGGACCGGCAGTAGTGGAATGTTGTTCTGCAAAATCGGCCTCAACACTATCGGTTTGTATCATAGGAGTTACGAAAGGTGAGGAAGGCCCAACATTATTATCCGCTTGAGTTAAAAGCCGACTATGGTATCCAAAGCTTGGTACATCTTCTTTTTCAATATATAATTCTAAAAATCGATATTCTGAATATTTCAAAGGAAATGTCAGTATTTCTTCGACATCTTCATCGTCATCAATTGGAACCAAGATATATTTACTCTGCATTAACTGTCCCGACAGATTAGGAGATCTCCATTTCAATTTTATTTCATATTTTTCTTTGTCTACAGGAATACTGCTGTATAAATGATCCAATAATTCTTGACGTGATAATGATGAAGATATTCTAATCATCCGATTTGTAGGGTGACTATACTGCACACCAGTTTGATCATTCTGTATCATGCCATCATAATACAATAATACACGAACTCGAGTACTAGCCATTTTCTCAAAAAAATCTACAATAAAATCAAAATTAAAATATTTAATATTATTAATTATTTTATCATTTCAAAAGATTTACATGATACATGCATCATATCATCAACAAATAGGTACAGATAGATCTTATCCCATTCGAGAATTGCATTAATCCTATAGATTAATTACATTAATCAAACGATACACAAAAAGGACCGAAAGAAATTTCGGCAGTATTTCCCCTTAGTTATCCCCACACGACTCAAAATGTGTGAGGAGAACTAAAGAAAAATACTGTCCGAAATTTCTCTCGAACCCTCCGCATATCATTCGAATAATGTAATTATCTATAGAATTAAATGCAATTCCCAAACTGTCCAAACTGGACAATCAATTGACCAATGTATATATTTTACGATATCTGTATAAAATATATATTTTATACGGATAACGTAGAATATTCTACATTGGTCAATTGACGGGTCTACGTTTTCATGAAATATAATATATTTAAAAATTTAAAATACATCTGAATCTAATGAGATAAAAATAAAAATAAAAAAAAAATAATGAGATAAAAAAAAGAGTGATCGTCGGAGCCCGTGGGCGCCACCGTCATTGCGGCCCATCGCGTCGGACCTGCCGTATCCCATCACCACGCGGGGCCCGTCGCCGACCGTCTGTGGCCGGCGGCCAAGGAGAAGGGAGAGAGAGAGGAAGAGAGAGAGAGGAAGAGGGAGAGGAGGGGGTCGGGGCCCACCACCGGGACGCGGGGCCCGCCACCGGGGCGCGGGGCCCACCGTCGGGCATTTGTGGCCGGCTGCCAAGGAGAAGGGAGAGAGAGAGGAAGAGAGAGAGAGGAGGGGGTCGGGGCCCACCGCCGAGATGCGGGGCCCGTCGTCGGGGCACGCAGCCCGCCGTCGGGGCGCGCGGCCTACCGTCGGGGCGCGCAGCCCGCCGCCGGCCGTCTGTGGCCGGCGGCCAAGGAGAAGGGACAGAGAGAGGAAGAGAGAGAGGAGGGAGCCGGGGCCCACCGTCGGGACGCGGGGCCCACCGCCGGGATGCAGGGCCCGCCGCCAGGGCGCGCGGCCCACCGCCGGCCGTCTGTGGCCGGCAGCCAAGGAGAAGGGAGAGAGAAAGGAAGAGAGAGAGGAGGGAGTCGGGGCCCACCGTCGGGATGCGGGGCCCGCCGTCGGGGCGCGCGGCCCGCCGTCGGGGCGCGCGGCCCGCCGCCGGCCGTCTGTGGCCGGCGGCCAAGGAGAAGGGAGAGAGAGAGGAAGAGAGAGAGAGAGAGAGGAAGAGGGAGAGGAGGGGGTCGGGGCTCGTCGCCGGGGCGCGCGGCCCGCCGCCGGCCGTCTGTGGCCGGTGGCCAAGGAGAAGGGAGAGAGAGAGGAAGAGAGAGAGAAAGAGGAAGAGGGAGAGGAGGGGGCCGAGGCCCACCGTCGGGATGCTGGGCCCGCCGTCGGGGCGCGCGGCCCGCCGCCGGCCGTCTGTGGCCGGCGGCCAAGGAGAAGGGAGAGAGAGAGAGGAGGGGGCCGGGGCCCACCGTCGGGATGCGCAGCCCACCGCCGGGGCGTGCGGCCCGCCGCCGGCCGTCTGTGGCCGGCGACCGAGGAGAAGTGAGAGAGAGAGGAAGAGAGAGAGAGAGGAAAAGGGAGAGGACAGGGTCGGGGCCCATCGCTAGGGCGCGGGGCCCGCCGTCGGCCGTCTGTGGCCGGCGGCCAAGGAAAAGGGAGAGAGAGAGGAAGAGAGAGAGAGAGAGGAAGAGGGAAAGGACTGGGTCGAGGCCCGCCATCGGGGCGCGCGGCCTGCCGTCGGGACGTGCGGCCCGCTGCCGGCATGAGAGAAATGGGAAAAGAGAGAGAAGGGAAGAGGGAGAGAGAGAGAGGAAGAGGGAGAGAGAGGCGGGAAGAGCTCACCGCCGCCGAGAGCTCGCCGCCGTGCCGCCGGAGAGATGCCGGAGAAGGGAGAAGGGAGAAGGGAGAAAGAGAAGAGGGAGAAGGGAGAAGGGAGAAGGGGAGAAGAAGGGGTTTGGGGAGGAGAAAACGTCATTCTCTTTGGCGTTTTCTCCTTTTTTTTTGATTTTTTTAATTTTTTTTAATTTCTTTAATTATTTTTTTGTGATCTTTTAATAAATAAATTTAATTAAATAATGAGGATAATAATTTAAATGATAATTTTTAATTTAAATTAAAATTAAATTTTTTTTAATTTATAATTATAATTTTTATTTTATTACTATTTTTTATTTATTTTTTTATGATATTTTTTTAATTTATTTTAAAATTTTTATCATTTGAAATTATAATTTCAGTTTTCTTCCATTTTTATCTTTTTAGCATTCTATTACGTATTCTTTTTCTTTACTTAAAATATTTTTTAAATAATTATGTTTAAATTAATTTAATTATTTAAAATAATATTTTTTATTTCAATTATAATTATAACTTTTATTTTTTAAAATTAAAAATTAAAAATTTTATTTTTCAATTAGAATTACAATTTCTATTTTTTTTCAATTCTATTTTTTTCCTTTTTTTCTTTTTTAGGGTATTTTTTATTTTTTACAATATTTTTTCTTTTATTGAGATAATTTTTTTACAATAATTTTAAAAAAAATATATTTTTTTAAAGTTCAATTTACAATTTTTTTTCCACATTTTTCCTCATTTTTTCACTTTTTTATGCATTTATTTTTTTATCAAAATTTAATTCAAATTAAATTTTTTTTAAGTCACATTTATAATTATATATTTTTTCTATTTTTTTATGTTTCTTTCTGTTTTTATGAAATTTTTTTAGGCTATTTTTTTTATTTTTTTTGAATTCTTTTTAAGTAAATTAATTTTAATTTGAGAAAGTAATTTGAAATAATATTTTTATTTCAATTAATCTTTAAAATTTTATTTTTTTTAAATTTTAAATTATAATTCTTATTTTTTAATTTTTTTAAAATTTTTATTTTTTAATGGTACTTTTTATTTTTTATTTTTTTTTTAAATTTTTTTGACAAGCATTTGAAATGATGTTTTTCAATTAAATTTAAAATTTTTATTTCTTTCATATTTCTTTCTCTTTTTTTCATTTTCTATGATATTTTTAATTTTTAAATTTCTTAAGATTTTTTTAGACATTTTTTTAAAAAAAATTAAAAAAAAATCTAAAATTATTTTTTTATTTGAATTACAAATTCAAATCTTTATATTTTAAATTTCAATCAAAATTAAAATTTTAATTTATTTATTAATTTAAAATTTTAAAAATTATTTTTTTCATTCTTTCTCGATTTTTTTCTTTATTTTTTGGTAGGAAAAATGAAAAACGTCATTTTAAATGACGTATTATTTATTTTTATTTTTTTTTGAGATGATGCCATCGTGAAAAAAAGAGGTGACGTGGAGGGAAAAAATTGCCATTCAAAATGACGCTTTTCTCTTTTGCATTATTTTGATAAAAAAATTAAATTTTGAATTATTTTTGTAAATAATTTTTTTTAATATTATTTTGGAAAAGAGCTCCTTAAAATTACTTGGATGATTATAATACACGTGGATTTCCATCCCCATCTCTCTAAAATAAATAAATATATATTTTCATCATTACGGGGACTAAAAACAGGGGATGACAGTTTTGGAGACAAGGGAACCACCGATTTCCAGTAGCCCCAGTTTGACTGAAGGGCACTTCTCTAGCGGTGTACACGGCTACTGAGGGCTTAGAGTAGCCTTAGAAAACAGTTGTCCGGTCATCAACATTTAAAGATGAAATTTTGAGGACTCTTAATTCCTAAGATTGGTCCAAGAATGTCGTAGCAGAGATTGATACGTGGCCTTGGTTCCACATATTTGTTCTCCAGGCTTTCAGTCAAACCATCCAGCTTTGAACTTTCAAATTTCAGGCACGATTGATGAGGGAAGCTGCACTTCTTGCAACTAACCTCATTGGACCCTTCGCGTTCATCACATCAAATGAAACACATATGAGTTATCAGACTACCAGATTGAAAAAAAAAAAAAAAATCAGGCAAGAGCCTTTGTGGTGTACCCAACAGCTGATAAATTTAAGCTTTGTGAATTTCAACATCTACCAATTCCAACAAAACCGAACTGTTACGGCTGGTTGTTTACCAGGACCAGCGAAAAAAATTATCGGATAGCTGGGCCGACTGGTGGGCGACTATTCTGCATCAGGGTAGAGATGTCTCACGAGAACCACGTTGGAGGAAACTTTTCATGGCTTCATATGTGGACCAACAAATGGCAGCAGCTGGAGCGTGGAACAGAACTCTGGGCTTCAGACCTTGTATTAAAGCTCGAGGTCCATCTTTGGCTACTATTTTCTTAATAGCCATAATAATTGAGCTACTGCTAAATGTATCAGCACCACAAACACCCTGCAGAGACACATAGGACAACTATGAGAAACCTGTCATGAGGAAAGCATATGAATACGGAACATCTCAACAGATTACAAATAAGCATTAAATAGTGCAGCCCATGCAGCTCATATGCTTTAGATGAGGCCCCATCCAAGTATAAATGTGTTAACATCATCACTAAGATTTGAAAGGAGCCTGAAGGTAACAGCCTTGGAGATTTCAATAGTTAATTATGAAACAGCTGTTGACAAAAGATTAAACTGAAGCACATCATAACTTACTGCTTGGAAAACACTGCATCCTTTCCAAGCCAGAAGAAGATAAAATAGAGTTGCAAAAGCATAAATGATTAAGCATGACATACAGGAAATTAGGATAGAATTAGTTGGATAATTGAGGTGGCAAAATGCTTCAAGGCACCCATTATGTGCACAAATGCTGATTTAGCAATTTTTTAGTCAAACTCAGTTTTTGGCAACAAATTCAGTGAATTACACTAATCTCCTTATGCCACATAGCAATAGAATTGTTCATGGGCATTTAATGAGAGGACCATAGAATTACTTGTTGAGATGACATGCATGTATATGTGGATGGGAAACAAAATGCTAATTATTTAGAAGACAACCAGGCTCCTTTTCATGCATGTACAAGTTAAGAACCTTCGGTACTAAAGATAGCTAGCTGAAAAAAAAAAAAAAAAAATCAAAGCAGGCACAGGATGATGATAAGCTCATCTGATAAACAACTGTTGATAAGATATCTACAGGAGCTCCAAGTTCTTTGGGTTTTTGGCTTTAAAAAAAGTAAATTAGATAGTGCCAGAATACCCCTCAGAAGTTAAATAATTGTTTAAGAGCATTGCTTAAGAACTTCCAGGTACAAGACAATTTCCCAATGCAACTGCAAAATGATGCATCTCTCCCCCAAACGGCACTAGAAAAGATGAAAAACCCATTAATAGGAGCTACAAGGCCATCTTATTTACATTCTCATATTGTCGTTGGTTTCCATCTAATGCAAAGTATTCCAAAGACAATCACTATTATGTATGTACTCATCCAAGTTCTATTCAAGTCTACTCTTTTCTGACCTTTCAATATGGGTAAAAGTACCATTTGCTGAAACAACCTGTTGTGCACACGTGTTAAGGTTACGGCGCCTTCCCCTCTCCACCACTACGCAAGGTATTGTCCGCTTTCCCCGACGGCGCCGCCCATACGGGCCGCACGCGATCGACAGATCACGGTTTTGTCCTCTCAACCCCTCTGGGCAAAAGGCGCCTCACGGGGTAAGAGGGAGCCCGCACTACTTAAGCACATGCACACACCAGAGTTGCCCGATGTGGGACTATTAAGGGAGGTCCCCCCACAGCCTTCCCACAACAGATGCCCCCCCACTCTGGAGGGTGCAGGTGTTGAGCGACAGGGGGCGGGTTACCCCTACCTGGCGCGCCACTGTTGTGCACACGTGTTAAGGTTACGGCGCCTTCCCCTCTCCACCACTACGCAAGGTATTGTCCGCTTTCCCCGACGGCGCCGCCCATACGGGCCGCACGCGATCGACAGGTCACGGTTTTGTCCTCTCAACCCCTCTGGGCAAAAGGCGCCTCACGGGGTAAGAGGGAGCCCGCACTACTTAAGCACATGCACACACCAGAGTTGCCCGATGTGGGACTATTAAGGGAGGTCCCCCCACAGCCTGCCCACAACACAACCCAAACCAGACGATTTGTCCTGTATTGAACCGAACTGCCACCAAATCGGAATGGTTCAGTAGGTCGGTTTGGTTTATAAACCACACCCTCCACCTACATTCCATCGAAGCTTTAAAACAGTGCTCGCTGTCTCTTCTCTCTTGCTCACTCTATTTCTCTCTCCCCTCTTCGACACTGAACAACACCAACCAACACCGAGACAAGTTCTTTCTCTTCCTTTCCTCCACTCCCTCCCTCTCCTTCCTCCCTCTCCTTTGCCCTCTTCCCCTTCTCAGTGAGCCCCCTCACTCTTCCCTCTGCCTCCCCCCCCCCCCCACTATTCCCCCTCCCATCAGCCTCTCCCTCTCCTCTGTCCGTATTATCTCTCTTCCTCCCTCTCCCTGATTCGATACACCCCAACTCAGTACCATACATATCAGTACCAGAGTGGACCAGTTACTGGCTGGTACAAGCCCTAGTACCAGTCCAACAAACCTTGGATAAGGGACACCTCGGCATGTCTATAATAGTTTATGTTGTATATGCTCTATTAACTGCCAAATATTTTAATCCACAGTATACCATATTCATCTTGCTTTTTTTCCCTCTTCAAGGCATCACTGCATGTTTGTCCTACAACAAATTCACAACAAACAGAAGAAATGTTCTCCAAATATCTAATCTCATCAAGGTTTTTACCTTGGACAAAAATTATACTGATATATGGTTCAAGCACATAAACACAACAAACAATACTTAACACATATACATAAACATACAGATGGAGACAGAACTAAATACAGAGACAAGCAAGCAGCAAGTAGGTACATGCCCACATGCATGTGTTGCATGTGCACACACATATAAACAGAAAGAGTGCTTGTGGAACCATATGGACCCAAATACTTCCCATACAAGCAAGCAGCAAGTAAGCACCACCCAAATGTTGGCTCATCATACAAAAATGCAATTATAACATGGGCTGATATATACCATATATTTGTTTTTTCGGTACTATCACACCTAGAAGTGAACTAACTTTGCCACTTTGACCACAAATCAACGGCAAGATGCACATCATCAGCCTCCTTTTCTCTAGTCATAAGGATCTATAAACAGGCTGGAACAGCTACTTGAAGATAAAGTTTCTAAGCCCATTAGCATATACATCTGCAGTCTCAATCTACCCACAAACAATGTGTAGCAAATATGTGACAAGATACTTCCTAGCTAGCCTTCTTTGATGGTTTGCATTCCACACCAATTTAGTCGTAAAGGTAGAGCTAGGACACATCTAAAATATGCTGCTCATTAGGTTCTTACCATTATATTTATTCATTAATTGTTCTTTGTCAATAAAAGATTGATCAAACCAAAAGGATTTTCAGAAAAGCTAAATGGACAGGCATTACCGACGTTTAATACACTGATTAGAGATACAGGGTTGTACTTGAATTTTGTCCTTTGGCCTGTAATTTTGTCTTGAGAAAAAAATGTAGACACTATATTAAATCTTTCCTCTTGACCCTCTACTTCATGAATCTACTCATCTAGAAAAATCTAGAGCAGCGCTCCATGCTTGATTTTAAATTGCATAAGATATAGTATGTCTCTGTATTAGTATATGGCAATAACCTCCACATGTTTAATGAAAGGCCCCTTTGTTGTTGAAACTCAAATTTCTCAGGCTTCTACACCAATCATGGAGGACTTCCATAAGACTTGTAGCCCGGCCAAAATCTATTTATTCAACTTGTAATCCTAAAGTAGATCATGTATACGACTGCTGTCTAAATTTAAAGATCAAATATCAGGATTTGAACCTTTTAATACTTCAAAGACCAGAATCCTTAAAAGATGCCCTTAAGACATTAAATCAATGTCCTCGAGAATTTGATAAGCTGCTTGCACAAAATCAAAGTAATATGTTGAAAATCTTTAAAGTGGGGTAAACATTGCTATTCTATTAGATAGACAATTTAAAAGGCAGGTAGGCATGCAAGCACGTGTGCATTGCCATACCCTTTAGAAAAGAAAACTACAATTCATGAAATGTCATATTTATATCTTGCAAAAAATAGGATTCTTATCCTGTTGAAAATCTGGCATACCTTGATGAGTAATATTTGAATCCTCACATTCTGAAGAAACATAAAAGGTCCGTTCTTTAAATTGTAATTGCACTATCAGCATATAGATGTCGGACCACCACACCAACCACATTGCTTGAGAGACAAATGGGACAGCCCTCTATTCTAGAAGCCGTATCCAAAGTGAAATCAAGTCACCTAACTAAATTTGATTGTGATAAGCAGTATAAGATTTTAGTTTAATTTTGACAACAGTCCTCCGCATCCTTTCATTATCCCCTCTTAACAAAACCCAGCAAAATGTGCACACGAAGGTAATGTGTTCTTCAGTCCCGATTGTTTTTGACATCAATTTTTTCGTTTTTTCTTAGACATCATGTGTCATATCCTATTCTTTTCCACTACTCACAGGCACACACAGTCCACCAAATTCCACCAAAACAGCTAGCGATCTCATCAGTCTAAAATATTACAATTCACTGGCAGAGCAAATCAGCAAACACTAGAACACTAGTTTTATTCCCTCGTGCATTGCTTCTATGAATTCAGCAATAAAAGAGAAATACCGATATCAATGATACCATCCAAGGGTCTTCCAGGATTGTTGTGTATTTCCATCTATAGTTTAAAATTTCTTGATAATTATCAAGCTTCATTCTCCCCATTTCCGTAACTAACACTGCAAATTTTCCATCATTCACATATTAACAACAAGGGACAGCACGAAGAATACAGGAGGGCAACCATACCTGGCACTGTAGCCTTGTCTTCACGACGTCTAATGGAGTCGTGACGGCTCCGGCCAAAGCCCCGGCGGCCCCACCTGCAGTCACGTGAACCAAGAGCTGCTCCTCGCTCACATTCTCCGGCGTAATCCCACTGAGTACCTTCTTGACCGCCTCATAGGTCGAGAAATGCACCGCGGTGAACGGGGCATTCATGATGACGGTGGTCCGATAGGAGGCGTAGAACGACCCGAGCCCTTCCTCTCTAAGCATCCGAACTACGCAATCCCTCACCCCGCCGTAGGGGCTCCGGCGGAGCTGGAGGCGCTGCTTGACGACGTCCATGGGGGTGAGGACGGCGTCGCTGGCGGTGGTGGCGAGTACGCCGGAAATGGCGTGGATAAGGGGGTGGTGGCGGCCGTCGGGCCGGTTGCCACCGAGGCGGTCCTTGCAGACCTCGTAGACAGCGAAGTAGACGGCGTGGGCAGGGCCAGCGCCGAGGCCCATGGCGGCGATACCGCGGTAGAGGCCAGAGGGTCCCTCGGAGCGGACGATTGCCGCGAGGAACCGGCCGACGGGAGCGTGATGGGGGGATGAGGCGGCGAGCATCTGCATCCGGGTCTTGAGGGTGTCCACCGGGAACATCGCCAGGTGCTCCACCATGCCGGCGACCGACCCCGCCACCATAAACTTCCAGAATCCGAGGCCGTCCAGCCGGTCTTCGGCGGCGGTGGTGGCGAGAGCCGGGGTTTCGAGCTCTCGGGGGGCATTCATCGAAGTAGGTTTGCGGCCATGGAAGCGGGGCGGGGATCGCCGGAGATATGGGTGAAACCCTAACCCTGAACCTAGTCCTAGGCTTGAACGAAGGATAGGGGAGAGGGGGCAGGGGGAGCGGTAGGGGGACAGCAGCGGCGGTGAGGGAACACGTTGTGGAGAGGCCGCAGTCAGGTGCTTGTCGGATCGAGCAGCTCGCAGGAGGAAACTAGGGCTGCCATGGTATGAATATCATATCCGTTTTCACATCACTGACAAAAATTTTAGGATTTGATTAATATCCTCGTATCTATATACGTCAAAAAAAAAAAAAAAAAAAAAAAAAAAAAAAAAAAAAAAAAAAATATATATATATATATATATATATATATATATATATTTGAATTTATATATAATTTTATATAATATTATTAATTTTAAAAAAAATATATAATTATGTAAATATATTATTAATTTGATTTATCATCTCTTTAATAATATTTTAGATTCTATAATCATAAAGTTTAGGAGTAGTACCGAACTCGAACTGGACTTCAGACTTAGCCCGAAACGTTTCAGGCTGAATTTGGGTCTAAATACAGGGCTCGTTTCTTTTTTTGGAATGGGCTTAGGGATATCTTTGGTTCAGCCCGAGCCTAAGCTCGAATTTTAATCAGAATATCCGGCCCGAGCCCGAGGGTTTAGCCATTTAGGTTGAGCCTGAGTTATGACTCATGAGTTAGCCCAATCCTAGATTCCTAATCCATTAGACTTAATTGATTAGGATTAACTTTAACTAATTGCTTAATTACTTTTAATTTAAACTTAAGTTTTATATTGCCGACCCACCTCTTTACTGTTTGTCACTTCATTTCGAAGAGGTAGATATCCCTAGCCCTAGGCCCCTAGTTCGATCTTCCCATCGGTGTTCCTTCATCCCTCCCATCTCTCCCCCTCTCTCCCTCTCATCTTGCCATGAGCCCCTTGGGAGCACGATGTCACAGCCTGCAGCCCCAAAATCCTTGACAAGAAGAAGCCGCCATAGAAGGTAACGAGCCCTCAAGCCCTCGAGGAAGTGCTCCGATGGAAGAACATTAAAGCAAAGTCGAGATCCCATCCATGGCCACTGACGACAAGGAGGAAGTGATCACGGTGCAGAGCTAAAGGTGCTCCTCGAATGTTTTCCAAGTGAAGTCATTGATGGCATTGGTAGAGATGAGGCTCTCATCCTCGCAGACGATGTCGAGCAGCATCCTACGACTGCCACCACTAGCGGCAACGGTGGCTGGTGAGGAAGAAGCTTCTCCTTTCTCATAAGCAAGGATGGAGGCGAGCATCAAGATTTGACCGCAGCAGCAAAGGAGGGCCTAGCGGCTACCATCCTCCTCCTTCCGGTAGCCGAGGAGGTCTTGAAGATTCAATGAATGCCCTAGATTTCCTTTGGGAGATCACCATGATATTTGGCATATCAATGGAGCCACAATCCCTATCGGCCTCGCAGCTGCCCCCATCGATCCTTAATCGATTGCGCGCCATGCTCTGAGAGAGGGAGGAGGAGCTGCGAAAGGCCACCGACCCACCACCCGCCCCTTAATGCTGACAAGATTGTTCGCTTCAAGGAGCTCCTCTCAGAGCTTACCTTCGATTCGGGCTGGCCCAATCTAATTCGAGCCTAAGCTTGAGCTTCGATTTTTCAAAAGTTTTCAGGCTTAAGTCCGACCTGTGGCCTGGACCGGCCCGACCTATTTTCAGTCCTAATAAAATTTAATTATCTAAGTTATATTCATAATTATATCCATATTTTCAGTATGCAAAATGTATCCGTATCCATTTAAAATAAATATGGATATGAATTTTGCATCCAAATAATATCCATATCCGTATTTGTATTCGTCAGATAAAATAAATATGGATATGGATATGCTAGTATCTGATCCAATTTCAGTCCTATCGATAATCCGTCAAGGAGATCCCATTGTTTCAAAGCTTTTGGATTTAGCTCCAAAATGGACCCATTATAATTGGGGCTAGGGCCCTGGACTCCACATTTGATACACCCAACTTAATAAAAGAGGAACTTGCACCTTGGGACAAATCTGTCGCATGTCGGATGAGGAACAAACTCGTGGAATAAGTCTATGGAATAAGTGGAAATTTATTTCCATCTACACAAGCATGAAAATCTTCAAATTGCCATATGATAAAGAAATCCTTACCATACAACTACAATGTAGTATTGAACTTGCCAAAAGACGAAGCAGTCATCATATGGCGTATTATCGGAGTTACTAGCTAGCTTTGTTGGGTTTGGCTTCAAAAGACACAAAATTGAATCCCTAGTTAAACACATGACTCTTAAATTGAATCTGTAGTTAAACAGATGACTCTTGTCTTATGTGTTTTGCTAAAATCAAACACCCAATGTTGATAGGCACCTAATCAAGCAAGAAAAAATGCTTCAGATAGAGATGGCAAAATATGACCTGACCTACCAATCTAAGTCATGTTTGATCCACCATATGCAGATTTGCATTTGGACTAAATAGGTTCAGGTTATAAACAAATCAATCCATTTAATCTATTTAATATTTAGATCGGATTCAGATTTCAAGAGTCTAATCCATCTAACTTATTTAACCTGTTTAATATTTCAATTGTATCAAATCAGATTAATAGGCCATTTAAATGGATTGAGAGGCGAGGACCGTTGATGGAAGAAATGAATCTCCTTTGAACCGCATCAAATCCTATTACGATGATTACCGTGAGCACCTCGAATCAGCACTATATCACAAGATATTTCAAATCCTTGGATCATCAATACGATCGCTGACTGCCGTATGAGCTGAGGAGTTCATCTCCATGCTGAGCTAAGGCATCTTCGAGGTCTGATCTGTGTATGAGCTGCTCAGTCGACTTATCTCTTCAACGTGCGTGATAACTGTCTATCCCGAATAGATAAGATTTGGCGTAACCATCTCTCCTGATCTCACAGAAGCGACTAAGGGCTGAATTATCTTGTCCAGTTTGGCATGTCCAATGGTCCGACAATCTCGGGATCATGCAATCTCACAGCTAACAATCCAACTGTCTGGCATTCTCCTATATAAACAACTAGAGCCCTGAGGATCCAGGTAAGTCCGATCAAATCTCTCTTAGAGAACCCATTGCTTCTCTTTTGTTCTTTATTTTTCTGACTTGAGCATCGAAAGATCCTCGTCGAAGCCACAACCTCCAGTTTGAGACTTGTTTTGCAGGTGACTCCAACACCAACATCGTCGTGCAAGATTTTTAGGTGTCCGTCTTCCGACTCTGATCGATTTAAGTAGCAGCAAATAGAGAAAGGGCTTGTATTCGCATTTATGGCTCCAAGACAAACATCTTTTCGGCTTTCCAATATCGTCACTTTCCGACAGGTGGCCAGCCAGGCTGACAATCAAGTTTAGCCATTGGCATTAAAAATTCCTCCGTTGATTCAACCGATCATCCCTCCATCGGTCCAACCGGTCCAACCTACATCAGTCATGACTAACCAATTCGGTCAGCTCTTCCAGCAAGTTTAACATCTGACGACTACAGTTCAAGCAGTCCAGACCTTTCTCACATCTTTTCAAACGATGCCACAGCCTCCTCAGGCTATCCCTGTACCCCCTACGATGGTGCGTCATACAGTTTTCTCGATGGTGCCGTCTGTGCATTCTGCAGCGGCACCTCTGCAGAATCTTGCTTTGACTGCAGCTCTGCAGCCACCACCTCAACTAGAGCTGCAGGTGCCTTCTCAAAGTCTGAAGAGGAGGCTGACTCATCAAAGTCGCCTTAGGGTCCAGCAGCCGACCAGGCAGCAATCTTCAAGCCCACAGTCGAGCCATGACTCAACCCTCGGATGTTGATCTCCTCTACACTTCGAGGCTGGTACTATTCATGAAGATGATTTTGAAAGGCAGTTCTAGGAGCTCGGCCAGCAGTTGGATCAGAAAATAGAAAAGGCCCTTAACAATAATGGCTCCTCGATGCTGGCCTACGAAGGATATAACAGCCAGCTACCCTTCGTCTTAAGGATTGTGTAGAAACCACTTTCCTTGCACTTCAAACTGTCTCAGCTGGAGGTCTATGATGAGACCACCGACCCCATCGATCATGTGGAGACCTTTAAGATAGCCATGCTCCTTTAGAGAGCATCGGATGCAATCTTCTGTTGAGCATTTCCTCCAACCTTTAAAGGAGCTGCTCGACAGTGATATTCGAGTTTGAGGCTGGCGTCTATCCATTCCTTTGAAAACTTGTATCGATCTTTTGTCGGTCATTTCATCAATAGCCGGCGACAGCAGAAGCGGTCTGACTACCTCCATACCATCAAGCAAAAGAAGGATGAGTCAATCTACTCTTTTATGAACAGATTCAATATGGCGATCTTGGAAGTCCAAAACCTGGATCAGTTGACCACAATGGCCGAGCGGTCTGCTGAAGAACGACTTGAAAAAGTTGTTAATTAAGACTTATCTTTGGGATCTCCCAGATATGCTTATCCATGTGGAGAAGTATGCCCACATGGAAGAGGCCTTTACCGATGATACTCCTGCCGATTCAGCTGTGGTGGGATCCAGTAAGGAGTGCCATCCAATGCGAGAGGAGAAAAGATGCCAGCACTCCCTGTCTCCGCCCCCAAGGCAGAATAATGAGGGTCAAAATTATCGATCCCGCAGTTCTCTGAGAAGGATTCGGTAACCATCACTTCCTAGGCAGTACGATAGCTACACGTCCCTGAATATTCCTCAAAGAGAGATGTTGCTACAAGTGGGGCCTGAGTTATCTGAGCTCCGACTGATGAGAACGAGATCGAAATGCCATCGAGATTCGAATAGATACTGTTTTTACCATTGTGACTACGATCACGATACTGAAGACTGCCACTAGCTTCACGATGAGATCGAGAGGCTTGTTAGACAAAGGCGGTTGAATCATTTTATCCGAAAAGCGACCCCTCAATGTCGAGCTCTGAGAGTTCAGCAGCTTTCTCCTCTTCCTCAACAGCCTCTCCCTCAGCCTCAGCCACAGCAAGCACCAGCACGGCTGGAACGGTAGCAGATCGGAGGGTAAATGGTGAAAGAAGAATGACCCATCCAAGGAGAAATCCACATAATTACTGGGAAATCTTCTGGATCAGTGAAATCCCTCGACTTACAATGCCATCCTCGATCATCCCAGCTTGAGAACTTGAAAAGCTGACATCTCAAGCTACTATCTGATGATAAAGTTTACGACCAACTGAGGACCTTTTAGATGTCCCACTGAGGAAGGAGAATCTATGTCGGATGGTAAAAATTGGCTCACATCTATATGAGATAACCAAATATTGACTAATTAATCTTTTACAAAAAAATGTGGATCTTTTCGCCTGATGATCAACTTTGATCTGATGATTTGATGCTATGGCAAGTCAAAGTCTCATAGCCTACCCAGTAAGTGCTAGAAGGAAGGCTATCGTCCAACTAAAGGACCTTATCGAGTGAATGAAGTGGCACGTCGAGGAATTTATAGGCTAAAGCAGCTCGATGAGACTCCAATTTTCAGACCATAAAACTCGATGAATCTCAGCATATATTACCAATGATGTAACTACTTTTCATGAAAATAAAATTTGCAGGGCCATCAATTTGTGATTGGCACTCGAGTTCTCCAAGAGTTGCCTCCTTCTACTTAAGATCTTGAACTATAACTACGGTCAACTAATGTGAGAGCTAACTTACCAGACTCTCGAGAAGATCTCAACAACTCCGAGGTGGGGCTAACTTACCAGACCCCTGCAGAGCCCGAGTCATGCGAGAAGTGAAGGAAGATCCTTAGAAAATCTCTAGAGGGCTAACTTATTAGACTCTCAAGAAGATTTCGACGACTCCAAGGTGGGGCTAACTTATCAGATCCCTACAGAGCCAGAGTCACGTAAGAAGAGGAGGGAGATCCTTAGAAAACCTTCGGAGGGCTAACTTACCAGACTCCTGCAGAGCCCGAGTCACACGAGAAGCAGAGAGAGATCCTTAAGAAACCTCTAGAAGGCTAACTTACCAGACCCTCAAGAAGACTTTGATGATTTCGAGGTGGGGCTAACTTACTAGATCCCTGCAGAGCTCGAGTCATTTGAGAAATGAAGGGAGATCTTTAGAGAATCTTCAGAGGGCTAACTTACCAGACCCTCAAGAAGACCTCGACGACTCCGAGGTGGGGCTAACTTATCAGACCCCTGCAGAGCTCGAGTCACACGAGAAGCAGAAAGAGATTCTTAGAGAATCTTTGGAGGGCTAACTTACCAGACCCTCGAGAAGACCTCGATGACTCCAAGATGGGGCTAACTATCAGACCCCTGTAGAGCTCGAGTCACACGAGAAACAGAGGAAGATCCTTAGGAAACCTCCGGAGGGCCAACTTATTAGACCCTCGAGAAGATCTCAACGATTCTGAGGCGAGGCTAACTTGCCAGACCTCTGCAGAGTCCGAGTCGCACGAGAAATGGAAGGAGACCCTTAAAAAATCTCCAGAGAGCTAACTTACCAGATCTTGGAGAAGATCTCGATGATTTTAAGGCGGGGCTAACTTATCAGACTCCTGCAGAGCCCGAGTCGAGCAAGAAGCGGAGGGAGGCCCTTAGAGAACCTCCGAATGATAACTAATCAGACCCTCAGAATGCCACTGAGAATGCAAAATGCCATAGGCATAAGCTCGCCACTGACACACACCGCTTCTCATGCAAAGACGAGAAGTACTAGATGCCGTAGGTACAAGATCACTGCAGACACAAAAATATCACAGGCACATGATGAACATTTGAATTAAGTCACTAGAGGCACATAATTCTATTTAATTATACTTTATGTATTAAGAATTTGATACTCTCTAGTCTATTTTATAGGTAATTAGGAGTTTGAATTCATACAAATCAAATTAGACACAAAGCGGATCAGATTTGAGTGAACCAGATAATCAGCTTCCATTCTAGTGTGAATGCGACTTAAAGATCAAGAATCAAGAAGCAACCTCTCCAATCAAGGATTCAGATTAGAAGATAAATGGAACTAAGTATGAACACGACTTAAATATCAAGAGTTCAGATTAAAAGATCACTCTAAATGGGATCAAGTGTGAATACGATATATTGATCAACGAAGGAGAAGCAAAATGCTTGATCTAAGAATCCTTATTCACGCTCCCATCTTTCTTTATGAAATCTTAAATTCTCTTGTGCCTCTATTCATGAGAAATCAGCTACTCCTCACTCTATAAATAGAACCCCAAGACCTTCATCTTCTCAAATTAAGCCAACCCTAAGTTTTCTTCAAGCTTTCCTCTCTCTCTCTTTCTCTTCTCCATAAGTCCAGGGGAGGTACTAACCCTAGCAATCTATCTTCTTCTTCCTTACCCATCACCATATTCTTCCACAGATCTCTTTTCTATATCTCAAAAAATCTAAGAGAGGTCTTAATTCTAGTGCTGCTATTCTTTTCATATTTTTATACCCTTTTCTATCTACCTTTCTTCCTTGAAGTTCCTAAACCAAGCCATCCATCTATCTTGCTGCTGTCTATATGGAAGAACATGAAGGATTCAAGGAGGCACCTCTACTATCGGGCACAGTAAGAAGATCAATTTGATTTCATTATTTTTGTATCGAATTTTTATTTCTTTTCTATTGTATGCTTCTTTATTTGATCAATAAAAAATATTTTTATTGCAATCTCCATATTTTATTTTTAATTTCTTGAAATCTATATTTTTTATTTATATTTTTGAAATAATCAGCCTAAGATCTCTGTAGATACAATCCTGATTCATCCTATCTACATAGTAGTGAGTAGGATTAATTTTAGTATGCTACGACATGCATCAAATTTTGATGCCATTATCAGAGATCCTGACGTGATTTTTTGAAAAAAAAATAAAAAAATATTTACTACTTTATTTTTTTAATTGATTATTTTCTTCTTTTACACTTTTATTTTTCATACTTTATTTTACTGATTCATAATTTACTTTTTATTATTAATTAATTTATTTTAATTACTTAATTATCTTTTATTTATTTTTTTAAAAATTTTTATCTTATATTGCTTTTTATATATGGTAGATTTATTACTTTCTAGCTAGATTACTTTATTTGCATGCATAAAAATTTTTTTTGCTTTCTATAGTCTAGTGATTTACTCTATTCTATAGCTTAGAATAATTTACTGCTTTATATAATTAGTGATTTTTTATTTTCTAAGTAGATTAGACTCCTTACCTTGTATTTAGATTACGTAGTTACTTTTTATTCTTAACTGTGAGATTATCTTATTTGCATAGTTAAGTAGTTACTTTATTTATTACTGTCCATTATTCCTAGTGATTTATTGCTTTTCATAGCTTAGAATAATTTATTGCTCTAAAAGTAGATTTGATTTGTTGCTTTATTTGTAGGTTACCTATTTGTCTTTTAATCTTAGCATTATTTACTTTTTATTTAATTAGATTAACTAGATCTTTTCATACCTAATTAACCTAATTTAAAACTTATCTCTTATTCCTTTTTGCTTAAAAATAATATAATATAAAAAGAATATAAAGACACCACATAACACTTGACTAATATAAATAAATCAATTAAATCTAAAAAGCTATTTAACATATTTGGATATATTTTCCTTTTGCATTGCATATTTCCATACAAAATCTTAAGGATAAAATCCTAATCAACATAAGATGAGGATTTCATCACCCTTCTTTGGCCCACAAATCACCATCCTGCAATTGCATTGACCTAAATCTCTAATTTAAAATCGATTAGACATTGATCTCTAAGGATCCTCGAGCTTAGTAGGATAAAAAATCCTAAAAGTTGGATCAGATTCAAATTAGTCAGTTTAACTGACGTCTAAAAAAATGATTCGAGGATTATATCCTTAAGGAAGGTGGTTCATTAATTGATTTCATTCACTTACTTGACTAACTCAGTTGGTGTCTAAGAAAAGCAATGGGAGGACCCCCACCAATCTTACACTTATCTGGCCAGTTGAGCGGCCTGTCTGCTACTTGAAGTGCTTGAAGAGGACCTTGGCAGTTGGGAGCTGTTTAGATCTAGCATAATCTATAGTCAGAATTGATTGAACCACTTGATTGTTAACTAAAAATATCAAATCTAATTAATTCTTCTCTCTCTTCTTAGCCTTAGAACTCTTTAGGTTCTCTTCTTTGGAACTCTTTTCTCTCTCCCTCCTCCTTTTCTTCTCTTCTCTTTCAAAAAAAAAAATTTGTTGAAATTAAAACTCGATGAGATCTTTTGGGTGCATACTAGGATGCCGATCATTATAATCTGATTTACACCCACTAGACCTAGAGCTAGAAAGAAAGATTCGAACAAATTGAATCAAAACCATGGATCCAAAATAAAAGACTGATCCATCATGATAATTGAGGGAGTATTTTACTCGCCATGTATCCAGCCTCCTCCTGTGGAGACGGCACAATATGAAATCAAGTCTAGCATTATTCAAATGCTACCATCATTTTATGGATTGTCGAACGAGAATCTGTACAAATATTTGGATAAATTTTTTGAGATATGCTCCATAGTAAAAATCTAAAACTTCTCCAATGATGCCCTCAGGTTGAAACTGTTTCCTTTTTCACTTAAGGACAAAGTCAAACATTGGTTAAACTCCCTAGATTCTATAACCATTTCAACTTGCAATCATTTTCAGAGAAAGTTCCTCAAGAAATACTTTTCAATTGAAAAAATAAATCAAATTAGAAAAGTCATCACTAGTTTTTTCTAATTAGATGATGAACTTTTTCATAAGACATAGAAAAGGTTAAGAGACCTCATTCGCAAATGCCCCCACCACACTGTCTCCAAATGGCAACTTGTTCAGTATTTCTACGATGGTCTATCGGAGAAACATCGATAAATGATCGATGCATCATGTGGTGGGACATTCATGCTAAAGAGTGAGGATGAAGCTTGGCAGCTCTTTGAAATACTTAATGAGAATTTTCTACATCACATATCTGTCACCTCTAAAAAATAACCCATGTCTCAACAGAAAAGAGATGGAATCTAACAGATTGAAAATATTATGGATATCCACAGTAAGGTAGATGAGTTGTCTCAAAAATTAGACCATCTTCTGAATACTGGATACGATTCCACCTAACTCAGTCCAAGATGTTTGTACATTGTGTGCAAGTCTGATCCATTTTGTTAGTGAATGCCCAACCGTATCTTAATTTTTTGAGTTTGTGCATGAGCAGATCCAGCAAGCTCAAATCCAACAAATTCGTAGATCAGGAAATGATCCATATTCAAACATTTATAACCCCAGCTGAAAAAACCATCCAAATTCTTTCTGGAGACCACAGCCAGTGGTTGGCCCTGCTGTACCTAGACCTAACTATTACGACCCGACATATAGGCATGGACCATACCACCAGTTTCAAAGTGCTCCTTAACCGTCTACCATTGATCACAATTCAGCTTTTGAGGAGAAAGTTCTAAAAATGTTAGAACGATTAGAAGTCAACACCCAGACCCTTAACTTCCACACGCAATCTATTGCTAAGCTAGAGACCTAAATAGGTCAACTAGCAACCGCACTCAGTGGGAGGGAAGGATAAAAATTTTCTAGCCAATTTGAGAACAATCCGAGAAGGTAATTCATGGTTGAGAGCTTCAATACTCCAGAAATTTTTTTTGAACAAGCCAAATCAATCATGACTCTCAAAAGTGGGAAGGTCATTGAACATACGAGTAAAACCAATGAGACCAATCTTAGATCTCTGACCAAGCCTGAATCACTCAAGAATAAGGAGGATCCAAAAGTAAAGAATGAACCAACTGCATCAAAATCATCTTACTTACCTAAAGCCCTATTTTTAAGTGTCCTAAAAGCCCCTACTCCTGCGGATAAGAAGGGAGGAAGACTCGATGAGATATTGGATTTATTTAAGCAAGTCCAAATTAATATTTTTCTTCTAGACGCAATCAAACAGGTCCCAACTTATGCAAAATTTTTGAAGAAATTATGCACCCAAAAATGTAAATCCCGATCCCAACTTTCGAAGAAAGTATGCCTCACCGAACAAGCTAGCTCTATCTGTTGGGAATAGTGTCCCAAAGCCAATCGTCAGCCTGTTGATGGTTGTGCTCCTTTTGTATCAGTACATGAATTATAAATAAATAAAAGTTATTTTGGTATTTTTTCATCACAAATGTTTCATCTTCTAATGAACTCCTGTGTTGTGGTGACGTCCTTAAGACTATTTAGACTCAACAAAGGAGGATTTGACGCTTAGTCCTTAAACCTGTTCGCGATCAAATGATACGTTGTTACCAAAGATGACAACGTTTATCAAGCATAGGTCATTATGTACCATATGAGTTGGTTGTCCTCATAACCAAGGAGTGTGGAGACACTGGTATGGCATACAGGTGAGATGTAATGATACATCTGCACTGAATGTGACCCACTCCGGAGCTATTTCTGCTGTCAAGATTTGCTCCGATGGGATATGGGTATAAATGTCCCTCCGACCTGAGACCGCCACGGTGACTTGCAAGCAACTCACTGCACTTAGGCACTGGACTATCTGAATTTCTAATTCAGTGACGGAAGGCTGCTGGGTGTAGTCAAGTACTTGACTTGTCGGTGCGTGTGTCAAGATGGGATTGACCACTCCAGTTCAGGAGCTGTGTACAGTCGTGTTTCAATTTAGCAAAACCTTGACCAGGGTAGTCCTAGTGAGAAGTCACAGGACTGTGTGAGTTGAACACGACTCGGATGATCTAATCAGGGTTGACAGTTTAACCCTGAGTCATCTTAAACACAAAGATCAAAAGGGATGAATTATACGGTAACCATATTCACGTAGGTTCTGAATGTTGCGATTGCGACTATTCGACCTATCCGGTCATCGGATATCATTGCTAGATGGTCACTTCGATTAGTACAGGAATTGATTCCTGTGCTACCGACTTAGGTTCGAACCTGTGGGGTCACACACATTAGAGGTTCCTTTCTGATCTGATGGCTGATTATGAGTCTTATGTGTCTGAGACTCTATGATTGAGAATTAGAATTCTCTGATCATGAGTTCCACATATTTTGGGTACCGGGGTCAAAATTTTTAATTTCAAATTTTGAATTTGAAATTTGAACTCTTCGATCAAAGTTTCATATTGATGGACTTTGATACCCGATTGCCCATCGAATTTGGACTCAATAATTATGAGAGATTTTATTAGTAATTTGATCATTAATTAACTCAATTTGATTGAGTAATTATTTTTGGATCAAGTCCAATTGAATTGGATTCAGTTGGGTTTGACCCGATTAAGTTAAGAGTTGACCTAATCGTTGAGATGGTTTGGTCCCTGATTTAATCAGGGGTTAGGCTTAGTTAATTCCTGATTTGATTAGAATTTTATTGAGCCTAATTAAGCCTAATTAAGTTGAATTTAATTTAGTCTAATTATGCTTAACCTATTTTGATTAGGTTGGTTCAATTAAGATCAAACCACCATTTGAATTTGAATCCCTGCACCACCTTAAATCTTTGCGCCCATTTGAATTCACGTGAAGAAACTTTTCATGAATTTTCTCCCACGCAAAGCTCTCTCATGCCTACTTTTGTGCACCATATGGATGGATAAAGCTGATTAGTTAACCATTCAAATTCAAAGCGTGTTTGAATTTGAATGGATAACTTATCTTTTTTGCCTTCAAGCTTATCCATCTTGTGCACCACATAATTCACACGAGAAAGAGTTTCTCGTGAAACCTTTCCACGCACAAAGAGTCCATGCCCTTCTCTTCTCATGCCACAAGTGGATAGGGATGAGTTAGTTTTCATTTGAATTCAAATTTGATTTGAATTCAAATATGTAACCACTTGTCTTTATCCTCTCACGTGGATAAGACATGTTTTGAACTATTTTAAAAGAGATAGGGAGGTGGGGCGTGCGAAGAAAAATTCTGAGAAAGAAAGTGGGGCGTGAGAAAATCTTGTGCGTGAGGTGAAGGTCCAAAACCTTTCGAGAGAAAAAAAAAAAAAAGAAAAAAAATTGGGCGCAGGGTTTTTGGTGTGTACCTTAGGGTTTCTACCTAGGGTTCGGGAAGTGAGATTGGTGTGCCACGAGTGTCGTGAGTCCACCAAATTTCAGAGAAAGATCCATCAGTCTCTCAACCAATCGTGCAGATGATTCGGAGTATCCGAGGAGTCGGCACACATCGATCGAAGGAGTTCGATCAACATCAGCCATCAAAAGGGTGAAATCACGAACTAGCATTCGTGAGGAGCCGATCAGATGGGAGCTTCGTGTGGATGATCCGCAGAGGCCAGACATTAGTGTGGCTATGACGTGATGATCAGAGCCCTCCGACGGTGATCAGATTACGGTGATCGACTACCCGCAAAAGGTGATGTGTTCTGAACACAGTACAGTAAAAAGTTTACTGTTTCAAATTTGAATTTCAAATTTAAATGCATATTGTTGTATCATATTTAGATCCTAATGTAGGATTAATTAATATTAATTAATGATATTAATTAATAATTTCGTTGTAAAATAGTAATTTTGAAAAAATTTTAAAATTATCATTTTGCCCCTGCACTGAATTTTCGCTTCAAATGGTATCAGAGCAAGGTTCTAGAATATGATATACATATGCATGCGTAGATTAAGGTGTAATCTATAAGTTCAAATTTGAAATTCGAAATTTAAAATTTGAATTTTGAAATTTAAAATTTGAAATTTGTTGAAAATTTCAAATTTAAAATTTAAAATTCAAAATTTAAAATTCAAAATTCAAAATTCAAAATTTAAAATTCAAAGATTGAAAATTCAAAATTTAAAATTTGATTGAAATCTTAAATTTGAAATTTAAAATTTAAAATTTGAAATTTGAAATTCAAAATTTAAATTTTGAAATTGGTATATTTAGATATACTTGATCCAAGTAGTAAGTAATCTAATTGGGTTGGTTGCCATGGCCGTCCGGTCATAGGAGAAAAGTAAGGTTTAAAGGCCGTCTCTTCCTATTCGATGGGGTCTCCTATGGCAGTAGGGGTGCCGATGCAATTATATCCCATGCCGATGAAGCAGCGAAAGGACTTAATTATAAAATTTATCATGAATGTGTTAGATTAGATCTAAAAAAAATTTATGATTTATTTTGAGTTATTTTCTGTTATGAAATAAGCAATAGGATTGCTGTTTATGAATTGTGCTGATCCGTTTGTAAAATAAGTCAACACATTTGGTGAATAGAAAATAAAATCTTTTAAAATTTGAAAATTATTTTCGAAATATCAAACCCTGACCCATCAGCCCAAGTACTTAATTAAAAGAATTAAGTGTTGTCTAGTAGGTCTAGAATTATGAATTAAGACCTAAGACAATTGCATAAACTTGTGGGTCAATGGGTTAGATGAATTAGGTCCATAATTGGGTTAGACCTAAGGTTAGCTTAAAAAATAGACTAAATGGAGTAATTGATCAAATCTAATCAAAAGTTGAATTAGATTAGGTCAAGGATACTCTAGACTCAACTTCAATAGTTGTAGTTGAATGGGTCCATGTCTTTAACTAGACCAAGATGGACTTAATTCATGGTTACGCGGTGGAGCCCTATTTACTAAGTTGATCAAAATTAAAACTAATGAACCGGTTGGTGTCTAAGGTAAGTTCGGCAGTTTTGACCAGTGGTTCTTAAGCGGGAGCTACTCGCGTTGATTCGATTATTGACGAGTTAATGGCAAATCTCCACCACTGATCTCACTTACCTGGCCAATCTGGTAAGTTAGATTTTGATTAGATCACTTGGTGATTAGAGCTCACCCATGTCATTAGGTAAATCAGTGTGACTGATTTAGGTGCTCCTAATGCCAGCTTTAATTAAATCCTTTTTAATCTGACTTGGTGAAGTCAGTGGGAGGATTGAAATTGGCTGGATGATTTCTTCTCTACTATCCTTTAATAAAATCCTCAAAAATTATTAGGTCCCTAAAATGATTAAGTTATAATGATAACTAAGTCAATGCCTCCCATTAAGTGAGTGATAATGAGTCTATTAGTTCAATGATCATGGGAGGCCCAAAGGCCTGGTGCTCATTGGCTAATGGAATTATCATTCATAATATGATAATTTGGTTGAGTCTTTCTGATGGTGGTTAGGTTGGCCGGCCAAAGTCGGGCCTGATCATTTATTGGTCTGATTCACCAAATTAAGTCATGTTAATGGTTGGACCTAACCAGATCTTTTCAGTGGAGGCCAAAGCCTACTGATTAGGTTCTGGGGCAAAATCAATTACTAGAAGTTGTTTAGAGAAACAACTGGTTAAGAACCTACCCATAGATGTACATGGGTTGACCAACCAAAGTTGGGCTCGTGTGTAGTTTGTGTGGATTCTAGTATCCATTAAGAAATTAAAGTAATTCCTCGAATTGGAGGTTGAGGCTACCAGTTCGTAAAAATATTAAAAAAAACTTTAGACTAAAGTCCAAGACTTTAGTATTAATTTATGTACTAATAGAGGTCTGATTTTTCTTTATACAGCTATGGCCACTACCCTATCGCTTCGGTCATTATTAGATAATGACAAGCTCATGGGACCTAATTTCGATAGCTGGTATCGAAAATTGAAAATCATCCTTGAGCATGAGCGGATCCTTTATGTAGTAACGGATCTAGCACCTGAGGAGCCAGCTCCGAACGCTAGTAAGGTGATCCGAGGTACTTATCAGAAGTGGCTCAATGACCGTACCACCATCCGATGTATTATGCTGGCAGCAATGAATGACGAGTTCAGTCGCAGGTTTGAGAACGCCCAGCCACAGGAGATGCTTCAAATGTTGAACGACTCTTTTGGCACGCCTGACGATGTTGAAAGGCACAAAACTAGTTGTGCCATTTTCAATGCTCGGATGAGGGATGTGGCCTTAGTCACTGATCATGTACTGTATATGATCGAGATGATTGAGCGCCTAAGCAAATTGGGTTTTTCTCTGCACGAGCAGCTCGGTAAGGATGCGATCCTTAATTCCTTGCCCAAGTCCTTCCTCCCATTTTTTACTCATTTTCAAATGACAAAGCCTGCAGTAAACTACCACGGGTTGTTGGAGTTGCTGTAGAACTTTGAGAAGGATTATTAGCTCCATAAGGAGTCGGTGAATGTAGTGGGAGGGTCTTCTTCTCATCGTCGATCCTTTGGGAAGGTGATGCGGGACAATCCTAAAAAGAAAATCAATCCTAATAATCAAGCTCTCTTCTGTTCATCAACAACAAATCACGTCCAGCCAGGGGCTCATTATTCCCAGGACAGACAGTATAGTTGCCTATACTCTGCTCAGGAGGCGTGATTGATTGATACGAGACTAAAGCGAGATCAATCTAAATGATACAGACGAATGCCATTCGAGAGATCAGTAAACAATTAGCAATAGAAAATTTTATAAACAGATAGCAGAAATTAAACATGCTCACGAGTAAATGCAAAAAAAAAAATAAGAATGGAACGAGAGAAAATAAAATATTAAATCCGTGAAAAAATCCAAGAAGATGATAAGAATCCGAATCGTGGTAGTTAAGAAACTACTCTGATTAGGGCTCTTAATCTTTTAACCAAACAGATCCATCGATAAAGAACTAGGTCTTCACCAACATCGGATTAAAAAAAAAAAATCAAAGATCAACTGTTAAGAAACGAAGGTCCTTGACAGCATATGATCTGTAGAATAAGAAATCACTCCTTCTCTCAGCACGACAGATGAAAATTCTGGAGGAGACAGATCTTCTCTTGACGGAATAGGCTTGCATGGGTAGATGGTGGAGTCGATCAAAGTCGTAGGAATACTGAATCTTAAGTAGAAGGAATATGATAGAAAGTGGGCCTCACACCCTCCCCTTGTGGGGCGATTTTGGATCTCACACCCTCTCCCTCTCGGAGCGATTGACACAAGTATTTATGAAGTTTGTAAAATCATTCATTATTTTTTTTCATGAAAGATACAAGGATTTATATAGGACTCTAAGGGTCCTATTTGTTTAGAAATCTCTTATCTTTACAAAGAAGAAATCAACCCTCCACAAAAAAGTAAAGCATTATAATTTACCATAGGAAAGAAATCAGCTTTCAACAAAATAAGTAAGTAGCCAAGAACTCTTAAGGAATTCTAAGGAAAAAATGGAACTCCATGTGGGTGTTTGATGCTTGACACAACTTGGCATGAGCATGGCACATGCTGGCATGCATATTTCTTCTCTTGGCATGTGGAGAGTGGTGGCTCCAAAGGTGACGTGGACAAATCCAAATATGGCCCTATAGACCCAAAGCCAAATGCATTAAAATAAATAACTGAAGTAGAATCAATTTAAGGAGGCTTCTTCGATCCAAATCGAACTTAAATTATGTTGCCGATTTTTGATGGCTCTGGTGTCCGCACCAGAAGGGGAAGAAGAACAAGAAGAAGAAGAACAAGAAGGTGCAGCCTCATGCTGGGACGGTTGCACAGGGTCAGACCAAGAAGCGCAAGCCCGACCAGAGCCAGATGGAGTGCTTCTTTTGCAAGAAGCAGGGGTATTGGAAGAGGAACTGTCCTCAATACATTGCCTCCCTGGACCCGAACAGGCCGAAGAAGAAGCAAGGTAATTATATGATAACTCCTTGCAACTTTTTCATTTGTGATACTACTGCTTGGGTATTGGATACCGAAAGCCCTTATCATATTTGTAATTCGATGCAGGGTCTGCAGGTCAGTAGGAGATTTGATGAAGGCGAGAGATTCCTGAACGTTGGAGATGGAAGCAAAGTTTCAGTTCTAGCTTTAGGAATCATGAGTCTTGTAATCAATTCTCATAATATAATTCTGAGTGAATGTCACTATTGTCCAAGCTTTTTATTAAATATTATTTCGGTAAGCCTTTTGGCCATGTACGGTTATAATTTTTTAATAAAAAAAAATATTTATAATATCATTTTAAATGGTGTTACAATATTTGTTGGACAATTAAATAATGGAATTTACTTACTATCACTGCCTGTTAATGTGGTTCAAAATTTTGGTAAACGTCCTAGAATAGATAATGTGTCAGAAGTTTACCTTTGGCACTGTAGGCTAGGTCATATCAATAAGAACAGGATAAACAGGTTGGCTCAAGAAGGAATTCTTGAACTTGGTGATTGTGAATCACTTTCAACCTGTGAGTCTTGTCTTCTTGGAAAGATGACCAAGTCACCTTTTACTGGAAAAGGTGAGTGAGCCAGTGAACTCTTGGGTCTGGTACATTTTGATGTATGTGGACCTATGAGCTCAAGTGCAAGAGGTGGATATTTCTACTTCATAACCTTCACAAACGACCTATCGAGGTATGGGTATGTCTACTTAATGAAGCATAAGTCGGAGTCGTTTGAAATATTCAAACTATTCCGAAATGAGGTAGAAAAACAAACTGGAAAGTGTATTAAAATTCTTCGATCTGATCGAGGAGGTGAATACCTTTCTAATGAGTTTCTGACGTATCTAGGGAAGAATGTGATTCTCTCTCAGTGGACTCCTCCTAGAACACCACAGCATAATGGTGTGTCTGAAAGGAGGAATCGGACCTTATTGGACATGGTTCGATCCATGATGGGGTTTGCTGGTCTGTCGATCTCTCTTTGGGGATATGCGCTCGAATCGGCTTGTTACCTTCTAAATAGAGTTCCGAGTAAGTCTGTAGCCAAAACGCCATATGAGATATGGATAGGACGTAAGCCAGTACTCTCGCACCTTAGGGTTTGGGGGTGTCTGGCTTATGTTAAACGTTTAATTACAGACAAGCTTGGACCTAGGTCTGACAAGTGTAATTTTATAGGGTACCCAAAAGAGACCAAAGGATATTATTTCTACCTTGCTGATGAGCAAAAGGTGTTTGTCAGCCTTAAGGCAATCTTTTTAGAAAAGGAGTTACTTAGTGAAGAAACTGTTGCCTCTAAGGTCGAACTTGACGAAGTTCGACAGATGAAAAATCTGACACATGTTACTGAACTTGAACCGAATTTGATTAGATCAGATCCGGAGCCCACTGATTATGCACCCTTAAGGCGGTCTGGTAGAATACCACATCAACCGGACAGATACTATGGTTTCTTGGTCCGGGATGGTGATCCTATCGAACTTGATGAAAATGATGAGGATCTGATCACCTACATGGATGCAATACAGAGACCTGACTCTGAGAAATGGCTAGAGGCCATGAAATTCGAAATGGAGTCCATGAAGGTCAACGATGTGTGGACATTGGTTGACTCACCCGAAGGAGTGAAATCCATAGGGTGTAAGTGGGTCTTCAAGAGGAAGAGGGGCGCAGACGGAAAGGTAGAGACCTATAAAGTCCGTCTGGTTGCCAAAGGATATCATCAACATTATGGTATAGACTATGACGAGATATTTTCTCCTGTGGCAATGCTCAAATCTATTCGGATTATGCTTGCGATAGCTGCCCATCTAGACTATGAAATCTGACAGATGGATGTGAAGACAGCTTTTCTAAACGGAGAGCTGGACGAAGAGGTGTATATAATACAACCTGAAGGGTTCACATCCACAGATGAGTCTAAGGTATGCAAGCTACAAAGGTCCATTTATGGACCTAAGCAGGCATCTCGGAGTTGGAACATACGTTTTGATAGGACGATCAAAACGTATGGCTTCGTTAAGAACGGAGAAGAGCCCTGCATTTATAAGTGGGCTAATGGTCCAGTAGTAGTATTTCTTGTATTGTATGTGGATGACATTCTCTTAATCGAGAATGATATCCCTGCATTACAGAGAATAAAGATTTGGCTGTCGGCACAGTTCTCCATGAAGGATCTGGGAGAAGCTTCCTACATCCTAGGGATGAGGATCTATAGGGATAGATCCAAAAGGTTGCTTGGCTTATCCCAGTCCACGTATATTGATACTATGCTGAAAAGGTTCAGCATGGAGAATTTCAAGAAAGGCTATCTACCGATAGGCCATGAAATTTCTCTCTCGAAAAAGGATTGTCCGACAACACCTCAAGAGAGAGAGCGTATGGGTAGGATTCCATATGCTTCGGTAGTGGGATCTATCATGTACGCCATGACATGTACACGATCAGATGTGGCATACTCACTAGGGGTAGTGAGTAGATACCAATCTGATCCAGGAAAGAATTACTGGAAGGTTGTTAAAACCATCCTGAAGTATTTAAAAAATACTAAGGACCAGTGGCTTGTTTATGGTGAATCGGACTTGAGACTTATAGGGTTTACAGACTCTAATTTTCAGTCTGATCGTGATGACAGCAAGAGTGTGTCAGGATTTATTTTTACCCTTAATGGTGGGGCTGTCTGCTGGAAAAGTTCCAAGCAGCACACTGTGGCTGATTCAGTATGCGAGGCAGAGTATATTGCTGCATCAGATGCTGTCAAAGAAGCGGTGTAGCTGAGGAAATTCATCATCGAGCTTGGAGTAGCACCCTCCCTTGTTGGTCTAGTTTTGCTCTACTGTGACAGCTCTGGAGCCATTGCTCAGGCGAAGGAACCGAAGGCACACCAGCGGATGAAGCATATTCTGCGCCGCTACCATCTCATCCAGGAGATCGTGGATCGAGGTGACGTCGACCTTCAGAAGATCGACGGAAAGAAAAATCTGGCCGGCCCATTCACTAAAGCCATTGCGGTGAAGGAGTTCAATGACTACAAGTCGAAGATGGGTATTAGATACTGCACCGATTGGCTTTAAGACAAGTGGGAGATTGTTGGGAATAGTATCCCAAAGTCAATCGTCAGTCTGTTGACGGTTGTGCTCCTTTTGTATTAGTACATGAATTATAAATAAATAAAAATTATTTTGATATTTTTTCATCACAAATGTTTCATCTTCTAATGAACTCCTGTGTTGTGGTGAAGTCCTTAGGACTATTTAGACTCGACAAAGGAGGATTTGTCGCTTAGTCCTTAAACCTGTTCGCGACCAAATGATACGTTGTTATCAAAGACGATAACATTTATCGAGCATAGGTCGTTGTGTGCCATATGGGTTGGTTGTCCTCATAACCAAGGAGTGTGGAGACACTGGTATGGCATACAGGTGAGATGTAATGGTACATCTGCACTGAACGTGACCGACTCCGGAGCTATTTCTGCTGTCAAGATTTGCTCCGATGGGATATGGGTATAAATGTCCCTCTGACCTGAGACCACCACGGTGACTTGCAAGCAACTCACTGCACTTAGGCACTGGACTATCTGAATTTCTAATTCAGTGATGGAAGGCTGCTGGGTGTAGTCAAGTACTTGACTTGTCAGTGCGTGTGTCAAGATGGGGTTGACCACTCCAGTTCAGGAGCTGTGTACAGTCATGTTTCAATTTAGCAAAATTTTGGCCAGGATAGTCCTAGTGAGGAGTCATAGGACTGTTTGAGTTGAACACGACTTGGATGATCTAATCAGGGTTGACAGTTTAACCCTGAGTCATCCTAAACACAGGGATCAAAAGGGATGAATTATACGGTAACCATATTCACGTAGGTTCTGAATGTTGCGATTGCGACTATTCGACCTATCCGGTCATCGAGTACCATTGCTAGATGGTCACTTCGATTAGTACAGGAATTGGTTCCTGTGCTACCGGCTTAGGTTCGAACCTGCGGGGTCACACACATTAGAGGTTCCTTTCTGATCTGATGGCTGATTATGAGTCTTATGTGTCTGAGACTCTATGATTGAGAATTAGGATTATCTGATCATGAGTTCCACACAATTTGGGTACCGGGGTCAAAATTTTGAATTTCAAATTTTGAATTTGAAATTTGAACTCTTCGATCAAGGTTTTATATTGATGGACTTTGATATCCGATTGCCCATCGGATTTGGACTCAATAATTATGAGAGATTTTATTAGTGATTTGATTTCTAATTAACTTAATTTGATTGAGTAATTATTTTTGGATCAAGTCCAATTGAATTGGATTCAGTTGGGTTTAACCCGATTAGGTTAAGAGTTGACCTAATCGTCGAGATAGTTTGATCCCTAATTTGATCAGGGGTTAGGCTTAGTTAATTTTTGATTTGATTAAGATTTTATTGACTCTAATTAAGCCTAATTAAGTTAGATTTAATTTAGTCTAATTGTGCTTAACCTATTTTGATTAGGTTGGTTCAATTAAGATCAAACCATCATTTGAATTTGAATCCCTGCACCACCTTAAATCTCTGCACCCATTTGAATTCACGAGAAGAAACTTCTCATGAATTTTCTTCCACGCAAAGCTCTCTCACACCTACTTTTGTGCACCATATGGATGGGTAAAGCTGATTAGTTAACCATTCAAATTCAAAGCGTGTTTGAATTTGAATGGATAACTTATCTCTTTTGCCTTCAAGCTTATCCATCTTGTGCACCACATAATTCACACGAGAAAGAGTTTCTCGTGAAACCTTATCACGCACAAAGAGTCCACGCCCTTCTCTTCTCATGCCACAAGTGGATAGGGATGAGTTGGTTTTCATTTGAATTCAAATTTGATTTGAATTCAAATGTGTAACCACTTGTCTTTATCCTTTCACGTGGATAAGACACGTTTTGAACTGTTTTAAAAGAGATAGGGAGGTGGGGCGTGCGTAGAAAAATTTTGAGAAAGAAAGTGGGGCGTGAGGAAGCCTTGTGCGTAAGGTGAAGGTCCAAAACCTTCCGAGAGAAAAAGAAAGAAAAGAAAGAAAATTGGGTGCAGGGTTTTTGGTATGTACCTTAGGGTTTCTACCTAGGGTTCGGGAAGTGAGATTGGTGTGCCACGAGTATCGTGAGTCCATCAAATTTCAAAGAGAGATCCATCAGCCTCTCAACCAATCATGCAGATGATCCAGAGCATCCGAGGAGTCGGCACACATCGATCGAAGGAGTTCGATCAACATCAGCCATCAAAAGGGTGAAATCACGAACTAGCATTCGTGAGGAGCCGATCAGACGGAAGCTTCGTGTGGATGATCCGCAGAGGCCAGACATTAGTGTGGCTGTAACATGACGATCAGAGCCCCCGACGGTGATCAGATTGCGGTGATCGACTACCCGCAAAAGGTGATGTGTTCTGAACACAGTATAGTAAAAAATTTACTGTTTCAAATTTAAATTTTAAATTTAAATGCATGCTATTGTATCATATTTAGATCCTAGTGTAGGATTAATTAGTATTAATTAATGAGATTAATTAATAATTCTGCTGTAAAATAGTAATTTTAAAAAAAATTTAAAATTACCATTTTGCCCCTGCACTGAATTTTCGCTTCACTATCTTCCAGCACGCTATCCTTCCAAAGCTTAAAAATCCAGGTGCCTCTACCATTTCTTGCATTATAGGAGATTTTTACATCAAACAAGCTCTCTTGGATCTAGGGGCCAATGTGAACCTTTTATCTAGCTCGATATATGAATTTTTTGGGTTCGAAGAACTGAAACCCATGTTGGTCACTTTGCAGTTAGCTGATAGATCAATTAAGACACCACGTGGGATGATCGAGAATATTTTGGTCAAAATAGATGAGTTCTATTTTTCAGTTGATTTTCTAGTCCTTGACATGGAACTGAGTGACAATCCAAAGTAAATTTTTATTGTCTTAAGCAGACCCTTCCTAGCTATGGCAAATGCGTGCATCAATTGTAGGACATGAGTCATGGACATATCATTTTAAAATAAGAAACTGAGACTGAATGTGTTCAGTGCAACCTAGGGACCTATTGAAAAATATGTCCCAAAAGTCAATCGTCAAGCTGTTGATGATTGAGCAATCTTGTATTATAATTGATTTGTTAATAAATAAAATATATTTTTGATATTTTCATCACAAGTTTTCATCTTCTAATGAACTTCGTTGTTATGATGAAGTCCTTAGGACTATTTAGGTTCGATAAAGAGAATATTTATCGATTAGTCCTTAAAACTATTCACAACCAAATGATAAGCTGTTAAAAAAGACGATAGCTTCTATCGAGCATAGGTCGCTGTGGGTTGGTTGTCCTCTTAACCAAAGAGTGTGGAGACACTGGTATGGCATATAGATGAGATGTAAGGGTACATCATCATTGAATGTGACCAACTCCAGAGCATTCTGCTGTCGAGAATGTCTCTGATGGGATACAGATATAAGTGTCCCTTAGATCTGAGATCACCTCAGTGACTTGCAAGCAACTCACTGTGCTTTGGTACTGGACTAACTAAATTTTTAATTCAGTGACAAAAGGCTTTTGGGCACAGTCAAGTACTTACGAGTCAGAGTATGATCAAGATGGGATTAACCACTCCAAGAGTTGGAGAAGAATGAGTCACTGTATTTCAATTTAGCAAAATCTTGATCAGGATAATCTATCAGATGGATTTGATATTTTAAAATACAATGTGGACAACCTGATCAGAGTTGACAGTGAAACTTTGAGGTATTCTATGGGCATTTTGGTCAAGTGGATGAATTATATGGAAACTATATTCACATAGGTTCTAAGAATGTTGTTCTACATATTCGACCTATCCGACCGTCGGGTACCATTGCTAGATGGTCACTTCGATTGGTACAAAAATTTATTTCTATGCTACCGACTTAGGTTCGGACCTATGAGATCACACACATTAGAGTTCATGATCTGATCAGATGGTTGATCAACGATTAAGAATCATTCTAGGGTTAAACGATCAATATGATTGACATTTAACCTAGTGCAAGTGTTGCAGGAGGATCGATTAGCAATTTGATTGCTAATTGGTTTAATTTGATTAAATCAATGGGCTGAGATTAAGTCTAATTGAATATGATTTAATTAGATTTGATTTGGGCTTGACTGGATTAAGTCCAATTAGTTTATTGGATAAGCCAACTACAAGAAAAACTAGTCCTAGTTTAGTTAGAACTTGGATCAACCTAATTTTTAATTTGATTAAAAAATTAAATCAGATTTAAATTTAATTTAATCTGATTAAATTAGGTTCTTAATTGGGTTAAGACCTATTTTAATTGGGTTGATTTGATTTTGGTTTGATTTAGTTTGAGAAATCAGATTGGAACAAGACATAGATTGAATCCTAGTAAGACTAGGATTCCACCTTGCGCCAATTTAGCCCCCACGCCCACTCTCTCTTATCCCACGCCCACTCTCTCTTATTTGGTGTGACAAAACTTCTCTCCTAGGTCTTCACACATGTCCAAAATTTTTTTCTCTTTCTCTCTTACATGGAAAGTGGTTGTGGATCAAGTCAAAGTAGGAATTAGTGTGGACTTCAAATTCTATGAGATAGAGTTTTAGGAAACTAAAACTTTTTTCTTATGGCACTGATTTTATTCAAATTTTTTCTAATATTTTTGTGACTTTTATGGCACATAATATGCATCCTTTGCTAGTGGTCCACGCACAAAAAGAAAGAGGGGGCACCCAAGAGTTAGGCGCCCTTTGTCTTGCCATGTTTGGATAATTTTTGACTAGGTATTTGACCTAGACAAGGACTCTATCATATCTCTCTATTTAAAATAAATTTATTCATAAATTTTTTGTAAAAAATAGAGAAAAGAGAGACCTTTAGGGTGTGCAAAAATCAGAGAGAAAGAAGGTTTGGGTGTGGAGATACAATAGACACAAGACTAGGTGTCTAGGTGAGAGCAAAGAGAAGAAGAAGAGGGTCTTCTTCTAGGGTTGCTGTGTTCACCTTTTTCCTTCCTCCATCTTGAGTTTTCTGAGAGTGTCTTAGATCTAAAACTCCTTATCCTACTTCTCATCTTTGAAAGAGTCCAAATCAAGAAGAAGGAGGCATCTAATCGATCATCGAAAAAGGATCAGCGCAGTACTAGCATACTGTGCTAATTTTCTGGACCAAGACTTCTGATTGTGATTCGTGGGCTCGTGTGGACAACTCCTAAAGATCGGATGTGTGTGTGGCTTGCAACATCATCCTCAAGCTCAGATCAGCAAAGTTAGAACATCTAACTTACAAGGTAATAGATCTGATCTATTATATTTTACATACATTAGATATAGTATAGAAACATGTTGATATGATCAACATATAGTTCTTGCTCTTTATATTTTAATTTTTGATTTAATGTCATGTAACAATCATGTAATAGGATCTTAGATCTAGAGATTCTCTAATTTTATAAGATAAATTTTGATTTATTTTAATTTTTCATTGCCTGATCTTGAAAAAATTTCATGATCTAATCCTGAAATCCTAGATCTGATTCCTTTAGGACCATCAACAGATAGTTGCTTCGAGATAGATACATTCGAGGATATCATAGAGGAAGCAACATCAATAATTTTTGAACATGATTTTTGAGACACCCACTTGACGTACTTTGGAGTGGATGACTGTGATATGGAGGGAGGTAATGAAGAAATAAACACTCTAGTTGATACATCAAATGTTGAAACTACTCTCCCTTGGACAATCAAGTACGAGCCATTGCCCGCATTAGCCATTACACCTGCAGTTCCGTCATTAGAATCACCACCTATACTAGAATTAAAGCCATTTTCGATCGCACTCAAGTATGCATTCCTAGGACCTAATGACACCCTCCCAGTGATCATTGCATCAAACTTGACCCCGGATCAAGAAGCACAATTGGTTGATTTTCTGAAGGAAAATAAAGAAGCTATCAGCTAGTCCATTATCGATCTAAAAGAAATTGACTCCTCCATCTGTATGCACCACATTCATTACGAGGCAGATACCAAACCCCATCGAGACATGCAAAGGAGACTGAATCCAAACATACGGAAAGTAGTGAAGAAAGAGATGGTAAAGTCGTTAGATGCTGGAATCATCTATCCCATATCTGATAGTAAATGGGTCAGCCCCACCCAAATAGTACCTAAGAAATCAGATATTACTGTGGTGGAGAATGAAGAAGGTGAATTACTTTCCACTTGCATACCATCTATTCAGTGAGTATGCATTGATTATAGGAAACTAAACACCGTTACTAGGAAGGACAATTTTTCATTACCCTTCGTCGACCAAATCTTAGAATGGCAGTGGGTCAATATTTTTTTTATTTTTTAGATAGTTATTTGGGGTACAATCAGATACTTGTATTCTCGGATGATCAAGAGAAAACCACCTTCACTTGCCCTTATGGTACTTTCGCTTTTCGGTATATGCTGTTTGAGCTCTGTAATGCACCCGCTATATTTCAACAGTGCATCTTGGCTATTTTTTCGAATATGGTGGACAAATATCTTAAAATTTTTATGAATAATTTTTTCATATTTGGAACTACCTTTGAAGATTGTCTCCATAACCTCTTCAAAGTTCTTAAGCACGGTACAGAAATAAATCTAATTTTAATTTGAAAAAAAAGTCATTTCATGATTCGAAAAGGAATCGTATTAGGACGTATTATTTTCGAAAGGAGGATTGAGGTAGATAAAGCCAAAATTGAGATCATCTCAAAACTATCACCCCCCACTTCAGTTCGACAAATACGATCCTTCCTAGGTCATGCTGGATTTAACAAAATCTTCATTAAAGGTTTTAACAAAATATCGAGATCCTTGTACAATCTGCTAGTCAAGGACACACCATTTGTCTTTAATGAAGAATGTCTACAAACCTTCCATATATTACAAATAACCCTGACAATAGCACCCATAATAAAACTTCTTAATTGGTCCTTCCCATTTAAAATTATGTGTAATGCTTCCGATTTCGCAATAGGGGCCGTCTTAGGTCAAAGAATCAATAAAGAGCCACATGTGATCTATCCGATGCCCAATTGAACTATACCACAACGAAAAAAGAGCTACTAGCTTTGCCTTTGAAAAATTTCATTCATATCTGTTAGGATCTAAAGTTCTAGTATATTCTGATCACGCGGCTCTAAAACATCTACTTTCAAATAAAAATACTAAATCACAATTGATCAGATGGATCCTTCTGCTTTAAAAATTTGATCTAAAAATCTGAGATAAGAAGAATTTTGAAAATATGATCGCCGATCATATTTCTAGAATCTTAATTGATCATATAATGGATATAGATGAGATCAAGGAGAAATTCTCTGACAAATAATTTTTTGCAACCACTTCTGACCAAATCTCATGGTTTGCCCACATTATTAACTATTTGACAACAGGGCAAGTTCCTCTCCACTGGATAAAATAGGATAAAGATCGATTCTTCTCACAGGACAAACATTATTACTGAGAGGAATTTGAATTGTTCAAATATTATCCTGATCAAGTGATTTGATACTGTATCCCTGAGAGTGAGTATCAAAGTATACTTATCTTTTGCCACTCCCATGCTTGCGGGGGATATTTCAGTGGGAAGAGAACAACTGTGAAAGTATTACAAAGTGGGTTTTACTGACCAACATTGTTAAGGATGCATATAAATTTTATCTTGAGTGCTTGCGCTGTCAGTAGATGGAGAATATTTCTTAAAAAAATATGATGCCCCTATCCCCCATCTTAGTCGTGAAAGTTTTTGATATCTGGAGAATCATTTTTATAGGCCCCTTTCCTCCATCCTATGGATATGAATGCATTTTGATTGTGGTAGATTACGTATCTAAATGGGTTGAGACTATGACAATCAGAATGAATGATCACAAGGTGATAATCAAATTCATCCAACAGAACATCTTAAGTCGATTTGATTGCCCCAAAGCTATTATTAGTGACGAAGTTGCACATTTCACGAATAGACACTTTGAAAGTTTAATGAAAAAATATGGAATCACTCACAAAATTGCCACACCATACAATCCCAAACTAGCGGCCAAGTGGAAGTCTGCAATAGGGAGATCAAATGAATTCTCAAGAAGATAATTAAGCTTGATCGAAAAGATTGATCTGGATAATTAGACAATGCATTTTGAAAAAATCTGTCATCTATCGGTAGAACTAGAACACCACATATTTTTGGCTATAAAGCAATTTAATTTCGACATAAAAAATACAGATAATAATAGAAGACTACAATTAAACAAATTAGAAGAGCTACGCAATGAAGCATACGAGAGTTCACTAATTGATAAAGCTTGAACTAAGGCTTATCATGATAAATATATTTTATGAAAAATGTTCGAATCTAATCAAAAAGTATAACTTTATAATTCGAGATTACGACTATTCTCTGAAAAACTCCATTCATATTGGGATGGACTATATGTCATAACTCAGGTGTTTCCTTATGAAGCAATTGAAATCAAAGATTTTAAACAGAAAAATACTTTCAAAGTAAATGGTCAACGATTGAAACATTATATGGATGAAATCAGAGATGACGAGCAAGTTGACTCAATTGAATTGCAGGATCCAATCTACAACTGAATACAGTTTGGTTGAAGATGTTAAACTTAGCATTTGTTGGAAAGTAACCCAACTTATGTAATTATTTTTTTAGTTTCTTTTTATTTTGTAGGAATCTTTGAGAAAGATAATTAACCAAGTTGGATCTTTACAATAGAGTGAAAAAAAATGAGACAATTAGTCAAGTTGAGGGGAGCACCATGATCAATGGAGTCAAGAACACACCACGTCCAGCAATGAAGGACCTCTCAATCAACATTGCACACATCGAACTCAGATAGTATCCTTCCATATTACATTCTATTTTAGCTTTGTTATGATTCTTTTTTTCTATTGGGGACAATAAAAATTAAGTTGGAGGGAGAATAATAAATTTAATTAAATTCTCAAGTATGATCAGAATAATTAGTTTTGTATATCTGAACTTTGTCTCGATTTGAAATTAACTAGGTACCCTAATCAATGAGTGATTAATGGTCTAGATAATTTTAGAGGTATTGAGGAAGAAATTATTAAGGACACCCAATTAATGATAGAATTTAGATCAGACTAAATTTTGAAGTGATTCTAGAACCCTCTTCCACCTATCTCATTGAAGAATCTGCTTCATGTGGGTATGGGTGAAAATGTTAAAGTATGCAAAAAGTCTACTTTAATCATTGATGAAAAAAAAGATTTTTAGTATTTCTCACTAAGTAACTGGATCCCTTCGTCTAAGCAAGCGTTGTTATTTGCATCAAAAGGTGAGAATATGAAGAAACCTCTTGTATAGTCAATTTTAATTCGTAATCTTTTTTACTCGAGTTAGTAAGTCTGAGAGATATTTTATACCTAATATCCAAAAGCTAACTGATTTGGGAGTCATTGGCCTAAAGCTCACTACAAGAGTTAATTAAAAAGTTTAAAATATTAGGACATTGCACCGACTGTACATGTAAATATTTTTATTATAAAAAAAAAAGAGAAAGAATATGAGGAATAAAATGTAAAAAGATATTACACCAAATCCACATTAAGTTAGAGAATTTAAAGAATAGAGTGGGGAGTTGGTGAAAAAAAAAATTTGAAAATTTTTATGGACTTCACTCAACCACTAACTAAATTGAATTAATAATCCAGTGAAGTACCTCTTTAATGGTCTGATCAAGTATCAACTGTCTTTAGGAGTACCTAAGATAACTTTCAATTCAAAGATGAGTCGGTACACATTGCTAATATATCTATTTTACTCAAGGATGAGTAAAAATTCAAGTTGAGGGGTTGTGATGAATATTTGAATTAAGTCACTAGAGATACATGATTCTATTTAATTATACTTTATATATTAAGAATTTGATGCTCTCTAGTCTATTTTACAGGTAATTAAGAGTTTAAGTTCAAACAAATCAAATTGGACTCAAATCGGATCATATTTGAGTGAACCAGACAACCATCTTCCATTTCAGTATGAACGCGACTTAAAGATCAAGGGTTAAGAAGCAACCTCTTCAATCAAGAGCCTAGATTAGAAGATAAATGAAATCAAGTGTGAACACGACTTAAATATCAAGGGTTTAGATTAAAAGATCACTCTAAATGAGACCAAGTGTGAACGTGACTTATTGATCAATAGAGGAGAAGCAAGAAGCTTGATTTAAGGGTCCTTATTCACACTCCCACCTTTCTTTATGAAATCTTAAATTCTCTTGTGCCCCTATTCATAAGAAATTAGCTACTCTCCACTCTATAAATAGAACCTCAAGGCCTCCATCTTCTCGAATCAAGCCAACCCTAAATTTTCTTCAAGCTTCTCTCTCTCCCCCTCTTTCTCTTTTCCATAAGTCTAGAAGAGATACTAACCATAGCAATCCATCTTCTTCTTCTTTATCCATCACCATATTCCTCCACAGATTTCTTTTCCATATCTCAAAAAATCTATGAGAGGTCCTAATCCTAGTACTGCTATTCTTTCTATATTTTCATACCCTCTTCTATCTACCTTTCTTCCTTAGAGTTTCTAGACCAAGCCTTTCAGCTATCCTACCACTGTCTACATGGAGAAAGATGAAGGATTCAAGGAGGCACATCCACTATTAGGCACAGCGAGAAGATCAACTTGGTTTCACTGTTCTTATATCGAACTTTTATTTCTTTTCCATTGTATGCTTCTTTATTTGATCAATAAAAAATATTTTTATTACAATCTCTATGTTTTATTCTTAGTTTCTTATAATTTATTATTTTTTTCATTTATATTTTTACAATAATCAGCCTAAGATCCTGTAGATACGATCCCGACTCATCCTATCTACATAGTAGTGAGTAGGATTAATTTTGATGTGCTACAATATGCCTCAGTACACAATATCACTCATGAGGGCTAACTTATCAGACCCTCAAGAAGGCCTCGACAACTTCGAGGTGGGACTAACTTACCAGATCCCTACAGAGTCTGAGTCACGCGAGAAGCAGAGAGAGATCCTTAGAGAATCTCTGGAGGGATAATTAATCAGACCCTTAGAATGTCACCGAGAGTGCAAGATACCGTAGGAACAAACTCGCCGCTAGCACACACTACCTCTCACATGAAGACGAGAAGTGCTAGATATCGTAGGCACAAGATCGCCGCAGGCACATAATGCCACTCGTGAGAACTAACTTACCAGATTCTTGAGAAGATCTCGACGACTCCGAGGTGGGGCTAACTTATCAAATCCCTGCAGAGCCCGAGTCGCACGAGAAGTGGACAGAGACCCTTAGAGAATCTTCAGAGGGATAACTAATCAGACCCTCAGAATATCACCGAGAGTGTATGATGCCGTAGGCACAAGTTCACCACTGGCATATACTGTCTCTCGCACAAAAATGAGAAGTACTAGATGCCGTAGACATAACATTGCTGCAGGCACACAATGCCACTCGTAAGGGATAACTAATCAAACCCTCAGAATGCCACTGAAGAGCCTTAGATGCCATAGGCACAAGCTTGTCGCCAGCACACACAGCCTCTTCAGAAGAAGAATAAAAAGACAGATAATATACGGCCAGAGACATTACCTCAACAAGTACTCTTTCCGTCTAAGGCATTCTCTTAGACTCAGGAGAGAGGGTAGTGTTGAGATAATTATTATGATGCCTCAGATTCATGAACGATCGGATTACATTCAAGTTGTGCTAAACTGCTCTAAATATATTCATTTCAATCAAAGTTATCCTAAGTATATCTATGCTAAAGCTGAGCAACCTAAAATTTTACTCGTACTGAGCTGAGCACTGAGTATTTTCTCATGCTGATCTGAGTGTCTATTTGTACTGTTCTCTACAAGCTGAGCAAAATTCACAAAGTCCACAGATATAAATGTAAAATTGAAAATGAAGCAACGACTTTTAGAACAAAATATTTTTTTTTTATTCATTAAAATCTTTACAAAGAAAAAGTCAGTGCTCCAAGTACTTTACAAAATACTTTACAAAGAAAAAACTGGTGTTTCAAATACTTTAGAGGATGGTTGCTTCAGGCATCCCCTTGCGAATAAAAGAAGAAAATAAGGAAGGAAAGAGGAAGAAGACGAGGATAGTAGAAAAAGAAGAGGAGGACAGTGAAAGATAGAGAGAAAAATAAGAGGAGATGAGGAGGGACGTTCCGCTGCAATCGATGGAGCATCAGATCGGTCGGATAAGCTAGTTCGATCTTCGTCCATCGAGAATTTCACCTCCTTAATATCTGAGTGAGCTGATTCAATCTTCATCCATCGAGATCTCCACCTCTTTGTCGGTACTGTCAGTCTGTATACCGTGAAGTTCTAAATATGACATTATCCTCAGTAGATGGGCCTTACAATCATCAAAGCCTTGGATGAAGGCAGCAGCGGTGACATCGAGCATTTTCCTTCTAAATGTTGTAAAGTCCCAAAACTCTACAATACAGCACTCTTGAATTATAGATGGAATGTGCTCAAGCTAATGGGAGAGCCCAATCACAGGGGGCAAAGGAAGGGGGGCCCATGAGAAGAGGATGCACTGGCCCGTCTAGCTCTCTTCCTTTCACGGGCTAAATATCTCCGATGGACATCTCTTGCAAAGGCATTCTACTCTCTCACCCATCTTTTAATTAACTCCAAGGGTGGCAGATTCGAAAGTAACGACATGGCAACACGCGAAGAAGGGGACTTCTTGCCACAGAAGGAGAAGTGGGGATCCCTTTGCTCTTTAACTCTCTATTTATAAGTGCTTGCAACCATATCAATCGTCAATCGATGTTTTTTAGGAGTTAATGGCTAAGCAGTTAATAATGCATTTTCTCCAGAGTGAGAATAAATTCCTGCGATGCTTCGCAACACAAAACGTGCCCATGTGGCACATCTTCATAGACCCCGTGCCGTCTCCCAGGTGTGGTCTTATCGGGTGAGTCACCGACCATCATTTTTCATAATCATCCGTATTTAAGAGAATAGAAAGAGATTACCATTCGATTAAATTACTTCAGATCGGTATGAGTAAGTTCATATAGCAGAAGTATGATAAAAAATTTTACTTATTTTATTTTTTTCAAATTTTCTTACAATAATCCTAAAATACGAAAGAAAAATATAGAAATTACAAGGAGGTGCCTGGAGCTGAGGTGCCGGCTGCTGAGACATCTGTCGTGGTGAGATCTTAGATTTTATTTAAGAAATTCAAATCCAGATTTGGATATTTGACAGTGACTCGAGCTCGGATAGACTGCCTTCTGGCGTCATAGGCATCAGCGGAACTCTTTCTTCCTCATATTCTTCTGAGGTCCGAAAGTCCTCCATGACCTTCAGCTCTTTTATTTCTCTTCTCCACTCCCAGTCAGGCCTTCAGCTCTTTTATTTCTTTTTGCAGGTGAGAGTTCTTCTCGCAAGCGACTGTGTTCTTTTTCGTTTAAGCTTCAAACTCTGCTGTCTTATCCAACAGTCGAGAATTCTCCTCAACAGTCTTCCTCAATATCACCTCGACGTCTTCGGCTCTCCTCTCGATGGCGTCGACTTTCATGGAGACTTTCTGACTTTCTTCTTAGCCCTTTCTTTCGCTCTTTTGAGCATCTCAACTTCGAGTTCAAACTTCTCCACCTCTTTGGCCAGCTCACGGGTGCTTTCAATGTACCTGTTCAAGTAATAGATAAACTGACAAGTGAAGAAAAATTAATAAGTAATAAATAAGCATACAGTAAGTACTAAATAAGAAAGTCCCAACATATCCGGATGAGGCAATCCATGGCTCCTCTCCTCATCTCTCTTCAAGGAATGCTAAGCAGCTCATTCGCCTCGATAGGGAGGAGCAGTCCGGAGAGTAGCTTGCTCGTCAACATGGGATTCCTTAGCATTGAGGCCTCAAGCTTCAACCCAGCTGGCGTAGTTCCAGACATATCGACCACTTTGGCTGGTGCCTCATCCAAGAAGGATCTGACAGCAGGTGAAGCTGGTCGGATCGGCGAGCTGGAAGGAGCAGGTAGGCTCAGAATCACCTCTTTCGGATCTTGATCTACACGGCTTACCCAAAAGCCTGTGGTAGCTGAGGTGGTAGGCGAGCTACTTTTCATCTGGATAATCTCATGGCCTTCCAGATGAGAAGGTTCAAACTCTCTGATCTCCAAAGATGGTTGTGCAGGATCCCCGACTCTGGCCTGGTGGCGGGCTCGGCATCTCTTTTCTTTAGAATTTTTTTCTTCTCTTTTGGCGGGCTTGAGCTCTTCCCAACATCCAGCTCTGCGATCGTGGTGATCAAGTTGTAAGACAAACAGAGTCGGAAGATTTAAGACCAAGACAGCTGACTCATGTACCTTGAGGGGCAACCTATCTGATACCGACATTAAATAACGCTTGAGCTGACAATAATTCTTTCAACTTTGAGACCTTGAAACCCCGCAAAGCTATCATTTTTTCCTCCAGGCTCTTGTTTGTTGAAGGGTCTTTTAGCGCAGTCTCTCGGGGTTCGCCCCAAGTGGTAAAATTTTAGTCTTCGCCTGATGTTTGAGAGATGAAAAGAAACCTCGACTTTCAACCATGTAGGGTGGAAAATATACCCAAAAATATCAGGCAAAAGCCATCCTTCTTCTTTCATGGAGTCACGTACCACCACCTGCGTGAGACTTGATGCCGCTTGAAGTCGAAGAAAAAAATGAAAGAATGTGATATTTGGCACAATTCCAACCAGCACGCATAAAATGGTGAAGCCACAGATATGTCGCCATGCATTTGGCACCACCGTACACGGCGATATTTCAAAATATTGGAGGAGCACCACAAAAAAAAGGTGCAGAGCAAGCCTCAGCCCAGCTCGAAAGCACTCCGCATAGAAGCCCATACGTCTTGAAGGTGGACGGTAAACTCGATCATCGAGTCTCGAGACTTCAAGTTGGAATGCGGAAAGTATTTGATATTGCTCATACAGTATGATTATGTCCCACTCCGTCAACTCTGATCTGAAGTTTAGCGACACAAAGTCAGCCTCTATGGTGGCCATCTCTCTCTCTCTTGTGTAGAAAAATCGTGAAAGGATGAAGAAGAGAAGAACTCATAGTAAAAGAAAAAAATTAGAACTTTACAAGATTCGCATCTCATTCTATCTGAGGATTTTAAATAACCTTAGACCTTAATGGGACCTCCAAAAGCCGCCTCCCATCGGTGCATTAATTGCAAGAGAAATGCATCGATAGAAGACTGACGTACGTGCGACACGTGGAGACTGTGAATGGACGTGATTGCTGCCGTTGATATGGTAGTTAATGCCAATGACAGGCGAATCACACTTTATGTCATTTTCGAAAGAATGTGCGCAGACGTGCTCCAATTCCTCTCACGCAGATGCAATTTGAATTTCAGTCTTTTCAAAATCTGTACGACATGTATAGAATTTCGCCCCAGATCGGAATGAGAATTATAATCTTTATTATACTTGCAATTCTAACTACAGCTAAAGCCAACTGGAGCCAGTTCGGATTTTTATCCTAACTTCAGCTCGGCTCGTGCCTTGCTTGAAGCACAACACAGGCCAAGTATTTGCCTGGGCTATTACTCTAATCAAGTTTTACAGTTACAACCAAGGGCCGAACATATCTTAAAGACTTTGACATACATGTTTAAAAGTATGATTCTTGTTCATCAAAAGAAGAGGAATACATCTATTTCTATGGAGATTTTATTATAAGACCAAGGGCCTCGAATCATAAAAAAAAAAGGACATAAATCATGCCTCAGAGGGATTGTCAGGGCGGTCGTCTGCAGGATGGTATTCTTCGACACTGACGTTGCTTTCAGTCTGGACAGCTGCATCGATCTTATCCACCTCATCTAGAAAGTGGGACATCATTATAAACCTTGACAGTTATCCGACGATACCGCCTGTAAATTTTTGTCCAGACAATTGATTTGAAGATGCTTGATGAAGCCAGGAGGAAGATGCACCTAGATAATGAACTTGCACTTTGTGAAGCCCGCGAAGAACGTCGTTTTGCAAGCTTGGACTATGATTTTAGCTCCTTTCTCCAGCTGCTTTCTCTTACTTTCAACACATTTGAGTAAAATCTCCTGATCTATAAATTTGCCCTAGAGAAGCTTATGATTTACCTTTCTCTCTTTCAAACTCTTCTTCAAAAGCTCCACCTCTGATCCGATCTCCTGGACTCTTAAGAGCGGCTCTAGGGAGGCCTGAACTCTCTTGGAAGCGGAGTGCCCATCTCCTCGAAGAACTCTCTTTCCTCGGCTCGCCCCTTCAGAGATTCTGACCCTCTCGGACGAACCACCACTGGGGCTCCTTTAAGGATGAGTTTCAAGATAAGGAGAACATCTTCTCACTTCAAATGTCCTCCTCAGGTGCTCCAGGTCATCACGGGTCCGACGACAATCTCTCTCAGTCTCAGACCTTTGTCTCTCAAGGGTTTTAATCCTCTCCTCGAGGTCTTCAACCTTCTTGTTGGCCCTAGATTTCTGTTATTCAAAGGCCTCAATCCGTCTTTTGGCCTGCCGCAGTTCTTCATCCCAATGAAGAATCGACTCTTAGACCTCCTAAAGAGCCTCCTCTGTAAGGCTGAGCTCCTTGGCTAACTCAGCATTATCCCTCTCTAGATGCTCTAACCGATGCTTTAGCAAGTCGATCTCTTCCTTCTCCATCGTCGGAACATTGAGGTTAGAACTAACAAGGCTCACCAAACATTAATCTACATGTGCAAGGGATCTTAAAATGTCGGCAGATCATTTCTCTCCCCTTTTGTTCGTTGAGGAACAATCTCTCAGCTGATGGTAGGAGGTTCCTTAAGTATTCCAATGTGGATTGGAGGATCTCTCCTATAGATGGGGCATGAGGCGTCGGATTTAAGGGTCCTACATTAGTAGTGGATGCAAAAAGTGCCCAACAGGAGTCGCCATCTTTAGAGATCCCCCAGTCTCTATCATTATCATCAGATCTTCTTTCTGACCTTCTCCATCTGTGCTACCTCAGTCGATCTTTTTCAGAGCATCCCACGGTGCCCATTTTTGGTGCCATCTCCGTCGGCGCCCTATCGATCGAAATTTTTTCTGGAGAATCTTGCATCATGGCTTCCAATGGTAGGGTCATAAGTTCAGTATTAGGAGTGGCTTGTTCTTCTTCCTCGACTATAGATTCTGTTTCAGCAACCGAAGCCACAACCTGCCTCTTACAAGCTAGAATTTGCTCAAGTCTCTTCATGCGCTGGAAATCTATTTTGCTCTAAGAAATCACGATGAATAATTAGTACAAAAAAAGATCTGTGGCTACTTCTATAGATCTGTGGCTACTAGTGCCTTCAAAGCATAAATTTAAAAGAGAAAGAGAATGAAAAGCCACCGCAAAGTGATTAAAACCTGAAAGAGACCGTCGTCTGAGTGGAATTACGTCCGTCCGCGTTAGTCGCACTAGACTAATATCACCTGCTTTAAATGCAACAGAAGCAGACGTGAAGGCAGAAGCGCGTGGTATTGGATCCGAGATATTTTTTAGAGTACTCCTTTCGCCTGATCCTTAAACTCAGGAGTAGGGAGTAGTGTTATGGTAATTATCGTGAGTATCTCGGATCAGCACTATATCACAAGATATTTCAAGTTCTCGGGTCATTAATACAATCGCTGACTGCCGTATGAGCTGAGGAGTCCATCTCCATACTGAGCTGAGATATCTTCAAGGTCTGATCTGTGTATGAACTGCTCAGCCAATATCTCTTCAACATGCGCGTGACAGTTGTCTATCCCGAATAAATAAAATTTGACGTAACCATCTTTCCTGATCTTGAGGGAGCAATTAAGGGCTGAATTATCTCATCCAGTTTGGCATGTCCAACAATCCGACAATCTCAGGATTATGCAATCTCATAGCTAACAACCTAGCTATCTGATATTCTTCTATATAAACAATCAGAACCCCGAGGATGCAGGTAAGTCCGATCAAATCTTTCTCAGAGAATCCATTGCTGCTCCTTTGTTCTCTGTTTTTCTGACTTGAGTGTCAAAGGATTATCGTCGGAGCCACAATCTCTGGTTTGGGACTTGTTTCATAGGTGACTCCAGCACCAGCATCGTCGCACGAGGTTTTTAGGTGTTCATCTTCCAATTCCGATTGATTTAAGCAGCAACAAATCCTATGGTGGATAACATGCCATGCTATCCCTGGTATTTCATCAATTCTCGATGGCATGCTATCCACCGTGCATATGCTCCCTAATTTGCCCTAGTTCATTTGGATCGAGTCCTTTCACAAATGACGAATTAAATCACGATATAGATGATATCCCCCAAACCCCCACCCTAAACACTCACTCCTCTTTGGATCCACTCCGATGGTCGTTGCTGTGGCCCGAGCTCTCATCTCCTCTCCCATCGCTGCCTCTCATTCTCCCCTCGCCCTCTTCCTCTCCAAGTGCTTCCTCGCCTCTCCCCCCTTCACTGTCGGCCTCCTTGAGCTCTGCCCCTCGCCTCTCGGCCTCTCACATGCGGCATTTTGATTGGGAGTGGTCCAGATCAACTCGGTCTGATGCATAGCTCACAGGCTAGTGACTCGGCTTACTCATCTCTGAACTTCGAGTCGGGCAATGGGTTCAACGACCAGCCATCAATGGAGATGGCGTCGTTGTTCTCCGATTGCAACTATGAGCACTAGCTCATCGTCATAGACAAGCCGGGCGGCGAGGGGGCCACCAAGTAGGGACTCCTCCATGGTTGCCATGTTGAGTTGCCATTCTTCTAGGGCTTCCTCAGGAAGCACCTTCCTTGTTACAACATCTTGACTCTTAGACACCTCCGATGTCTCTATCTCCCTCTCTTTCTCCTAGGGTTCTTCTCGCTTTGTCTAGAATCTCGTCAAAATTTTTCCTCTCTGGCGATGGAGAATTTTGGCTTTCTGTCATGAGTGAAGCTCAATCACATGGTGAATTGGATGAAGATAAGCATCTCCTCGGCATTCTTCACCTCCTTGGAGTGCTGCTCCTGCATCAATCTCAGCACCACCGATAACAAGGATGAGGACACGGCGGAGGAGGCCAATAAATCAAATAAACATATTGGATTGGATTAGATCAAGTCGGAATGGATTAATAAATTATCCATTTGTTAAATAGGTTAGACAGATCAGATTATATTATCTATTTATTAAACATGGCAGGTTTATGTTGTAGATTCTGATCCATTTAATAAACAAATCAGGTTCAGATTTATCATTTTTGAGCTAACCCTTATTTCATCCAATCCGATCCTATTGCCACCCCTAGTTACAGGATGCTCCTAAAGTGCAATGAAAAGCATTATGTACTCATAATCACATCGGATGGACCATCCACAATCAACGGATCCATCGTAAGTTTGTAACCAACTGCAAGTCGCACCAAACCTCCTTACCACCTGGTAAGAAGATTGGTTACGTGCACTTTACGGGAGCTCATACATCATAAAAATCTCAATGTTTATGGCACCCTACGAGTTGCTTATGATGTTTTTATTGCCATCTCGACCAAGCCGGAGGGAAAGGGGAGTACGTCCCTTTTTATCGTGGCACAACTTATAACTTATTTATGAACAAAAGTAATTAAACCAACGTATCATGATAATCTTTTCTTTTTCGGGATCATAATCTATTTCTGAGTTATTGATTCATCACATGCACATTTGAAAAGATTCAAAAGACTTATTTGTTCCCCTCAAGCTTTCATTTGAATTTATAGTACCAGCTATATCTATATGAATTATTTCTTGATGACTAATTCTTGTTCTAGTCTGGTATTATAAAGCAAGCATCCATCATTGAATATGAATAGTTTTTCTTTTCATAGGCCTTAACTTTGCTACGGATATGGGGCTTGGTAAATCATTTAATATTTTTACATGTGCTATGTATGTGTATTTAATAAAGGAAAAAACACTAACACTCTTTCAATTTTGCTTGAGTTACATCTGGACTCTGTTTCTTTAAAAAGTTCCAAATAGATCGACCAATTCGCCTTTGCATTGCATTGATCAGCCCTTCCATCCAACTTCAATAAACAAGTTTCATCAAATGGCTCATGTGACTATCAGAACATAATTCAACTAAGTTTTTAAGGTCAACTATATGAATCATTTTCTTCTATCCCAATCTGTATAAGATCATGCTTTTTGAAATATGCAATGATATCAAGTTCTCTTTGCTGCATCATCCATTCATTCTGTATGATTTTTGTTCTACCTCTAGCTCCCTTTCTTTGTATATTTATCAAATCAGTCATTTGTAATGCTACATCATTTATTCTATATTATATTAACCATTTAAGTCGTCATTCTCTCAATCTGTCCTTAATTAGTGCTGCATCTACTTTGTTTGGAAATGGATTCATTCTTTATATTACAATGTATCATCTCAACATTTTTATTTTGACTATACTCATCTTACATATATACTATTTTCTAATTGCACCCAATGTTCTGCACCATAAGATATAGTTGGTTGCATGGCTATCATATAAAATTTTTCTTTCAACTTGGTAGATATCTACGATCATATAATATTTTAGTCACACTTCTCCATTTATCCAACCTGCTTGAATCCTATAAATTATAAATAATATCTTTTTTTAATCTTGCTCTATGAATAATCGATCCTAAATATCGAACATGATCATTCTTAAGAACTTCAGTACAATCCTCTATTTTTATTCGATTTTTATCTCTATTTCTGATTTTACTAAAACTATATTTTATATATTTTATCTCTATCTTATTTAATATAAGACTCTTAGTTTCAGTATAATCTTCTATAATTTCAACTTAAGATTAACTTCAATCTTAGTTTCATCCACTAAAATTACATCATTCATTAATAATATGTATTAATAAATATGATCATAAATATATCTAGTAAACTCATCTATGTATAACTAGTGTAAAATATCAAATCCACTTATTATGATCGAAAACTCATCAAAATTATTACTAATAGTCTTTCTCACACAAGTCACCAGTCATGGGACCATCACGTCTTAAATTTTTTTAGATATATTTTTAAATCCATTGAACTCGAATTTCTCTAATGACATAGTAAATAATAAAAATTTCAAACCTTTTATTTTAATTAGTTCTTCATGATCTATAAATTATGATATAGGGTTGGATTGTATCTTAAGTGTGAAAGAGGGATCCATATTCTTTTTACATGAATCCACCATTGGATCATACAATAATAATTATTTTGAGATACACACACAAATAATATAGAGCCATGCTAGAATCAAGTCGATCAGATCCAGACTTAGATCCGATTAGATCGAAACTCTATAATATGGATCTTATATCAATGATCCAAATCATTGAATGTGATCTACTACCTTAAAACTATTTGCATATAAAAAATTATATAATTTGGAGACCCCTATCCAATGCATCAAGTAATAAAAAATTAGAAAATCTAAATAGAATTAAATTAAATATTTTTTTTAATCACTTGATGCACAGGTTAGGGGCCTTTAAACAATATGATTTTTGATGTGTAAGCAGTTTTGAAGTAATAAATCACATTCAACAACTTGGATCATCAATGTAGGACTCTCATTGTCCAATTTTGATCTGATCAGATATATATATATATATATATATATATATATATATATATATATATATATATATATATAAATGAAGAAGTTAGGAATGCTTAAAAATCTATACGATGCGTGATCGAATAGTCCATATCTCAAACGGAGCACAATCATTCTTTCTTGCCAAAGTTATAACCCTAACCCTATGAGATACATGAGGATGAAAATAGAATCTTCATGTAATATAACTATTTCAACAACTTAAGACGCAAATCAGGAGATATAGATAAAAGGTATTTTTGGTAATATGGGGATTTTCTAAAACCTTGGTTTAGCCAGCCTCACTCTTTTTTTTAAAAGGAGCCCATGAGTGTTCTAAAAAACAAAAAAGAAGAGCCTATGACTCAGATGCATCTCCTGACCCGAAAGGACACAATGGAAGTCAAACATAACCAAGACACACACACAGTGACACGGACGGTTGCTTTGGCAACAAGCAATATATCATCTGTGTGTGTGTGTGTGTGTGTGAGAATCGTGGCCTTTCTGAGCGACACGTCTCAGAGCATCACGTCGAACCGCAAGTAGGGAAGTATATCACGTTTTTTTTTTTTTTTTTTTTTTTTTAGTAGAAACCCAGTAACCCATTAGTAAAATGCACGCCGAGGATGAGTAAATATTCGTTATAATAATGATATCATGTTAAATTATAATAAGATAATAAAAATATTTATATTTTATTAATTATTATATATTTTATAAATTTTTATGATGATGTCTCATATTATTTCATCAATTTTTAATTTTTGATTGGCTTATTTATATCACCGTTACAACGAACGGCCCTGAGATTGTGAATGCTGCGACGTGTGCCGGTATTTAACGTCCTCTCGCTCCCCCCACCGGAGAACATGGAGGTGCTCCAAACGTGCTTGGGGGACCGGGAGGGCCAAGCATTATTGACCAATGGACATATTCCATAAAATGATGTGGCTGGCTCTACCTCTACGTGTTAAGATAAAATCAATAGAATCACGCATGCCCCCGATGTTGATATAAAGCACCATATGCGCAAAGCTCGTCAAGATGTTCATGGACGATACAAGATATTGCCGCATATAATGTAAACAATTATTTTAGAACAAACATGATTAGATATTGAGTGATTTAGGCAAAGATCTCTTACAACTCCCACATGGTTGTTATATATTTGATTATTATAGACCCCCTAGTTCAAATAAGAAGCATCTTTATATCTCACATATCATATGGCTTGTGTAATGAGGATAAACTATTGTCATCCGGCACTTAAATTTAATGGAATCTCCTGTAATACTCAAAAAATACTGCAGTATATATGTTTTGAGATGATTAAAAGATAGGTGATTATGTGATATTTATCTAAATACTCTAATATCTTTAGAGTTTATTTATTTTTATTTTTTTAGTATTTTAACGTGCGACATTTATTTTTTGATGGATGTCTCCAAAATATACACAATATCCTACGATATTTTTTAAGTACCGGATCCATTCCCCATTTAAATTGTATGAATGCTATCTTCATCACCTATAGAAACTGGATCCATTGAAAATCTAGTGATTGAAATCTTCGACAATTTGATTTCTATTATGCTACTGAAAATATCCTACATCGGCTAAAAACAAGTGAGGTAGTTTTCATAATAAAAAAAAAGGGGAGAGGTTTAGAGAAAAATCCTATCAAAAATAAGTTCCAGTGAGGTAGGACAGGTAGGGATTAACCTCTTTCCAAGCTGAAACATGATATGTTTCAGATATCCATTGGATTTGGACCGAGTCAAAAACAGTATGCATTGTAATTCAAAACACCCTCTGGATATAAGAAATTAGCCTTCTTCTAATGATAAAAGTTATCAATAACTTTATTTTGTTGATTATGATTTAGCTTAGTTATCCATGATATCCTATATAGCATACATGTTGCTTGCTATAATTTTATCATATGACATGTTTATAGAGTAACTAGGTACTTGATTTATATATATATATATTTATTATGACTTATGTTTGGATGACCTTTGACTCAATTTGTTCAGAAAAATCTAATGAATTGATAAATTAATTTTAAGATACGGCCTCAAGGAAATTCTATTAGGTTTGCATCCAATGTTTTGTCCTGATTCAGATGTAGACTAGACCTAGGTTTTGCCCATCCCCGATTCAGCCTGACCCACTTGCATATTTATGTGTGATGCATTATCAGCATATAAAAACTGGAACTTGATTATCTGATTCACAATTATGGTTGTTTATGTATTACACACATCATGTCTTGTGTATTACAACATAGCGTACATATAAATAATATGGCTGATGTATCACCGGCATCCTGCCATACATAGAGCGAATCTAGAGGAGATGGACACCCACGAGTCTTCCCCCGTTCACACTCATCACACTTTGAAAATGAAAAATAATAACCAATGGATCAAGTTGTCAGAGATACCAGTGGTACGTCGATGATCATATTTAATATTATAATTTTAATGGTAAAATTGCATGCTGCATGAAAAAATATGCTACATGCAATTAAAATTTTAAAGGCTTCTCGTAATATTTTGGAAAGTAACTTCTCAACAGTAATTAGATGGCTTTTCAGATCAAAAATTTTATATATTAATATTCATCTTTTGAGATATTGTCGAAGAATGGAAGCAACTGTCAATTTTTATGGGGTTAGATATATTCATACAAAAATTAATAATATAGCGGATTAGATGATATATATATATATATATATATATATATATATATATATATATATATATATATATATATATATATATATATATATATTGCAAATCATATGAAGCTTATCCTACCTGTGATTATGATAAATATTTTTTTGAAAAATTTTAAATTTTTTTAATTTTATTCTGAATATTTTATTTAGTACAATCAGATCATCGAATATTTAAATTTTTTCAATTAAAATTTTGATTGTGATTTCTATCGATCTGTCATAATAGAGTTATGACATAGCTTATTTATATAGCAAAAATTTACTTGTATGACAAAAAATGATGGTAATACAAAATGATGGCTTATATTCTTCAAATTAATTTATTTTCGATCAGAATTTTTGATCTATTCTGATTCAAAGTCTTTTTATCTTTTTGGCGCCTAAACACCAGCAACAACCTTGAGAAAGATGGTATTTATCTTCAGCAATGAACATCGGTAATTGATCTTCAATTTCGATGATGGAGGTAATATTTGCAATTTGTATTAGGTTGTACCCATAAATGTGTTATGATTTTAGATATTTTGTTTCTATAATTTCTAATCTTTACGTCATGGATTTTTCAATTAATTTAAAAAATAATGTAAGAATTATTTTAACATGAAATATCGATAAAGATTTTAGGTCAAAAATGATCCAAACTATTGATGAGGGATGAGTGGAATGATGAAGTTGGAGTGAAAATGGGTTGGAGGAGATAATCAACAAAAAAAAAAGATATGTAAGTAGGTTATATGTATTAGGTGACAATCCAATCATGATAAGCAGGTAAAAATTAAAATCAAGATTCGAATTGAATGAATTTAAAAGTTTAATAATTTGATTATATTAAATAAAAATTTAAGATAAAATTAAAAATTAAAAAATTAAAAAATATAATTAAAATTTTATATATAATTAAATTTTTTATTTTTGATAGCTGTACATTGATTTACTAAATCTATTTTTTTTCAAAAAAAAATTAAGTTGTCCCCACACACCTTGCTGCTCTCCGCCCCACCTTCCAGTTTTGACCCCCCGCCTTCCCGTTTACACGCCGCGGAGGAAGAGGAGACCCACTAGATAACGACAGGGATAAAATATCATCGTGATCCAAATCCAATGCTCCACCCGTCGACATCAACGGTCGGATCCCATTCTCCCTTTTTTTTGTTTTTTGTTTTTTTTCTTTTTATAAAAGATCTTCTCCTTCTTGGCAAACCCAGCATTACTGCCCGGGAGGACACGGGCGGAATATTAATATATATTGCCAATTCTCCCACCCAAAGTTCGTCCCTTTCTTTTTTGGGTAAAGTCTCCTCCTTTTCTTGGCCGCCGCGGAAGCCTCACGTTTTCCCCCTCTCCTTCGATCCATCGAAGTGCGGCTGTGGAGCTCGGGGTTTACGATTCTGGGAGAAGGAGGAGGAGGAAGGGTGGGAGAGAAACAGAGGAGGATTCGGTGCCCCCCGATGGATGAGGGCTTGTTGGACGATATCATAACGCGGCTTCTTGCGGTGAAGAGCGGGAGGGGGGCGACGAAGACGGTACAGCTGACCGAGGCGGAGATCCGGCAGCTCTGCGTCTCCTCCAAGGGGATCTTCCTCAGCCAGCCTAATCTTTTGGAGCTCGAGGCGCCGATCAAGATTTGCGGTAAGAAATTTGAAATCTTGATTAGAATATGGGTTTCGATTCTCCAAATGATGATCTTGTTGCACCTTTTTAGTTCTCTGGGGTACTGGGTGGTGAAAGCTTCCCTTGCATCAAAAAAGAAAAAAAAAATCTTTGGTGTTGCTATTTACTTCATCGCAGTGCCTACCTGTAGCAAGGGTGTCCCGTTAGTCTGCGTTTTATGGTGGATCGAAATTTTGGTGGGAACACTTTGATGTGAAAAGATGGACTTTTGACCCTTCTAGTTGTTTGGCGTAGCTATCTGCTCCAAAATTTACTTAGCTTTTGTCTTTGTGCTTGTGATTGGCCGGTACCCAAAGCGTTTCTTTAGGATTTAGTACACTAACCTTGTATGATCAAGAATGCAGGGAAAGGAAAGAGTTACTACAATTTTTTTTTTTAATAAAGAAAACTGTTTTCCTTCTGTTCTTTTTCCTTCCGTCCAACAAATCCAATAGTTAAAGTAGTTACTTGCTTTTACTCGGGTCCCTGATCTGAGGCATGATAGGCTTAAGGTTTCTTGAGTTGAGGATTACTAAAGTCATGAAATAGGTTTACAGGGATGCTTTTCTTTTCTTTTGTTTTTTTCTTCCATAAACTTCATTCTGTTTTGTAATGCTTACTGAATCTTGGAGGTGCCTGTCATCAGAAGTGGAAAGCTCTTCAAGCAATTACATGAACTTGTTCTTCCCTTGATTTCTGAAAGATGCTTCTTAAGAAATTCAGTTCAATGTGGAGCTAGTGCAATGATGTGAAGCTCTTAAATAAGCATCTTTACAGTTCAGTGGTGATGGTCTAACATTTACTGATGCTACTGTATGGGCATCAAAATGTCTTGAATCTCATAACTATATAGAAATTTATGAAATATAACTTATATGCAGTCAACGAGTAAAAAGCAAAACCACCTTTGTCACAAGGGCTACAAATGATCTTTGGGTGCTGAGAGGTTGATGTGTGTAGTTTTTCATACTGTTTTCCTTCAGTGTTTACCAGCTTAAGATATTGAGCTTCTTTCAGTTTGTAACCGTTTGCATGAAAAGAAGGAATAAGCAGGCCCATCTTATTAGTGCATATAGATTAATTGTTTGTCGCATGATTCTCCGAGTATGATGCATGGATTGTTAATACTGTGGTATTATCTAAGCTTTCCCTTGTGTTTTATTGTAATATATGAGGTTCAAATAAGGTTCGGGGATAATATCTTTCTGTGATCACAAATCATGATCACTCAACTCTACTTTTAAAAATAATATTGTTAGGCAAGTGATAGCGTCTGGTTATTTGTTCTGAATAATGCTTTTGCAGTTGGATTTTACTAAGTTATCCTTGCTTCAGTAGGTTATCTAAACAGTAGTATATACCTTAAACAAGTGAGAATAGGGTCCTATTAACACAGAAACATTTTTGTGCTTGCTGCTTGAGGCATCAAGATATAAAATACTGTAAGCACCTTAGCTGGGGGGAACACTAGTGATGTCAAGTTTTGCTGTACCAGTATTAGGTATCACATCCATACCTTGCTGGTATGGTATATCCATCGTACCAATTTACCAACATATAGAGTCGAGAGATTTTTTTCTTGCACTCAGACATGGTACCACCTGGAATTGGGTAGTATGTGTTGATACAGCATGAAACTACGCAGAACTGATAGGTGTATTGGCCAGTTCAGCCCTTGCACCATATCAAAGCTCAGTATCATACGAGTATCTTACAAGTATGGTATGAGAGACCTGTTACATTGCAGTACACGTTGATTTGGTGAATCATGAGTGACACTCACATATGCATGCATCTGGGTGCACATTTTCTTCGTGTATATGTATAAGCTTTTTATGTATTGCTTGTCTTTTAATTAAATTAACCACTGCTATCTTTTTGATTGTCAGGAGATATTCATGGTCAGTATTCTGATCTTCTCCGGTTGTTTGAGTATGGTGGCTTTCCGCCAGCTGCAAACTATCTATTTCTTGGGGACTATGTTGATCGGGGCAAACAGAGCATAGAGACCATATGTCTCCTCCTTGCATATAAGATAAAGTACAGAGAAAACTTCTTTCTTCTGAGGGGCAACCATGAGTGTGCTTCCATTAATCGTATCTATGGGTTTTATGATGAGTGCAAGAGAAGGTTTAATGTTCGGCTATGGAAAGTTTTTACTGATTGTTTCAACTGCCTTCCAGTGGCTGCGCTTATTGATGAAAAGATACTCTGCATGCATGGGGGGTTGTCACCTGACTTGAAAAACTTGGATCAGATCCGAAATATTGCTAGACCAGTGGATGTACCAGACCAAGGCCTCCTTTGTGATCTGTTATGGGCTGACCCTGACAAAGATATTGAAGGCTGGGGTGAAAATGATAGAGGTGTCTCCTATACTTTTGGGCCTGACAGAGTCTCTGAGTTCCTTCAGAAGCAAGACTTGGACCTCATCTGTCGAGCTCACCAGGTAAACATAATTAATTCAACTCCGATCAGCCGGTATAGGTTCTTTTGTTGATCCAATAAACACTTAGACCAATTGTAATATATTCATTAGAATAATCTTAATTTCAGTAAACTATTTGTTTCTTTATCATTTGCCTTAGGGTGCAGCATGTGTTTATTGACTTGTGGAATCATATTCTGTTCATATCCTTCACCATGTCAAAAAACTTAAATGTGTTTGTCTGACGCATTACTTCTCATGAGAATGAGTTCATCCAAATTTGGTGCTTTTCATGCGGAAGCTAATTTATATGTATATTTTAGAGCATATGGCTTCATAATTTAGGTTTGAACAGGTTGTGGAAGATGGTTATGAGTTTTTTGCAAAACGCCAGCTGGTGACTCTGTTTTCTGCACCAAACTATTGTGGGGAGTTTGACAATGCTGGTGCCATGATGAGTGTAGATGATACTTTGACCTGTTCTTTCCAGATCTTGAAACCATTAGATAAGAAAGGAAGATTTGGATTTGGAAACAACTTATTGAAACCAGGGACTCCTCCTAGAAAGGTAAGTAAATCCTTGCACTACAAGCTGCCTTATGGAATAAATTATAATGTATATTACATCTGAACATGGTTTTGTAGTTCCAATGACCTGAAGTTGTTTAAAGTTTATATTGTCTTCTGCTGTTTCAGAACTCTCATGAGATGGGTATGGTTCAATTGTTATGAACTAGTCCAACTATGTTATTTGTTGCTTTATGCAAGATAAAACTTGTTATTTCCAGAAAGGGATGATTTTTGTTCTATTCTTAACAATATCCTGAGAACTATAGTGAGAAAGGGTGTTTCCACTCACAGATCATGTCAAATTCATTCATAAAAATCACTGTATAAAGGCTTCTTTCTTCTTATATTATCATAAATTTCCTTTTCATTTAAAATCATTTTCTCAGCCATCAACTATACTACAGAATATCTAAAATTTGCTGAAGTTTATCTGTGGAGTGCCATACATGCTATTGTTGCTGATGTTGTTAAACAATAGATACTAGAATTCCTTGGTGTATGGATTTTTTATGGCATGCATCCATATAGGAAATTTTGGTTTTCAGTATCAGATGACAGGTCCTTTTACCTGAGACATTAACTTGATGTGTAACATGCTAAAAGATTGCTAATGGTGTTTGAATCTCTTGATTTAGTAGTTTGACTAAGTCACAGTATTTCTTTTGACCAAAGATATGATGTTATGTATGAGAACATCAGCGTGAAGAAACTAATTTTCTCTTCATGAAATTCTTAAGCTAATGAAATAATTTACATAGATAAGAATCCAGTTGTTTCATCAACATTTACATACAAATGCTTACGGCACTGACTTTCATGAAGTATTGTTCAACATTGCCATCTTCAAACTTGATGTTCTAATTTTCAGTTAAAATTTGAACAAATGACTTATGTGCTTTTATAATAGGCAATGTCCAGAGCGAATCTACTTTTGCAACATCATGCTAGAATTAACTGCCACTGGCATAGGGAATGCTGGTCAGTGGTTGTCTCACTAAGTGCCATGGTGAAAATAGTAAGCAGGATTGATCTGTATGTACCTGTACTGAACTGGCATAGGTCTATGTGGGATGGCACTGGTCAATACCCTGCAATATGTAGCGTGATGCAGAGTTGTGCCCATTGTGGAACCAGCATGAAATGATAGCACGGATGAGATATGTTGGCACTTAAAACCTTGTAACATTATGCCACAATTTTATATATCAAACACGGTTCTTCTGAGTTTTGCTTTAACAATGGTAAATGCTAGGTCCAATTGATCAACCTTGATTTCTTAAAAGTTGTTACGAACATGTTGCAAAATACCATTGATAGTGAAGAATTTTATTCTTATCACAGTAGCTTCTATTGGTTCCCTTCTATCTCCAATATTGAATTTGTGGATGACATTCTTGTTCTCATGAAAGATTTCGGGCAGTGTGCTACAATTGTTAATTTTTGGTGGTTAAATGATCAACTCCTATTCTTACAGTTACAGAGGAGAAATTTGGCAAAATTTTGTTGACAACTAAAGTTCTAGGCATATCATTTTGGCTTCTGCTGGGACTAGTAATGTTCTACCTCCTATCTTGCATCTGCCAATGACAAGCTTGTTTCTAAGAAATCAGTTAAGAGACATCTTTTCAATGTGCATTACTGTTAAGAATTCTTGGCATATATTGCACCTTACCTACTGCTTTGGATATGAAATTTTAAAGCAATAGTTGCTCGCATATTGGTGATTTGCATGAATTAGGAAGGAGAACTAATAAGGACTATAGTTAATTTGCTTAATTAGAAGGAGAATTAGTAAGCACTGTTATTCTTGATTGATAACAACATTCTCTTTTTTATCTTTGACTATCGTTGTTGGATTATTCTCTCAATTCTGTCTGGGATCCAATACCTGAGAGATTTTCAGGGAATTATGCTCTATGAAGATCCCCATGGACAAGACTCGCTTCTGTCAACTATCATTTTGTGCTTATCTCTTTTCCAAATACTTCTAGTGATGTTGAGGGAAGTGGAGAAACTGAATAATTTTCTTTGGTGGGGAAAAATGCTTTCCCTTTTATGGTCATTCTTGAGACTTTATAGTTGAGGATTTAAACAAAAAATTGGCTTCACTAGGAAATGCCTCTTAATGAAAGAAGATTTTCTTCTGTTAGTTGCAGGCTTATTATCTTTTGTGCTCCCAACTGATGATAATGTCTTTGGCAGTGACTAAAGGGAACAAAATTTAGGCTTTTCTCCAAGAGAGAGCAAGCTATGATAGAAAGCTCCATTTATCTCCCATAGGAAGTCTATGTATGCTATGCTATGTACTCGATCTGATATTGTCCTTGCTGTGAGTGTCACGAGCAGATATCAGTCGAATCCAGACGAAGAACACTGGATAGCTGTTAAGAATATCCTTAAGTACTTAAGAAGGACTAAGGATTTGTTCTTGATTTTTTAAGGAGACTCCGAGTTGCGAGTTGAGGGGTATACTGACTCAGACTTCATGTCTAATCCTGATGATAGAAAGTCTACGTTAGGATATGTGTTCGTTTGCAATGGTGGCACAATTAGTTGGAAGAGTTTCAAACAACCCATCATAACGGATTCGACCACAGAGGTTGAGTATGTCGCTGCTTCGGATGCTGCAAAGAAAGGCTTTTGGTTCAAAAAGTTCGTCGTGGAATTTTGAAGTTTTCTATCACTTTAAGTCACCTGGTATGGCTGCATTTAAAGTTCTAGTCATTGGAATGAAGAAAATAGCCGTTGGGAGCCAGTTGAAAGCAAAACTGTGCAGATCTGAAAACTAACCATTACAGTGACTTAGTCGACTAATTTTTTTCTGAGTTGACTAAGTCCCTCACTAGGTCAACTCAAAATCCTCTAAGTCGACTCAGTATCAAACAACTAAAAAATGAGCTTCAAAATTAGACTAAATAAATCATGAAAGATATCTTTTTTTTTTTAAAAAAAATTATTTTGAGATTTTGTCATACGTTCTCCTAAATATGAATATCATCCAAAGAAATAACATCAATCTGACTCACTTAAACAAGACCTCAAAGAAATTAAAAAAAAGAAGCACAAAATCTATATAAATATATTATCAGAATATTAACATTTGAAAATGAACTATTTTAAACTCAAAACAGGAACCTCCTCTCACAGAGCAGATGCATGGTGGATGGTTATGACATCGGATGTCATACTACTCTACTGTGACAACAATGGAGCCATAGCACTTGTTAAGGAGCCAAGGTCTCATAAAAAATCAAAGCACATCAAGCAGCGGTATCACATCATACGCGACTATCTCGAAAAAAATATGTCAAGGTGCGAAAAGTGGACTCCACGGACAACGTGGCAGATCCGCTGACAAAGCAGTTGAGTCAACCGAAAATAGAAGTCCACCTTGAGAAGATGGGACTTAGATTTGTGGTCAATTGACTTTAGTCAAAGTGGGAGATTGTTAGATGTATGTCCTAGAAGCCAATATGGCTGACACATTGTAAGAAATTTAGGACACAATTTTGTACTTAATGTTATATTTGCTTCTAGAAATTTTAAGATGTAAACAATGACTCCCACTAATTTTTTGGATCCCTCCACTCTCCGGATGGAAAACGAAAATCCTAACGCGACAAAAGATTCTAATGGGTGTTGCGGTCCCACTGATGCCATGCACCTCACCTAACAGTTATTAGTAACATGCACACTAATGCGTAGGCAACTTTGTCCAGATGCTTCTCTAAGCATGTTGCAGCAACTTGGTCTCTAAGTCATGTGGGCTCATATAACAGTTATGGTCACACTTCTTAGTTAAGTCCGACTCACCGTTCACAAGTAGGTGCAAGGCCGTCATTGGGTTCCTCACCTAATAGTTATTGGATCCAACTCCATCCTTACTATGAAGCAACTCTTTGCTGATAGAGTGGTTGTATGTTTCTGATGCAACTGAACCACTGTGATCAGTCGAGAACAATCAACGCTGGCAGCACGTCCGCACATCTACAATGGTGGAAGATCTATGGAATTAATATTTGTGAAGAGGTTTAGATTTAGGTCTCATCTAATCAGTCATCATATGACCGATCTAATTGGCATGGACTAAACCAAACCGCTAAGCAACCTTATTCAAGATCTAATCTTTCAAATTGGTCAGGTAAGTGGAGATCAGTGGGGGTCCCTCCGTTATTTTTTTTAGACGCCAATAAATTGATCAGATAAGCTAACAGAACTAATTAAATAACCTCGTTTCAATTACTTGCCTTAGACACCAATAGGTCAATTGGTCCAAACAGGTTAGCTCAAGCAAATCAGGCGCAAATCAACGAGCCAAATTAGTTCCTTAGATTAGTCGATTCTACATATGGGATTCAAACGATTTGATCAACAACAATTGCATGATCATTTAACTTAATTGATCTAGTCCTAATCAATACTTGACTCGGTTTGATCAATTACTTAATCGAATTAGATCTATATGACTCAAATTAAAAATCTAAGATGCAATCCTATTACATGACCTAATTTTGAATTTTCCATAACCAAAACCCTCATGCACAAACATAAATTTCAGATTCTAAAATCAAATTTCATATCTAAATTCTTTGCATGTAAGATAAGTTTTAAATCATGCAAATAATTTTTAAATTTAACATACAAATATATATCTCATATATGCATGTAAAATTCAGATCTACAATATGATATCATATATCTCATATACTAATCATAGATCATATTAAAAGCAACTTTATGACCTAAAATGCAATCACATGTTTCATATATGAATCATGAATAAGATCAAATAAAATTTCAAATTTATGCGTGCATCTACATATCATGTGAATATGAACTAGAAATCATTATAGATCAAAATTTAGATCTATGCATGCTTTCATATATCAACTATATGTTCTAAAATCAAATCCAAAATTAAATTCCAAATTCAAAGACTCATCTATACATCTCATGTATCAAGAAAAAATCAGATTTTGAAATCCTTTTTCAAACATATATGTCAATTTTCAGCATATGAAACCTGTGGCTCTGATATCACTATTGGAATTCGAGGTTTGGGGCATGCATGTGTGTTTCAAACATGGTTCGCCGTACCGGGCCGAACCGCCCGGTACGGGGCGTACCGAGCCGGTCCGGTTCGGGCCTTTTTTCGAAAAAAGATCCCGAACCGCACCGAACCGGGCGGTTCGGACCCATACCGCCCGGAATCGGGCGGTACGGCTCGATTCTGGACCAGTTCGGGGTGAACCGAACCGTACCGCCCATGGGAAAGGGGGGGAAGATGGCTCAGTTTGATGAGGATCTTGTGTTATTTCTTGGTATCTGAAATAAAATGAAACCTCAAGCACATCTCTCTCTCTTTCTCTTATCATATCTGTTATACCATCTGTCTTGTAGTATCCGATATGATGTATTATATCATATTGATATGATATTTCATATTATACCAATATTTGGTATGTTGTTTTGTACCAAATTGAAATATATATCGGTATTATAATAGAATGGTGTCAGTATAAGATCTGGTATCGAGATTGTAAAGCTTGTACCATGTATTAGTTCATCGGAATCCAACTCGTAAGATGAATTTGATTTGGTTTTTCATCACCAAACAGATGGAAATGCTTAGGGAAGCATTCTGAGAACTTGAGAGGAATCTGAAAGAAAATTTTGAACCTCTGATAGCTAGTAATAGAGGTTCCCCGCCCCAACAATTACTGAGTATTTATCATTATCCTTCTCCCTGTTTGGTACCATGACTCCTTGCTCATTTAACCCTGTGCATTCGTACCGTTTTAAGTATTCGTTTCCACAACAATTAATCGCAGTTGTAACAGATAGTTTAGAGCCTCAACAAGATTTTAAAATAAAAATCTCAGTATTATAATCACACAACACTCAGCATTTATGATTAAAAAAGAAGCATGGGCGATATCTAATATTCTAATTAGTAACTCAAAATGGCATCATAAAATTGAATAATATCTGGTTGTATCAATATCATAAATCTTGTGATGCTAGTAGTGGTATATATGTCTCAGAGTTAATGAAGAAATTCTTATGGTGGAATCATAAAATTGAATAACTTCTGGTTGCATAATGTTGTGATGCTGGAAGCTTAAACTGTTATATGCGATATCATATAGGATCACAATTGGAGCAAGGCTTTTCATAAATAAGTCAAATAGGAGAGAGTTCAGGTGTTTTACCATCCTAATTTTAATCAAGTTAAATGGTTGAGGACTTTATGATGTGTTCTGAATCTTCCAAACCCATTTTCTTTTGCATGAAACTGATTCGATTGCAACATATGGCTATTAAGAGTCTTTATACCGCAATCTAACTCCAAATTGAACCCAAATATGTCAATAATATGCAATATAATGCCATATTAAAGTTGTATTTATCAATTATTAACTTAAAAATTCAAAAAAAAATTTGAAAATCGAAAAAAAATAGTGTACCGGTACCGGACCGGTACGCCCAGGCGTACCGTGTATCGGTATGGTACCGGTACCGTACCGTATCGATCCAGGATCGGCACGCCGTCCGGTACCGGTACAGCGAACCTTGATTTCAAAACTTTATTTTCTAAACATCGCAGTGGAATACAAGATTAAAATACTTTTAATCTGAATCATGCATGCATAAAAACATAAAATCATAAGGATTTAGTTTATGTGCTGAAATTGACATATGCTGAAATTCAGATTGTGATCAAATCACATATCTATTTTGCAATCCCTTTCTTCAAATCTGGATCTAAAAAGAAGATGTTTTCTTCTAGCCGCACAAGTGTTCGGCCTTTACGGGTATCCACTCGGGATTAGTCTGGAACAGCTCTCTTCAAGTTGAATTTTTTTCTCTAAGAAAATTCAACCTGCTGAATCTGAACGAAGTTTGGATCGCTATCAACATTTGATTTCTTTTCTTGATCTTCTTCTTCTCTTCTTCTCTTGCCTTTCTCCTTTGAATTATGCTGCTACCAGCAGATGGAAACCAGCACAAGATGGACGCCCAAGTGCCCTTGGCGTGGAGGAGAAGTGGGACGCCCAAGATGTGGGGGCGTGTAGGATGCCAAGGGAGAAGAGAGGGAAAGAGGGCGTGGGCACATCCTATGGGGTGTGTGGGTTGCTGGTTGGATACCCTAGGGACCTTAGGGGAGGTCCTTTTAAATAGGCATGAGGATTGAATCCTATTCAATCTCATAGTACAAGTCCTACTTGCATTGAGTTTTCTAATAACTTAAGTTATTCAACTTACATTAGGAATCCTATTAGGCATCTACTCTTGGAGTCCTTGCATTCATTATTTTACACCCTCTTTTGCACCCAAAGGACACCTTAGATGAAATCAAAAGGTCCTCTAGTCATGGGACACGCCCAACTTGATCCAATCAAGGTGGCGCCCCATAATAACTATCAAAGAATATTAATTAGGGACTTGCACTCTAATTCAATTGATTCAAAATCTTAGACACCCAATAATTAGAGTTCAATGAATCTAATTCATTTAGGTTATTAGCAGGTAATTAAATTTGAATTATCTTATCAAATAAAAAATCCAAACGAAAAGAGAAAATTGGGTCCAACCATGTGCTAGCAAGGTTATCTTGAACCCAATTGGGTTTTTCTAAACCCAATTGACACTTATAAGCTTAGTTGCTAATTTTAGGTCTAATCTCTTTGTTGTGTGATCCCATAGGTTCAATTCTATCTGGTAGTGAGATATACAATGATCTCTATCAAAGTATTATTGAAACTCTTTTCAATGGATCGGAACAATTTCACTCTAATTCATCAAGGATTATCGATTCAGAACAATCCTAGTGAGCTCTCACAATCCACCAGTGATACCTAGCAGTATGTAGTGGCAATTCAGTAGGATCGAAATGAACCTCTAGGTGTAATTAACGTGCTATTTAGTCTCTCTATTGTGAGTCCCGACTAGATGGCAGGTCATGGATAAATTATCAAACCTCAACATCAGTCATATGATAGATTCGATCAGCTCAAGTCCAATTATGATTTCTATGAAAACTCTTTTCCATCAATCACACTACTATGGCCATAGATTTTCGGACTTAGCCTTTCAAATTCTATAGGACTATTCTCTATCAAGGTTGATAGACCCATCTTGATATGCATCCTACTACTACAGTGGACCAACTATCGTCAATATCCACTACAAGAGCTTATTGAGATCCATGTTTATGTGTCAGTTAAACTCCAGCAGCCTCACTGCGAGCAGTAGTACAATCTCAAGTCAAAGGATCATTCACACAACTACAGCATCGAGACAATCACTGACGATTGAATAAAAATCCAAATAATTTCTCGTATGATCACGTTCAGTACTAGTTGTTCTCTAACAAGTACCTGCACTCGTCGTCCAGTGTCTCTATACTATAGACTAGAGACTCATCTATCCCAAAGGAAGCGATCTGTGCGCCAGTCTATCCGGATCGATCACCATCCTGATATTGATTCTATGATTTGGAGCTTTTAGGAATTAAATACATGTCTCTAATTCTCAATTTTTTTAGAATATGTATCGAAAACTAATTCCATGGACGATTTAATGACACATCACACTTGAATGAAAAATAAACTTGTCCTTTTATTGATCATATCAATGTATTAAGTACAAAATTGTGTCCTATATTCATTATAATGTGTCAGCTATATTGGCTTATAGGACATACATCTAACAGATTTAAAACAGGATTTTAATTTGGAGGAAGGTCCATGAACCTGATTGTTTCACGGGGTTGGAAATTTTAAAACACGCGGAAGATTAAAATTTAACATTTTTAGTTCAGACATATAAAATTAGATTTTATATCAATCTTAGAGATTCATATAGTGGATGTGAGTTATAACTGTAGAGGGTTTTGTAGGGTCTCTGGGTGTAAGGGATGCTGATGATATGACCTTGGGATTAATAATAATAAAAAAAAAGTTTATCAGAAAATCATATCTGAGGAAGAAGAAGAAGTTGCAGGAGAATCAGAGAGGAGGAGGAGGAGAAAGAAGAATGAGAAAAAGGACAGGTAAATATTGTTTATGAGGAGAATATAATTGTTTGATTTTTTTTTTTTAATTTCCTCTTGAAACATGTGGAATGGAAGGTTTGTGAGAATCCCAGCTTTTAGCCATTTTGGAATGAAAATTGCAAATGAAGTCTTAAGAACCTACCTTGAGAACATATTTGACTTTTCCTTTTGAAATTATTCATCATGGCTAGTGCAGTGAGCAGGGAACGCGCTTGGCAAAAGGAAATTAGATGTCTTGGACACTGGGTCATGTCTTTAATTACTTCAATAACCCATGTGCTTAGAAAGGTTGATTCTTTGTTGAAATACCTCTTCCTAGGACGATGTTGTTGGACAAACCTCTCGCATGCAGTATGTTGCTTTAATCCATTGCATATTTATCTTTTTGGGTTTATGTGACAGATTTTCATTGTTTTGTCTGCTCAGTAAATTATCGTGCTTACCAATACTCACCTATATTTTTATTATAGTTTATCCATACAGAATTGTTTCCCTAAGATAGAATTGCCAAATAAAATTTTCACAGTGCTGTATTTTTTCTTCAGACAATTAAGGTAGTTTTGTTGTTTGCACTCCGGATGGATATCTTTTGGGTTTTATGCTTCATTATTGCTCAGTGTTTTACCTTACAATCTGATCAGCCTCACCTTTTTCTTTCGGTCACCTGCTTTTAATGAATTTATCCATTCAATGAATTGGTTAATGATGATTTGCAGATATTTGTAAAGACTGATTGTAGATATTTCTTTTTTTTTTTTTGCTCTTCCAATAAATTTGTACTAAATATTTACTTTGTGTAAAGGTACCAAATCAGAAGTTTTTATTTGTTTTTCTTGATAATGTCATATTCATTAGTTCTAATTATTAAAGTTTCTTTCTTTTTTAGATGCCCTCACTTCAATTTCTTGGAATGATGCTTCCCTGCCATTGTGCCCAAATCTGCTCCAGCTTTCGCTTTTGGCTTCTAGGGTTTTAATGGAATCTAGCTGTTTAGTAAAGAAATATCATTGTTGACCTTTACAGTGCCGTAGCAAGGTTAATATCACCAATTCTTTGACGTGACAATTATGTAGTCCTCATCTCAAGATATGAAAATTTTTTAATACACTAATTCACATTTTTTGCTTTCTGTCCATTTATTAAGGATAATCCTATTCATATATGAATAATTATATGCCTGTAATGTATTCCATGCCATAACTAGGATTTATCATTTCAGTCTAGCATCATTGCTATACGTTCCTTCTCCATTTCATTTTCATTTCCTGCTCAAGTGGATAAGCTCGAGTGGGACTTGATTAAAGATTATACCAAATCAACTGTGGTTAAGCTCAAGCTAATGCTTTAGTATGTGGTTTTGTCAGGGTGGAAAAGGTTAAGAGATGAGGCATGCTTCCTCTTGTAGACGTATGTTGGAAAATGCAGGAGACCGTATTCAGCTCTTTGGAATTCCTATACGGTGGACAATTTAGTGCTTTGCCCCATAAGAGACAAAAATGCACCTTGTTTCAATTAAAGAGGCAGAGGACTTTTCTTGGCAACTAGCCAAACTTCTGGGTTGAAAGTGTGAAAATTAAAGCTTGTTTATTGTTATCATCAAATTGTATGGTATATATGATTTCATTGTTTGCACCACGTGTGCTCTAGATTACACCAATTGGGCACTTTGGTTTCTGATATTGTGGGATGCGCTTCTATCATCACACCTTTTTCCATGATGCATGGGCTAGGGGCCTAGACTGTGATGGCTTTGAATGAATGCAACTTCGACAAGCAATGATCTCAGCAATTTAAATTACTGGTAATGCCAGAAAGAAGTCAAAAAGAATCCAGATGGCACCACAAATAAAAACGCTATGTACTCAGCATAGCCTTCATGGCAGCTCGTTTCGATTACCGCTTGCAAGCGCCCAGCAACCCTGAGGTTACCTGTCTTTCCATCCATTCTGGAATAGTTTTGTGCAGACCATGCAATGGTGTCATTCAATTCACTTATTCTGGAACAAATTCTGTGAACAGGATGTCATGTTGTTCAGTTCACTTGGATGCATGTACTTACAGCTGATGGCCTGTATGTGTGACTATGCCCATCATGTGGCTTTTCTGGTGTTCATGCAGTTCATTCCCAGCTTGATTATCAGAGAAGAGTCCTGTCAAGTCCTCGGTGTGGAATGGAAGAACATCAGAAATCTGATTCTTACTGAAGCAATGGTTTGTCAGACATCTGATCCACATTGTAGACACAGATATCTTGCAATGCTTACCACCTCACAAAATGTTAGCCTCTAGTGATGCTTTTAGGAGTCTGTCAGTGCGCAAAGTGCCTCATGGTCATATTGTTGCTGGGTTGGCAAATCAATGTTCATATATGCTTGTGTATTATGCTAATTTTTACGAGCTGACTCATTTCCTTATGCCCTTGCATGGCTCTTACAAAGCATAAAATTGGCTAAATGGGAATGTCCTGATTATCTAGTAATCTTGGTGATCAAGCTAAGCGGCGATATTCTGAAAATGTATTTAAATTTGCTTTTACTTTTTAGGACTCATACTCAATACAGCAAATTAAAAAAAAAAGAAAAGAAAAGAAAAGAAAAATCCATTGCCATGGGAGGTTTGGTGCTTTATGAAACAGTCTGATCCTGGGTTGCACCAGCCCATGAGCCCTGTCACCCGTATGCCATAGTGCTTTTGATTTTTTATTTGGTACCGGATTGAGACACTATATTATTACTATTAAAAATATATCAAATAATAATAGTAAGATTTTAAATCTATAGAAATGAGGGTGTCCCGATATATAACCGAGAATGGAATGCCTAGATGCACCGGGTCCACGACGAGAATGGAATGGGATGTTCGATGTCTCGTCATCGTCCCAGTTATACATCAGGATAGGTATCCTTTATATTTATCCTTTTCTTCTTTTCTTTCTTTTTTTCTCCTTCATTTCTTTTTTTTTCCACCTTCTTTTTTCATTTCCTTTTTTCTTATCCATTCTTTTATTTCTTTTGTTGTTTTTCTTCTCCTTTCTCCTTTCTTTCCTTATTTTTTTTCTTTTCTTTCTCTCTTCCTTCATTTCTTTCTTTTTTCTTCTCCTTCTTTCTTTTTATTTTTTCCTTTATTTGTGGTAAGATTTTTACTTTTTCTTTTATCTTGCTATTCTTTTTTTCTTTCCTCTTTCTTCTTATAGATTTCGAAATCCTAAAATAATAATACACCAAAAGTAAAGATACATTAAAATCTTTATTATATTATTAAATAAAAACTAAATATGTTATTTCAATTTTTATTTTTCAAATTTTGTGATCAAAGTATCCTTAGTTTCTTGAATATTCAAGAAAAAAATACAATAAAAAAACTATATATATAAGCTACATGACCAAACAATTATATATTTTTAAATATTTCAAATACATAAAATAATAAACAATAAAGGTAATTTCAATATTTTATTTAATCAATTTTTTACATTATATATAATATTTATTATTATTATTGTTCTTTTCAAAGGAGAAAAGAATTGGTGAATGGAAATAACTATTACTCCAATTGATGGAGGCAGAGCATAGGTGACAAGATCCATTTCTCGATTAGATTCCCCCCAAACCTCTTTCGATCAGATTTCCATTAATAGACAGAGATCGTAAAACTTTCTCAATTTCCTAGAATTTTTTGTAAAAACTCGATTTTTGGGGTAAAAATAAAAGATCAAATTTAAGTCAGAAAAAATGGTTGAAAAGAAGAGTTCATATTTCTAGCTATCTCACCACTTCTGCTAGTCCGGCCTATAAGATTGCAGCCTCTACCTGATCTGAAACCGTGGGACTATTGAGAGTCTTGTTCTTGCACCCTGCTCTTTCTGAAAAGCTAATAAAAAACGACCTTCCAGAGGCATCTTCATTCCGATTTTGATCTTTTTACACCATATTATATTTATTATTATTATTGTTCTTTGAAAAGGAGAAAAGAATTGGTGAATGGAAACAACTATTGATTGTAAGTAAAAAATCTCAATTTGCCACCGTCACTCGAATCTGTGTGATTGCTTCGAGACATCCCAAACTAGTTGGACTCTTTTTTTTATATATAAACAAAAAAGATTCTACCCATCCCGTATGCATATCCTCAATCCATTGGACTCCCTTTATGTGTATATGTATGTATAAACGCAATAACGTCTGTAGGAAGTGATCTTCCAGAATAAATGTGACAGTCAAGTTACACATAACAGTCCTGTTAATAAGCATTTATATTATAAACATCCAACCAATAAAAGCAGAAATTTTAAACATGGATCGGGGATGCCATGCATTGCTCTATCAGCATCCAGAGAAGAAAGGAAAGTTCTCTTTTTGCAACTGGGAGAACTCAAGTCTTAAAAAACCTTTTATTAATCCATATACTAGAAGAAGACCTAGAAGAAGACCACCTTCATCTCCCACATATACTAGAAAAAAGACCTCTCACTAGAAGATATCAGAGAGAGTAGGAAGCTTCATCTCGCCCTTGGTGGAGAGTGGAAGGGTGAGGTTGCCGACGACGGGAAGATCAATGGTGAGCCCCACCTCGAGCTCGTAGTCGATGTCCCAGTCTCGCCCGATGTCCTTCAACAAGCTTATCAGGAAATCATATGGCACCTTTAATGGAACCTCCAACTTTGTCACCTCTCCTGCCGCCTTGATCCACCCTGGGTCCGGTATTGTGCCCGACACCACCACCCTATAGCCATCCGCCATCAAAACCATCACTAGTCCTCAAAGAGTAATTAATACCAGCTACCATTTTTCTTTAGAAGTTTCTGAGAACATGCATGGTTTTAGATCTCCACTTCACATTTCTAACAATCATTGAACATGCATGGTTTTAGATCTCCACTTCACATTTCTAACAATCATTGTACTTTCTAGGATGATCAAAGAAAAGAACTTCTGATTTTCTATCATATATAGGTTTTGTTGTGGATCTCATTTTCTATTTATTAAAAATTTATGATCATTAATTACCTCATTGTCATCTATATGACTGCATGGAAGGACAAGTAATCAGAGATACACATGCATGACTAACCTGTCGGCGCTCTTGAGGGTGTAAGAGATCTGGCAGATGGGGAGGGCATGGTTGTAGGGGTTGGTGACGGTGACCTCGCTGTGGAACGTGGCGGAGCTCCGGTTAAAGCTCTTGATGGACACGTCGGTGAGTGCAGCTTCCGGCTTCGGTATGTTGGCAATCTTCTCTGCAACAAACTCCTTCGCCTTGTCGATGAGGCTCGCCATGATTTCAATCTATTTCTATGCACCTTAATGCCTTGGGCTCTTATTTCTATGAAGGAGGGAGAAGAGGAGGAACGGAGAGAGAAGGGGGAGGGGGAGCAGGTGGCCTTTTTTATGCGAGGGGAGAACTTGGTCCGGGTCGGTTCTCCAGCCACATTCTCCGGCGCCCAACCCGGGCGCCACGTGGTTGGGCTCGAACCGGCGCCGATCCCGAAAAGGTCGGTGGTGGTCGTATCTTAGCTGTGGTTAAACTTTTTCTTCTTTCGTTTTAAAATATTATTAGGTCAGGTTCTCAGGGAGTCCCAACTGGTTTTTTTAATTGATTAAATTTGTGTTTGGAGTTTAAAATAGTAGAATCCTCCTACGTTGGCCACGTTAGAGATGTCGCTGATGGAGAACGGCGACAGATTGGATGTAAATTAGATCAATCCATATTTATATTTATCCTATATATAAAAATTTTATATCTATATTTATCTCATACTCATCCTGCAGATTAAATAGAGATACGGATCAAATTGGATTGGATCGGATCGAATAGAGATGTAGATCAAAAGATTGATCAAATTGAATCAAATTAAATACATGTAAATAATATAAAAATATTATAATTTTGAATATGAGATATATATTAATATTATATCGAATCAGATTTAGATTGGAATATATCATTATCCATATCTGATCTAAACTCGCTTTGAATATTTTTTTTTAGAATCTATATCAATTTCGGATCTTAGGTCGGATAAAATCTGTCAAATTATGATCGGATAAAATCAGATATCTAATGGATCGGTTAAAAATATCATTCCTAAATATTAGTTTCTAATTGGGATGGATATACGGGTCAAGAAAATATGATTAGCTTGAGGTCCTTTGTAGATTGTTACATGTGAAGGTCATGGGGTGAAAAAGGTTGTGGATGGCTAATCGTGATATATGGCTTATAAGAAAGGAAAGGAAGTTGTCAAATTTCCTTTGATGGAGTGATAGAAAAAAAAAGTGGTCCAACATTATTGGATTCTTCTTTTTGTTAATCATATCCCTCTTAGATACATACAAGAATGGAACACAGGTCATGCGCAGGAATGTAATGAAGATTTAAGTATATTTCAGATTTTTAGATTTTTTTTTTTTTGATATTCTATTTTTCAACGATCTTTTTCTTTTTTTTAACATAAATTTTATTTCGAATTTTGATTCTTGGACATTTCTTTTTGAACGATTTTTTTTCTTTTTTTTTTAAATGGCTTACTATTTAGCTTGTCCGCATGATATGTTTTTCCTTTTTGAGGAGATTTTTTTATATGAAATTTATTTATTATTATGAAGACTACTGGGAGGAACAGAATGCAATGTTTTGCCCTTTTTTAATGAATTTTATTTTTCCTTTTTTACATAATTTTTTGATTTGTTATTTTATTATGAATGAAATTATTTTTCTTAATTTGTTTCAAATTTTCTGTATTTTTGACCTTTTTGAACGGTCCTTTTTTAACCAATCATTTTATGTTCCATAAAATTTGTGTCAGATTTTGCCTTTTTTGAATGGAATTTTTTGTTCTTTTTCGCATAACTAAGGATTCTTTTTATTTTATGGGCATTAATTTTTATTACACAAAATTTATTTATTATTATGAAGAATTCTTATAGGAATAAATTTATTTTGGTTGCGGAAATTTTTTGTGCCCTTTTTTAACATTACTTTTCTTTTTACATGAAATTTATTTCAGATTTGTGCTCTCTTTTGAACATTCCTTTTTCAATAAAATTTTCACCTTTTCCTTACACCTAATTTATTTTTAATTTTCCTTTTTGAATGTTCTTTTTTGGGAAAAAATTCTTTTTTTCACACAACTTAGGAATTTTTTGTGCATGCAGTATTTTTTTTCTTTTTGAGCTTTTTTTTAACAAAACTTTTCCTTTTACACAAAATTTATTTCTGATTTTTTTCTTCTCATTTTTATATGAGGAACGAGACGTGAAGGATACTTAAATTCAAATTTAAATGATATTTAAATAAAATTATCATGAAGAGTCATAAGAGAAACAAAATTTATTTTAGGTTGCCAAACTTTTTCCTTTTTGAATTCATTTGTTTCTTTTCTTAAACCAAATTTATTTTGGATTATGGAGAGTCACAACAGGAAAATATTTTCCCCTTTTTTAACGAGCAGAATATTTTTTTAATTTTTTTACAAAACTTCTTAAATTTATTAAGAAGTGATTTTTTTTTCATGAACAAAAACATAAGCAAAATTTTCTATTTTTCCATGACTACAAAAATAATTAAGAAGAGCCAATTTTTTTTAATATTTTCTATTCAATTTTTCTGAATTTTAGAGATATGTAGAGTTTTCTCTCATGGTTGAGGTCTACATATAACAATCTATTTTTACGTATGACATTTAGGTTATAATGATATCATATCTTTGAACACATGAAAGTATTACCGAATAACTGATTTTCTCAAATTATAACACCCTATATTTTCAGATATTAATTATTTGAGTTATGTTTTAAAACAATTTTGAGTATATAATCTCTGCCCGATTGAAAAGTCACATATGTATCAAAAAAATCAAGAAAAATATACCATCCTTTTCATTTCAAAAATTTAGAATCATTTAACCTTTTGTACATTCCATATAGGTTTTTAAAAATTTCAACAAAATTATACGTAGCCCACCCTTACACACACACACGCATACATATATGTGTGTGTTGGCATGCTGAGAAAGGTACATAAATTTCTCAAATTTTATGTGAGCTTTGGCTATATTTACAAAGGAGAAAGATAAAAAGTACACTTGAAGCGATTGCTAGTTTATAAAATCGATCAATAACAAATATATAAGTAAAAACTAATGCTATATCCTGATTATAAAGCTAATATATTGATAAACTTGCACAAAATCTATGTGAATTTCTAGTATCCATTTTATTTTAAAGTTAGTTACTCATGATTTTGTATAAATTTCGTTCAAAACTTACAAGTTGAACTGATGTTGTGGATTAGTGAGCTACTGCAAGTGCCCTTGGTCCTAAATTGAGCCATTTTGCCACATCATGTAGGCATGTTGAATACATGCACAAATTTTAGTATCATTTTTATAGGAGTTTTTCGTTGGTGTGCTCCCCATATAGATTTTTTTTTGATAAAAATGAATTTGTTAAACCAATCCAGTAAAATTACATTTGAGTGAATCAAAAAATAAAATATATAGAAAAATTTGAAAGATTAATCTCCATTTCGTAGTCCAAAATTTTTTCCTATATAATTAGTCATATATATATCCACTCAACTGCACTATTAGCCTTCTATCCCATATGGATTTCAATATAAAAAAATATAAAAAATAAAAATTAATAGAACAAGGGATTCTTCGCAAAATTCTTCTCCATCTATGTGCTCTCGTATGCTATATCATCTGCTTCTTATCAGCACCATCTGTGCATTCCTATTCTTTGCACATTTAATAGAACAGTCCATATCCTTATTAAAAAAAAAATGTCAGCAAACTCTACGCTCAAATCCTCTTCTGGAGTTCTGAATCATCTCCAGAAGCATGGGCACCATCGCATGTATGCCTTCGTGTCAACAGCCATGATAAGACACTGAGAAGTTTTTGTTAGTGTATTTTTATGGGGTCACTTTGTCACCAAGATTTCCAAGTTAGTATATTTGTAAGGTGCAGAGTTTGAAAATTTTTTGTAAATTTATCAACAATAAATATATGAAAAAATAATTAATGCAATAATTAAAGCACACTAAACAAGCATAAAGCTAATATATTAACAAATTTGTAAAAGTTCATAACATATACATATATACAGATATACATAGAATATGTATTTATTAGTTTAAATAAATAAAATAAAAATGAAAAAGGTGGCCCACGAGAGTGAAGCGACCCAAGGCTTTTGCCATTTTTAGTTCCCAAGAAAGGCAAAACTACTTTGTTGCACCCACTCCTTTTTGGCCCTTTGCCGTTCTCTCCTCCAGCCGGGGACCGTGACCATAAGATTTTAAGAGCATATAATTATTGGAACTCCCATTCTAAAATCGTTTACTTTTCCTGCTCATCATCACGGCCGCGGGACCGCGCGTCCCGCTTCAATGTCAGCTCTATATACCCGCGTTCTAGTCTCTGTGGGACGGCTGGACCATCTGATCTAACCGAGATATACTCACCACGCGTAGGCTCTAGCGTCGATGTTCATGCTGCCGACATCCTGTTAACGCAGTCCGATTGCCTGCACGCAGTTCGGCCCTCGGAGTTTGTACCCACGCTCACAGGATCCATTTTTTTTTATAGATAAAAAAATTTATCTAAAAATTTATATTTTTTAAATAAATATTATTTAGATAATATTTAATAATGAATAATTTATTTATATTTTTTATACATAAAAAATGATTTCAAAATTTATTATTTATTTTTTTATATTATATTTTTTAAACAATTATTAAAATTTATTCATATTTTTAATAATATTTTTTATATTTTCAAATTTGAAGAAAGTGGACGATTTTGTTGTATTAAATAACAAGATATTGAAAATCAGGATGATGTATTTTAAAAATAAAATTAATATTTATTTTATTGATTGATGGAAAAATAATTTAGTTATTAGATAAGATTTATTTCTCGTTTCATGAATAAATACTATATATATAAAATAAATTATTTATTTTGAAAAACGTGAGAATATGGATAAGTTAGAATATTTATCTACAAGAGAAATTTTTTGTACACCGCACCTGGTGTAGAAAAAAATATACCGTCCTATTTGATTGGGCGACGTAGCCAACGTTTTCCAATGCACATTTAATGCTTGTAGTTTTATTTTTTTATTTAAAATTTTGAATGATAAAAATATATTTTTTTAAAAAAAATTATGACATTCAGTGACCATATTGTGATATCTTATGGTCAAATTATAACTTCTTATGTAGGATGTCATAAGAAAGAGAAAGATATTTTTATTATTTAAAAATTTTATAAATTTTAAAAAAATAAAAATATATTTTTTTATAATTTTTGAAAGAAAAATTATGACATCCTGTAGAAGTCATAATTTGATCACAAGATATAATATGACTACAGGATATCATAATTTTTTCAGAAGATATAAATATTTTTATTATTTAAAATTTTAATAAAAAATTAAAATTATTAACATTAAATATATATTGAAAAGTATCGTAAATTTTTAATGATAAACATATTTTTTTTATAATTTTTAAAAAAAATTATGATAATTTATATAAAAAATTATAATCTGACTGCAGAATACCATAACATATGATAATTTTTATAAAAAAATATTTTTATTATTTAAAATTTTAATAAAAAATAAAATTATAGATATTAAATATATATTAAAAAATAATAACTATACGGCTAAATCAGATGGACGATATATTTTTTTTATGCTAACGAATCGGGATTGAGAGGCAAAAGCGTAAATATATGTAGATGGCAGAAACCACAGATATTCGCGAGCTCCAATTATTCGTGCGGAGCAAGTCGGTGCCTGATTTAGGATACCCTCGCTGCCTTCTGATTTCGCAGGCCTATTCCGATTACGCCACGTGGATCATGAGTCAATCCAGCGGCCGCGTTTGATCTTGATGCATCCTTTGCCGCTTTTTTCTCCCTCTAGCTATGTGCCCCATTGGCGTGGTGGGGCCGTGTCGCCATATCTCCCTCGAAAACCGGAATCCCCCACCGACTCTCATCCATTCCCGACGGTTTTCTCGTACTTTACATTATTATCATATATATATATATACAAAAGAAGCCCCGCAGACCGGCGATAAAGGAAAGAGGATGGGAGAGAGAGGGTGAACAAAGCGACGAAGGGGAGGGAGAAAGGGATAGAGAGAGATATAGAGAGAGAGGATGGAGAGTGGGATTCGTCCGCGGCTACTTCCTCCCCAGCGACCGGTGGCCATGGAGGCGGTGACCACCACTCCTTCCTTGGCGGCCGCCGCTCCGCACCGCGGAGGCGTGTCCGCGGCCGCGGCCCACTCCTTCTTCCTTCAACTCGCCGTTGAGCATCTCGGGTTGGTCCTGAGGAGCGGCGTTCACTCCAAAGACTTCTTCCAGTTCTGTTTCTTTGTCGCCAGGTATCGGATTACTTGTCCTACTCTAACTCGTTCTTGGACTCCAATTCTTCTTGGCTGCGGTTTTCGGTTTTCGAGATTTTATCGTGGTTGGGAGGTTTTACTCTGGATTCTTGTCGCTCTAGAATCTAGAAATGATGCATGGTTGTTTCCAACGTTCTTGGAAGAGAGGAACATGTTGTCTTTGTTCTCGGATTCTTGCTGGTTAAAAAATTAATAGCGAGGTTACATTTTTTTTTGATATATTATAATATAATTTCTTGGGGGAAATGGTAATGGAGTCTTTTACCATACTGATTTTTTTAAAAAAATTTTTACCCATTTGATATAGTTTTAATTTATTTATTAAATAATACAAAACAGAAAAACATCGACGTTTTTTATGGATAAAACGTCATTCCAAATGTGTTTATTTGATCCAATCATAAAAGCTCAAAAAAAAAAAAAAAAAATGAAAAATCATTTATATATATATATATATATATATATATATATATATATAAGGCTGCTCTCCTTCTTCCCGCACCGCCTCCTTCTTCCCCATAATGCCGATCCCTTCCGATAAGCTGTCGCGCCCTCCCCCTCCTCCCCCTCTTCCTTCTCCCATGCCCCCCCTTGCTGCCCTCTCTTCTCTTTTCTTCCCTCTCTTCTCTCTCCCTCTATTCGGCCGGCTGACAGCTCGACGCCCCCTCCTCCCCCCATCCGAACCCTCCAGCCCCACGCCCCTCTTCCTTCTCTCTCCCTCCCCCTAACAAACCGAGCCCTCTCTTCCTCCTCCTCTCGATCTCTGCCCACTGACCGCCCCCTCTCCCTCCAATCCGATGATGCGGCCCCCCTTCCTCCTTATCCGAAGGTTAAGGTGAAGGAAAGCAAAAAAAAAAAAAAAAAACCTCAGAAATGCCATTTGGAATGGCACTTTCAAAAGTGCCATTCGAAATGGCGTTTCTAGGCTTTTTTTTTTTTTTTTGGCAAGATTCTATGTAGACTGGGAGGGTGGTGACTAGACCAAAGAGTCATGTAGAATGATGTTTTCTTAAAAAAAAATACCATTTCAAATGGCATTTTTCAACTTTCACATTATTTCGGTAAATAAGTTGAAACCTGCATCAAATGAGTAAAAAAGTTTTTAAAAAAAATTAATATGGTAAAGGATTAATGGTAATGCTTCATTATTGTTTATTCCTTTGTTAATTTTCACGATATTTTTATATAAAAGATTGAGACGATTTTTTTTTTTTTTTTTTGGGTGTGTGTGTGTGTGAAGTAAATGGAGGCTGAACCAAGCTAATCAAGAATTTAATTGCAAGAACAATTTTTACATCAGAACATTTACAACAGAGATATCCTGAAGAGCAATTTTGTGATTGTGATACAATTACTTAATGGCGAAGACAAAAAGATCGATATTTGCCTCATGTACATGAGGACTGCAAGCTTACAAATTGTTTAATTTTTATATCTGTCTGGTGAGTGTTTTTTTTTGCCCCTTCCAAACAACAGTTGAGGAATGACTCGTGCTCATTTTTTATGAATGCAGAGGTATTGACTATGCACTAACAAACAACTTCATTCCTGCAGTGGTTCATCTTTTACCTTCACTTGTAAAAGAGGTATTCTTTCCATTAACGAAGATTTTATTTCTGTTCTTTTCCAAAAGCTTGTCGGGATTTATTAGTGTGATTTACCTTCTTTGGAGAGTGCTATTTTTTTCTTTCACAAGATTGACAAGAGTTTGTCTAAGATGATTTATAACATTTAGTGTAGCTATTTCTTGTTCTTTTTGGCTTTTATCCTTTTCTTCTACAAGGGGACAAAAATCTATGATGTAAGAATTTTATGTTCTTACATTCTTACATTCAATTTTTTAGTAGTATGCATGTCATAGTTATTAAATATGTTGTTTTTAGTATCTTTTTCCTTACGGGTAAAACCAAGGATGCTTATAAAACTAGGAATGTACTGGAGGATAATGTATGAGATGGATAAGGTGTCTCTATCTCTCTTGAACTCTGCTATCTGGCAAATTTGAGAGGCGAACACTTGAAAGATGTGGTATTATAACTTTTAGTCGTAAGTTTAAAAATAATGTTTTCATGATTGCTTCTTTTTCTTTTTTTTTTAAAAAAAATTATGCATTGAGATTGATGACCTGCTAACCACCTCCAGTCCAAGAAATCTCTGATTTTTTTTTTTTTGGCTGCATCAAGGATACATAAGAACTCTTAAATTTTTTGCCATCAATTTTGAGGAGGTAATGCTAAACAGAACAAATGGATATTTCTCGTTATTGAGCTCTTATTTGATTGAATTGCATTTTTCCCTGACATTGACGAATGGATTTTAGCATGAAAGCCATGAGGCGCTGCCTGATCTTTCTCACTAAAAACAGAATGCATTTCAGTAAGCTTATCTGGCCAATCTCTCTCTCTCTCTCTCACTCGCACGCGCGCGCACACACACACATGCCTCAAGCCCTTTTGCATTACTAGAAGTAATATCAAACATCCTAATTCTATTTTTATTCGAGAAGAGTCGAAAACATGTTACTGATTATGTTAGATTGTCAGAAAGGAATTTCTTAAGGGGTAAACCAAATCATTTTATCTTTGATGGAAGCAGATGATCTCAGTTTATGCTTGTGAATTCTTAATAGATGAATATGTAAGAGTGAATTACTTGAAATTTATCATATTTTGATATGTTTTGGTTCTATAGAAATTTTTTTCTGGTATGAATTTTTCTTTCTCTTTCACTTTGCTTAGGATTACTTGCTGATTCTTTTTGCTATATCATTCTATTTCTATCCAAGGTCTACCAGCATAGAAACAACAGTTCACTTCAATCAGCTATTATGGTGCTAATGATTTCTGTCAAGGTATGTCATGCTGCACAGGCAACTTTTGTTTTCTGTCTTTGCACGAACAGAGGCATGCAAATACCAATAATTGGCTATTCACAAATTCATTTTTTTTCTTTTCATGCTTTTATCTTTCGCCCATGGGACTTGTGCCTGTCTCGCATCTTTTCTTTTGTAATTGTTTTTCATTATTTCTTTGTTCTAAAGACATCCATATTTTAAAAAAAAGAAAATAAAAACAAACTATTTCCAGCACTATTACTGGGTGGGTGCAGATACTTGATCTTATCGCTACAGTGTGGTCAATTTGCATGGAATTGCTCATGCAGGAAATTTGGAGTGAGTCATGCTCTCCAGTATATTTTTGTGGAGTCTAAATGCTGTGTAACAACTTAGAAGTCCTATGCTAGTGAATGACCGAATAAAAAATGTCTGAGGATGATTAAAGGTTATAAAAGATTTAATATCTGGAGTTTAACAGAAAAGGTGGGGAAAGATTTATAATAGTTATAACAAAAGTGAGGATTTGAGGATATCTTAGATCTAATGTTCGAAGTTATGTGTGAATACATAAAGGCTATAGATATGGGAGCAAAACTCATATATCTGGGTCAATTGATTTTGTTTCGTCAATATATTTGTGGTAATAAGTAAATCAAGAAACAGTTGTTTGTAGAGTTGTTTTCCCTGGAAGATTCATAATAAAATTTTCTTTCATTTATATTTTTTGTTTAAGCAAGTCTAAATAAATGCTAATTTGGTATCACAGTGTGAAGCATGAATTTCCCCACAAAGGAAAAAGAAAAAGACATTACTAAACATGATGTGAAAACATGGTTTGCTGAGTGTTAGTTTTAGAATGACCTAGGTTAGTTATGAATTGGACTTGTTAAGAACTCATAAGTAACTTAAATCCTCCAAAATAGATAGAAGAATATTTGAAAACCTATCAGAAAGTAAAGGCAATTGGGCATATTACATAAGGGTGAAACTTAGGTTGGGCTCAATCTGAACGTGCCCAACCAAACTGCTCGTTGGGTCATTCAGGTTTAGGTTTTATAAATTTGCATTGGGCTTGGGCTCTAAAATCCCAATAGACCCTAGGTTGTGGTGGATTAGGGTTAACCCTCAACCCAACGAGAACCCGAATCTAATCTAACCCAAACCAAACCCTCCCCGATCCAGCTGAACCCAACCCATATATAAGTTAGTGAGTAGTTCATGTATAAATATGTTTCAAATTCATATTTATGTTTTATACAGGTTACTTGAATGTTTCATATAATTATACCTTTAGGTTTATTAAATTATATTTAAGCAAGATTTGCTATCTTGATATCAGACCTCATATCAGTACCATCCATTACAGTATCGGTATGCTGTTGTCGGTATGGTATGATATCAGTACAGTATGGTATGCCCCATACTGGGTGGTATGGGAGGTTCGGCAAAACACTTCATTAGATTGGTAAATGATTAAGGTCTCAGTCCAACAACTGTTGGTCTAACAACTCAACTCAATTCTAAATTAGTTGGGGTCGGCTACTATGAATACATTTTCTCCATTCCATTCTATTGAGGGCCATCCTTTCTGAATGTATAGTGATATTAGGTCCTTCTTTGCTACTTCGTCTCATGTGAGTTTGGTATATCTCTATCTTGTATAATTCACTTCTTCGTATTAGTGTAACCCTTGGTCTAAATTGTATATGTCCAAACCATCTAAGCCGTCCTTCTTTCAATTTGTCCTTAATTGATGTGACCTTTACCTTTTTATGAATGGTTTTATTTCTTCATTACCACATATCCGTATCAACATTCTCATTTTGGACACACTTATCTTATGCACATGTTGTTTTTGACTGTAACATTCTGTATCATAAAGCATAGCTGTTCGTTGATATTTTCCTCATCTTAAATTTCTTATTCAACTTGATCTAACCCAATCAATATGGCTCAACTTGACCTGACTTGACTAACCTGAGCGAAACTGAATTTAGCTTAAGATGGGGAAGGGTTGGGTTGGCTTAGAGAAATCTCAACCCATTATCGCACTAGGTTGGGTAAGGGTTGGGACGTATAGAGGTAGGGTTGGTTTAGGTTTTGCCTTTAAACCGATCCAACCCGCTCAAGTTACAGCTATGATTGAGGAAACCATGTGAGGGAGACCGAAGAAGTATATTCTGGTTGAGAAGTCTGCTATGCTTAATGAGATATGGTTGTTCACTCACATATTAGAGTGGAATCTTGTTGCTTGAGTTTTCTAGGTGAGTCCTTTTCAGATGAATTAGTTTAAAAAAGGTTGGTTTTTGACTTGCTTGAGAACTTGAATGCAAATTTCAGCGAGGTCTTGTTTATTTGGAGCAAACACTGGCTGATCTCAGATGAACAACATGTCCAGTTTCTGCCAGAACAATTCTATAGTTCTGCAATTTGTCCGGTAATTGTGTACTTATTTTTCAGTAATAGACTATCCATGTCAAAGCTTGTAGACTACTTTCTTATGTATGTTATTTGTGCGATGAGAACCCGTCTTATGTTGGTTAGAAAGGTGGATGAATAAAGCTGAACTCATTTGATACTTGCACATTTGGTTTCATTATGGATTTTCTGTGCGGTCTATATAGTGTTAAACCATTAATATTCCCAGTAATATTATTATTTTGTTGGTTAAAAATTTATTATGTTTGGTTGTGACAGAGGTAAGGATAATGGAGGATACATCTCCATGTTCATCTTCGCTGACATTTGTCTATGCAGGCCTAGCTTTTCATGAGAACATTGTTGTGTATTTGCTGGCGAGCTTTTAACTGTTTAAGGAACCAGCAAAATCTTCCTAGTTCCTTCTCTTTTGACTTGCCTCAGGAAAACAATTTATTATTATTATTTTTTTATTTGCTATGCCTACTGATTGAAGGAATAGATGTGTCACCTTCATGAAGAATCTTTGTTATTCTTTGTCATGGCTGTTTAAAGAATGGAAAAATTAGTTTCACCATTTATTTGCTGTTGTTTTGCGTTAGCTGGAAATGAACCAAGAAAAGGTACCTTAGAGGGCCAAAAGCAAGGTGAGATCTTTGAAGTATACCAAAGTTTCACATGTAATGCTATCTAACCTTGCAAGTTGGTGATGTTCAGTCATAGGCTTCTTCCTGTGATGGATCTTTGTTTAACTATTTGAAGCTCTTTAAAATAAATCTAAATTTAATTTTAATTCCTTCAATTGTAGTCGTGCTAATCTGCAACTGTCAATGCTTGCTGCCTCGAAGGGTTGGAAACCAAGCTTCACACTAGTTTAACTGAATGCGACTTGTAATTTAAAGATTCTGTTTGTGGCTCCTTTTCTACTTTTGGACTACAGATTCATGCAGTTAGATGTTTGCCACGTCCCCGGTAGAAATTGTTTTCAGTGCATGTAGTTAAAATCCCAAGTGCTTCAAGCAGTTGGTTCACTTTGAAAGAGTTGTATATCCATCTTAGTTTATTCTTTCCGGCATTTTTTTTCTTTATTGTTTTTATAGTCCTTTGTTTGATCTCATAAGTATGATGTAACAGTCTTCTATACTACATAATTAACTTTCTTTTAGTGAGTGCCAACCGTGTGTGTCAAATACATACATACGTACACTTGGACAGGCACTGATACTATATACATATCCAGAGAACCTGTTTGCTCTTGCATTTGCATATTGGTACTATATACTTGTTATTTATGCAAAAATCTTCATTTATGCAAAGTTTTTGTTTACTGCTGGATATGCTGTTTGTTTTGTAGAATGCTTGTAAGCGTGGATGGTTTCAAATTGCAGATGCTGATGAACTTCTTAGCATGACAAATGAGGTCTGAAAATCTATTTGTAACATCAAATTGTAGCAACATCTATTTTGTTTCTTTACTTTGGCCGTTTAATGGCAATCCTTATGAATACAGGATTTTCTTTTTTTTTTTACATAGATATATAGCAGCTATTGTACAAGCCTTACAGAGGAAGCAAGCAGTGTGTTACATACTATTTCAAAAGTTATGTCTAGGTATCTTTATAATCTCTATGAACATTTTTATGAGATGGATTTAATTTGGTTAGTGAAATTTATGTTTTGTGAATTGAAAATTTTGTGGTTATGATAACCATTATGTTCTTTTTGGTAGTGTTTCTTCTCTAGATTGATATTCATGTATTCTTAAAACCTTCTTTGATCTTGATTATTTACTGTCATAGTTTCTTTCTTTTTTTTTTTTTTGGTTTTTTTGACATTTCTCTCCTCTTGAATAGCAGTATTTTGGCCAGAGAGTTAGACTCAACATTCATACATTTGTGGTTCTTACCAGAGTAAAATAGCAACTTGCCAAATGCATCATGATGTTTTATTTTTTCCACACGGAACATTCTTTAAAAATTTCCCATAGCACCATTGACTTAAACTTTAAAACATTACTCACCAAAAGTCCTTTTACTTAAAATACAAGGGAGAGTCCTGTGCTTCTGAAATCATTGTGTTTCCCACACTGCAAAGATTTGACATTATGCAGAAAATCTGCTTCATCTCTTTTTGATATCTTTCGGGGAATATGGCCATCACCACGTGATGGGGTTGAAAGAATATACTAGAAGACAATGGGAATAGAGCATAGCATGCTTAATCCACATAAAATTTGCTAAATTAATGACTTTTCTTTTTCAATAATTGGTACAAACCAAAACGATTAAGATTAGCCTCATGAAGTTTAGGTGATGTAGGACCTGAGACCTACATTCAGCATATCATGCATTGCAAATAAATCATGTGTCTTCACAGCCTTCTTACATGTCTAGCTGTCTTCCCATCTTGCCTTGTATACATGTAGTTTACCATTCCTTTGGTGCTACCCTCCAAAAAGAGTGAATTTTATATCTTCTGATCTTCATGGATTGCTGGCCATTGGCACTTTATCTTAGTTCAAGATAAGATTCCATGTGTTCTCTTCTTCATGACAATAATTTGTATATACTTGAATTTCTGGTTCATGAACTGTACCCACCCTGTTAGAGATCTGCTCTGTTCAGTCTGCATGAAGGCCGTTATTGAGTTTGATTGATTTACTTCACCATTTGCTTATTGCTGGAGGTCTCTCCAACACCAAATGGGACTTACTCATATATTTTCTTCTTTTACAACCATTCTAGGAGACTTAAGTAATGCAAAATGTGCTAAATTTGGAATAAGAAACTTAACTTTCATATCGTCATAGAAAGTTGATGTTTGGCCTATCTGAGCAAGCAATAAAACCGGAACTTTAATATCATAGATTGCTGGTTCTTCATCTGAGCAAGCAATATGAACCTTGACTTTCATATCATGGATTTACTGCTACTGCAAATTCTTTACCTTAGCAAGCAATAAGAATTATAACGTTCATGTCATGGATTTACTGGAACTTCTTCACAACCATTCTAGGGGACTAAAATAATGCAAAATGTGCTAAATTTGGAATAAGTACTTTAACATTCATATCGTCACAGAAAGTTGACATTTGGCCTATATGAATAAGCAATGAGAACCTCAACTTTCATATCATGGATTTACGGCAACTTCTTTTGATTTTTTTAAAAAATTATTTATTTATTTATTTTTTATTGCTGAATTCACAGAAGTGATGCACATTGGAGATAATATAACTAGTGTTCTAGTGTTGACACTGCTTTGAATGCTGCTTCGTTAACTATTAGGAATTTAAAGTGGAAATGGAGGTCCACAAATCATCTTGGGAGATGATTTTTAAGGTTTCATGGGTTTACTGTGGCTTTTATTGGTATTTCTTTTTATTGCTGAATTCACAAAAGTGATGCACACTGGAGATAATAAAAGTAGTTCTCTAGTGTTGACATGTCTTTGGATGTGAATATAATATTTTAGGGTGAGATTTTCAGATCACTTGCTATTCAGAAAGTTGGTGGGCTGGATGTGCCTCTGAGTGGTGAGATTAGGTATTACATATGATGCCTCACAAATCTGGAGGTAAATTTTGGTAGAACTCCTAACAACTAGGAGCAATTATTGTCAGATAGCATTTTGTCATTCCTATTCTTATTGTAGTTAAATGTTGCCAACAATGGATTCCAGAAGAGAGGTCTTTGTCCAAGACACTGATTTGAAAGGAGAACATTTTTGAACAAAGAATTTGTGTTGGCTGTGCCGGTCTGTACCAGCCAGTGCATGCCAAGCCAAGCCAGTAGAGGCACATGGCAGAGGTTGGCATGACACCTACCATTTAACCTTCAATTTGTAGTTAAAACTCATTTTTTAAATGCTCTTTTTCTTTGGTCTGGGCATGATGTTGTCTGCTATACATGGCAGATACCCTGCTGGTTGCTGACAGGCTTGCCTACTGTCACCAGCCTTAAATCTTGTTTCCAACAGTTTTGGTCCAACAAACAACTGGACTGAGCCAATTGGATGAGAGGGCTATCATTTTGAGCTAAAAAAGGTGGAGTTTGCAGCCATTTGGAACTGTTGATTAGTTGAATAGGAGGATGTAGAGCTCACATGAAGTGACTCAATACCTTTCAACTATAGAAATCTGTTCATCATTATCTCTCTATTTATGTTTATTCTCCTATTTTACTGAATTTCTTTGACTCTAATTGTTATGCTGCTATCTTGTTTGGATGCTGAGACAAACATTGATATTGGCATAAAAGTCTTTACTCTCTAGAGTTTAGTGGTGTGAACAATTTTTATATAGTACATGGAATATAGA
>NC_025998.2:5810741-5848241 GCF_000442705.2 Elaeis guineensis | reverse complement strand
AGAGGAAAAGATTGGTGGTAGCTCGTTAAGGCTGCTAGAGGGTTGTCGAGGCCTCTAGGGCTTTGCGGTCCTCTGCGAGATGTTAGAATAGAGAGATAGAGAGAGGAATGGAGAAAAGAGGAGCTAGGGGAAGATGGCGGGCCTGCGATGACTGCGGAGCGGATTTGGGCTGTTCGACGGCCTCCTCACCATCTTCCTCTTGCTCCTCTTCTCTCCATTTCCCTCTCTTTCTATATCTCTGCTCTCATTTTCTCTTGCAGAGGATCACGGAGCTCGAGAGGCCTTAGTGGCCCTCTGGCGGCCTCCATGGCCCTTTGGTGGCCACTGCTGGCATCTTCACCAACATTCATTCTATCTCTCTTCCTTCTTTCCCCCTCTCTCTTTTCCTCTTTAGTTCATCTTTTATTTTTGTGTCAGTTTGGGCCCGGTGTGCTTTGGTATGGGGATATACCGACTCATACCGCCATCCGACCAGCATGGAGTCCGGTTTTGAGTCGGTGATCCTTGGCCTAGCCCCTCTTTTCCTTTTTAGGGTTTTACGGGAAAGCATGTTGTTCCAATATCTCTCGTTCCCTACAATATTGCCTAGGTTAGTGTAATAGTAATTAGTTTCTTTTCAATTTCTAGTTTAGATTTATTTAAAAATGCACCTTGGTTTAGTTTCTTCTAAATCTTTCTTAGGCACTTTGAAACTTGTAGGTGGAGTATATACTTGTCTTATGGAGGTTGAACAAAAGGTTCGCAATCTCAGTCCCAAATTGGATAAAGATAGGAAGAAGTTGGTGTAGTACTAGCATCATGTGTACCATATCGAACCATTCGGATAACCAAAAAAAATATTTTTTTTTCTTTTCAAGGTTTTGAAGCATCATTTATTTAGTTTTCAGTGGAAAATAGATTCTATGAGTTCATTGTTGATGTTTAAATATAACATACTTGGATTTTTTACATTTCATGCATAAAGAATGGTGTGATTAATAGAATACATGTTATGTACCTTGCTGCTTTTCTAACTTGTCTTGTGTTTCCTATGATCTCTTTTCCCCTCGAAGTTTTGAAGAGCCTGCTTAAAAAGCTGACAGACCTTTTGGGAGGTCACAACATCGGGGTATCCAGTAGTTAGGTGACCCCACCACTTGGAGAAGTACCACTTCCACTTCCAATAATTACAATCTTGTTGTGATACCATCCGATATCCTATTCCTTACTGTTTTTGCTTTTCGGCTCACTGCTTAATCTCCAAATTTTTAAATCCACTCATCATCAACCCTAGAAAAGGTTGCATCAACTATCACTATGCATCTATGAGTTATCCATGATTTTTTATGGGTTACTTAATTTATAATTAAAATTACTCAAAAATTTGAAATTTTCAAAAATTTCTAGAAGTATGCTGGTTGTTGTCTCAAAACATCACATCTAAACTATATTTATGTAATTCTAAATTTTTGCAAGTTTTCTTTCATTAATATTATTTATATTAAACTTACAAAAAAGTATAAATGGCATAATTATCAGAAATATATGTTACATGTTTAAAACATCTTTATATGCTACTGAAATTTCATGAATTTTTGAACTAGTCATATTTTTATTATTTTTACTAAAATTATGTTTTGATTGAAATAAAATCTTGAAAAATAGATTTTAATTATGGCTAATATAGCCTCCAGAGGCACCATATATATTTCTCAGCCCATATTAAACATTAATAGCCTAATTAATCTAGGAATTACTTTAAAGGCCTGGGGGAACCAGGTCAGAACCATTTGGAACTGGACAGAATTGGTTGGTTCAGCTCAATTTGGTCTAGTTTTAACTGGTTCCATTGGTGTTCCATTTTGAGTGGCAGAATCTTCCATGAACTGCGTTGGTTCGGGATTGTTCGATGTAGCCTGTTGTATACCATGGTCAAATTCACAACGACCATCTTCTGTGGAAGCAATCTTGATGTCTTGGAGCATTGGGTGGTGAGCACGAGCAGTTTTTTCATAGCAATGGGTTGCTGCAAGTGGATCAAGTACTACATCTAGTGGCAGCCCTTCATTTGGCAGCAAAGAGCAGTGCAAGCAAGTCCTATAATATGGATTCAAATCTTTGTTTAGTTGATACTAAGTTGAAAGCCCTTTTCTTAATAGTTTTTGCTACAGTGATTTGCAAGGTGGATTGTAGTGGTATTGGATTGCTACCATGTTATCTTGCCAATTTATTGTGGTTTGATTGGATGCTATCTTGTTACTTTCCAAAGTTTGTGTTTCTTGACATTTTAGATAGAAAATGACTGAGCATTTTTTTTTTTTTTTTGCTTCAAAGCCTTTTTCCATGCTATGTGCTTGACTTCTGAATGCCATGGCTAGCGTGTCAAATTATTGATTTACTTGCATGGCAAATTATGGATTTACTTGCCAACTACTGGTGACATAGTTTGTTGAATCTCACTCCTTAAGGCTTTCCCCTCAGGAGGACCTGGGTTTAAACCATGTGTTGTCCCCAAAGAAGAAGGGTTTATTTGCAATTTTGCATGCTTCATCATGGCTTCAGAACTATCTAAATCCATTTAATGATGCCTGTAAATTGAGTAGGATGTATGCTTCTAACTTGTTTTGGTCCATAAAATATGCTTCTAACTTGTTTTGGTCCATAAAAAATTTTTGGCAGGCTTAGTGGTATTAGAACATATTTTAGATGCACCGAGAACATCTTCATCATGAATTTAGAGAATATGCTACCACTTTGTTGTTAGCTGTTGTTGAACTTACAGAAACATGCTATATGGAATGAAATACATTTACTTTGTGCTTTCTCGCAGCGGCTGTTTGTAGCTCAGACAGATAATATAGAAATATCATCTTGTATCATGAGCCCTCCACAAGTAAGGTATATGTTGTTCGTATTCCTGAAGTTTGGAAAAACTAGAGCTGTTTATGAATAATAATGTTTCTTGCTGCAGCTTTTTGGTAAATGGAAAAGGAGTAGAGAGGAGAAATAATGTTTCCCTGGTTTGTATCTTTCTCCTACAATTATTGGGAAATGGTTTTTTTCATATAATGTTTTATTGTGCTTTTTGAATGACGCAACAGAGAAATCATGATGAAAATTCTTATTCACTAGGACTATGGGCCTCAACTCCCAACAGATATTACCAAAATGCTTAGATGTGGAACAAATCTTATCCAAGTGGTTGGATTTTTTAGCGGTAAATATAGATCCATCAAGCCACATTTTTAGCTACAGAAGTCTTGGTTAAAGGGCACTAGATGGATTTCTTTGGTCATATTTGACCTTTAATATGTTACTCAAATTCCAGGTGACTGTATCATGGCTATAGCCTTCATGAGCAACATAACTTCTGTTGCTCCAATGCTTAAAGATTTTGTTCAACCAGTCATTTCGACTCTTGATCCAGGTAAGGGAGTTTCAGCCTTGCTCCCTAAATAGGTAATTAAGCTTAAAAATTGATGTAGACTTTTTTATTGTTGATTCCTAATTGATAGGAAATAGAAAAATCTTTTCTTTTCTTTTCTTTTTTGTTTTTTAAGTTTTGCTCATCAGTTCATTAAATATTTGCCTTTCCAAAATCTTGAGCACCTTTATTATTAATTTATTATTATTTTTTAAATTTCTTTTGACTGGACCAATCAATTTCTGAAGCTGTGTTTTTATAACAGTTTTGTGTTAATAGAGATGATTTAGCATTTCCTAGTTCTGAGATATGTTAAATTAATAATCATGACTTGGTGATCTTGTGGTTAAAGCCTGTAAAACTATAGAAGCAGTGACCTAACCTCGATTTTAATTCTTTTCTAATATCATCTAGAACCCAAGAATATATATGCATATATATCATGTATATGTTTTGTCAGAGAATTTTTATCCTACAAAGGCTTTGGTAAATAAAGTTCCATTAGTTGTGGGTGAGACAAACATTTTGTCTTCTTTCATTCTTTTTTATTTTTATTCATTTTTAGCCGTTATTTGCTTTTTTTATTATGTGGTGTGTTTAGTGTGGGGAGGGGAGTGTGAAAAGGTATCTATCATAAGATGAGAAGGTATGAACAATATGTGCAAGTTTCAGGTTAAAAAAATTCATAAAAACCATGAAAGTTCTAAAGCAAGAAGCAAAGATTCAAGTATTTGTGCTAAGTGTTTCCATTTTTCTTACCAGAGAGGTACTGGTATCAGTTTGCCCTACCACTTGTACAGCACGGACATTCTGTATTAGCACATGCTATTTCATGTTTATTTTGTTGTGCCAGCATCAGGAGGTGTACCATATGTTGATGTCATATTCGTATTTTACCAGCATGTTTTGTATCCACAAGGTACCCGTACAGGCACCAGTATCAATATTTCAACAATTGGCAAAAAGGAATTATCTATACGGACACCAGTCTCAATTTTTGGTTGGATGACATGAAAAGGATCAGGTTTAAATTATCCAGGAACAATTGATTGCCGATATCTAGAGTACTTTGCAGTGCAGTGTATCTTGTGATGATATAATGCTAATGACTACATGAAGACAATATCTAATATGTATTTGGACTATAGATGAAATTTAGTGGGAAGAGAATCTAAAAATTTAAAGTAGACAAACTAAGATAAATCGTGGATTTATATGGGGCATATCTTTTGCAAACATATCTTCTGAGACTTGTTGGTTATATTGTAGAATAGTTAATAGTCTTGAGCTAGAAGTCATCATCTGAGTTAGAGTTTGCTTTACATGATAACTAAGAGAATTTAAAAGTAGGCAAACTAAGATAATTTGTGGAATTCTATGAGCATATCCATTGCAAACATACCTTTCGAGGCTACTTGGGTATATTGTAGAATAGTTCACGCTTATTAGTCTTGTGCTAGAAGTCATCATCCTGAGTTAGAGTTCACTTTATGTAACTATCTTATTCTTAGAAGAATTTAGACAACTTGAATTGTTGCAACATCAAATCTTGATTATGTTAATTTTGATGTTTCGAGGAAGAATTTGTATGGTGGAGTTTAGATGTGCAGGACTAATGAGTCATAGAATCCCAATTAAAATTCTTTTCTGTAGACATTAAATATTATATTGTCGTCTTGACTTAATACCATCTTCTTGTATAAATCATCATTTTTTTGTTGAAAAAAAAATTGATTTGGATATTGTGCACCTTATTGGTCGAGATGCCCATATTCCCTATGGTCTATTGTGTCACCTTAAATGCTAGTAATTAGGAAGTCTCATCACATCTGGTAAAGCCACCTCTTTATATCATCATTTTTTAAAACCTCCCTCCAAAAACAAAAAAAAATTCAAATGGTCCAAAAATATAGGCAGAATCAGACATTGCTGACATTGTGTTACCAGGCTATATGATGAGACTTTCTGGGATTTTTGGCCAGAAACAAGTGACTTGCCTTTTGTGTTGGCTTAGAGAAAGAGATGATGATGGTTGCTGACATTTTGCAAAGACTGATGCTTTTGCAGAGGGAAGTATTTGCAACACGTATATGGTGGTCCTTTCATAAGAACCTCAAGGAAACATTAGGTTTATTGTTTGATTGGTGGATTTACTGTAATTTGCCCTCCGTTGTTGCCCTTTGTGTCTCCCAATTGTTACAAAACCTCCATGGCTACCTCATGTTCCAATACATTGTCCCTTGCAGAATTTCCTATTTCATGTCATGCAAAGTGTTTAGTCTTTCCTTGCTTTATCTTATCAACATGGTGAAAGTACATGCACAATTCAAGAGGTAATAATACCCTGTCAGTCGTCTTTCCATCTCTGGTTGTCTCATATTGATCGTGTTGCCATAGGTCTCAAAAAGTAAAATAGTGTAACAAGAAGGAAGCTGAATCTGTAATTCACAAGTTTGACTTGTTTTCTAGTATTTTATATGGAATTGAGAAAAAAAAAAATCTTTAGCTTTCATGCTGTTCTGCATACAATAATAGGTATGAAGATCAAACACCTCTAAGTAGGAACTTTCCAGGATTATCATTTTAAACAGCACCGATAAATGATAGACCAATTCTTGTGCTCTTTTTTTTATAATCGAGTTTTCTACTTGTAAGTTTTGGTGCATCTCCTTGTCTCTGAAGTTCTAATAGTTCTATGTTTTTAACCTTAATGATGTTTTCAATTCCTGAGAGCAACTTTATATTGTCAGTACTCAGTATCATGAACATGCATGTGGGATGAAATTGAATAGCTATTTGTTTATGGTTACTTGAATGTAACATGGCAAGGGAGGAGATGAGCATTGATTAATGATAAATGGGAACCAGATTTAATATTTTCTGTTTATCTGACTTCTTGATTAGCAGTTTACTAGTATATTTTTAATGATGCTGGTTAACTAACATGGTCTCTAGATTTAAAATATCTTTTCTTACAGACCAAGCAATTAAAATATTGTAATGCTTATTTTTGTGTATAACACCTGCTCAAAGTTTTCATTCATTCTCTTCTGGCAATATGCGTACATCTTATTACTCTGCTATTATTTTTCTTGAAAGTGGATAGTGCTGGTAGATTTTACATTCTCAATGAACAAATCTGGAATAGCTATTTACTAGGCATTTGTTTTGCATTTGTTCTGTTTGAAGTTGACTAACATGGCTAACCTGAGGATGGTGCTTTGAGTTTGATATAGATTCGGAGATAATTGAGGGGCCATCAAGAGTATCACTTAATTGTCCAATAAGGTATATCTGTGAGCTTTCTATTTTGATATAGAGAGTTGTAGTTCATTTCACTACTGTGATATTAGTAGGTAGTTGAGTTTGATCAGTCCACTGTTTATCAATGTCTACCACTTGAAATATTATGCTTAGGCAAACTTATAAGTTGGTACGTTGTACTTCATATGCTGCATGTTCCATGTCATGCTATATTGACTGGGCCGTTAATGGGATCAAGAGAAGCTATAGAGATGCTAGATATGCCTCCACATGAGCTGAACTGGACAACATGTTGTACTTCATATGCTGCATGTGTCATGTCATGCTATATTGACTGGGCTATTAATGGGATCAAGAGAAGCTATGGAGATGCTAGATATGCCTCTTCATGAGCTGAGCTGGACAAGTTTGGCTTAGCTAGTTTATGTACAACTTATGATCCAAGATATTTTGGTTGAGGAATGAACCATCCTTTTCCATGACCTGAAAGTCAAGTATGGCTAGCATTTATATTGATAAATATATTTAGTTAACATGATATTTTAAATACTATACAAGGAAAAGTGTATAGAAACACTTTTGTTGCCTATAATTGCGAATTGGGTTCTCATTAGGCTAGATTGTAATGCAAAGCTTTCTCTTACAATTTATTTCTTTCTCGATATGTTTGGGTTGCCCTTGTAAGTTGAATATTAATATGCAAGTAACATGGAAACACGTACAAGCCTGTAAAAAATACAAACAAATATGATGCAAAACCGTTTAACTTTTGATCTAGGGTTTTCTTGATATAGTCAAGCAGATGATATACTATTTTAACGTCAAAACATGTTTGACACCTACAAACATACAACCAGCAAATGAGATTGGCCACCATGGAAGGAAATTTTAATATATAATATATTTCTAAAAGAAAGTTTGGGTGAATGACTAGAAAGAAGATATTAATGTACTACTTACATTTTCTGTTATTGCGTCTATGACCTTCCGATATATGGTAGTTCGTATTGTGTTAGTGTGAAAATCTTTAGCTATATTGGAGGTTGTAATACATTTCCTTCATATCATGTACTAGGGAAGGCATATATATTTCATCATTTAGTTTTTGTTTCAAACAACTGGTTGATAGTTTGACTGGTGTTACTATAAATGCTCATGGATCTCATTGAACACCATAATTGTAGTTGCCGTAACAAACTAGTTAATGTGGCACCTTGTATCGTCATGTGGACTAGCATTGGGCAGGAGCTATGCATGCTTTTAAGATCGAGGTGTGATGATGCTTTTTCTATTCTAAAATGAATGAACTTTTCTCATGAGTTTCTCCATACATCTGTTCATGGAGAGATGGGTCAGTGCTGATACATTTTGGAAAAAGGGGAATATATTTATCAATGCACCTTCTTTCAGAGTTTCACACAATCTTCATGTACAAAGGCTCTCATGTCATACCTATTGCACTACCATGATGCCATCTTCTGTGCACAACAAAAATAGCTTCTCAAATACTAGCTATACATAGGTTTTATGAGTTATTTCTTAGGCCGTAACCCCATTTCTTAATAAAAGAAAAAAAAAATCCATCTACTTTCTGAAGATCATCGTATATGTATATTGTCCATCTTTTTAACGAATTCGGCATCGCAGCAATGGTTTTTCATGGAGCATGTGCCTACCTTTCTCGCACATTTTATGTTAAAAATGTGTTCAAATCTGGACTTAATTTTTGAAAAGGTAAAGACTACCTGTCCCTGATAGCTTTATAGTGCTTATTTTCATAACATTATCAAGATGGGGAATCAAGTCCATCAACCATGTCTATAGAATATGCCTCAGCTTTCAAGTATAGATTTATTGTAATCCTTGCACTATAAATTCAGAGTATAATCTTGCATTGATCAGCTGGACCATTTGTGGGTTGTTTTTCCTTGTAAATCTTATTGTTGGTAAATTTCACACATTTTCAAGAGATTTGGCTTGTACTTCAATGATTTCTATGCTACTATGAACAGCTTAAAGCGCATAAAGACTCCAGTTAAGGGACATCTATGCAAACATCATCAGGTTAAATCTCATTGCTTATCAAATGCTTAGATATTGAAATAAACCCCCCCCCCCCCCCCACACACACCCCTCCCCTCTTGTCTCTCTCCATCCATCAATCTCTTGGCTCTGTGAATATCTCTGCAGTGTTTTGACTATGAGAACTTCATGGAGGTGAATTCAAGGAAGCCATCCTGGCGTTGCCCTTGCTGTAACCAGCCTGCTAGCTACGTTGACTTATGTATTGATCAAAATATGGTCAAGGTATGTACTTCAACTATTCAATGATTATGGATTCCAGAATTGATGATACATTACATTTTGCACCCCCCAGATACTGAGTAAGACAGGAGAGGATACTGATGATGTTATTATTTTTGCTGAGGGATCCTGGAAAGCAGTTGCTGATCATAATAGAAGTACAAATCAACTGCATGATGGGACAGTTGCAGTACAGGAAGATGGTAACTTTGGATGTGAATCTAATAGATTTTCAAACACTCTGACAAATGTTGTGGATTTGACTATTGAAGACAATGGTGAGAGTGATATGTTGAAAGGCTCATTAAAATGGGATGGTGAGATCGAGGATACAAAACCTTTTAAGAATGTTCCTGTTTTTTCTGTTTCTGAAACTCCTGCATCACCACTTGGTGGCTGTATAGCTGTAACCACTCAAGCTACTGCTGACCACATGGGGAATGATACGTGGCCTGGGAATTGGTCAACTTCTATTTTTAATGGATCAACAATTTCCACTACTCTGCCTGATTCGTGTATTGACGGAACCTTGGCCTCTCTGGTCCCAAATTTTGTGCTGAATCCTGTTATTACAGATGCAGTTTCGCCTACACTTAATCAAGAGCTTGCTGCCAATCATGAGTTCTTCCAACCAACTCTCCAGAGCATATGTCAGGTTAGGCAGGAGAACATGCATACTCAAGAGTTGCATTTTGGAAATTCTGCTATGGGCACTGTATCTGAGAGGCCACTAATACCTAGAACTGTCACAAGAAACCCCATAGCAGTGCCAACCCTGCCAATACGATCACAGGTAAGCAGTTCAACTCAAAGGACACAAACAAATGTAATCCCTTTCAACATCACACCCAATATCAACCCCTCCACTTTGCTCAGTACAATTCCTTCAGTAAGAGCCGTCCCACATGGATTCAGTGCGATGAGCCATGACTTCCAAGTCCAGCAAGTTTCAAGGACTTTGGATGTAGTTTTCCCATCACAGGGACTGCACTCAATGGCACAGGTCAAACTCCTTTCGAATCTAACTTACAGGAAATATGCGTTTGGCATTTTTGATTAGTATGAGTTGCTTGAGTCGAACTTGTTGCTTTAATTTCAGAACTTCAACTCGCTTGCTGGTTATAATCTATAAAATGCTTAATTGTAACATGCAAAGTCAACAATGAGGGGAGTCTTTCACAAGGAATGTCAGGATTTTCTGGTTCATAGAGGGTGCAAAATCCTACTCTTGAAGTCTGCGCTTAATTAAGCTTGGTGATCCTCTTTAATTAGTAGCCCCATCGATGTGTACATTTTCATGTGTCTACTTTTTTAATGGCATTCCAATGATCACCCTTCACAGGAAGCTTACCCGATTTGTATTTGATCATTCTTTTTTACTTCTATGATGCTTCATCCAGAAATCAATCTTCTTGGCAAAGCTATGTCTTCTGATTATAAAATAATCACATCATCTTCTGTCATCAAAAAGAAAATAAAAGAAAAGATAAAACCCCCTCTTATTATGTATGATGCGGCATTCTATTTTTCATCACATATATGCCCAATAAACTTAGTCATACTTAATTTAGGTAGACCAAAAGAATTTCTGGGGTACTTAGCCTAATATATTTTATGAAGTGCAGCAATGTGAAAAACCTTTCTCAAATCAAAGCAGTATGAAAAACGGTCAACATATAAATTGTATGCAACAATATGGGACATTAATTATTTTATGATTTTTTCATTTGATGTTATAAAGTGTTGAAATATGTATGTAAACAGCAATCATCTGTGTCGATGTAAATCAGCATTGATCCTAGGCCTTGTCCTTGAAAGTTGGGCTGATCGATTCCTTATCTCACTATAGCTATTCACTTCTTTTGCCTTGCCATCATATGAATTTCCACTCCACTGTGAAATATAGAAACACACACCTTGCCATCATACTAATTTCCACTCCAGTGTGAAAAGTGAACTATATATATCTGTACACACATATACACACCAGCCTCCTCTTCCTTCAGAAAAAAAGAAAGAAAAAAAAAACTACATATATATACACAGAGATGTAGAATATGATATATCAAGGAGAAACAAAACAATTGGTGGATATAGTTATTGCTTGAAAGAATGTAAGAGGTACTCTTAATGTGATGGTTGTGCAGGCAAAACCATGAGACAGATCAAATAAAAGAAGGCGAAGTGCATTGTATTTCGTACTGGCTCGAACCAGTCGGTACACCCCGTACCCTATCATACCAGTGGGGAACCGGTTCGATTCAAGCTAGTTTTTCGAAAAATAGTCTAAATCGGACCGAACCAGTTAGTTCAGTACGGTATCAGCCCAAATTGCCTGTTGGTCCGATACAGTACTAGTTCGGCTTGTTTTTTTTTTTTTTGACCGTTGGGTGGGATTTTTTTGAATTTTTTATTGTCGGTACGGTTCGGTACGGTATGGTACAGAATCGGCAAGCAACCGACATGGGTTCCGATACCGAATCCGCGAACCTTGGCGAAGTGCAATTTATTTTATAATATTATTGTATTTTCTTTGTTCTTCTTTTTGCCTCTCTCTTGTTCTAGGTTTTAATCAAACCAATTGGTTTTATATGATTTACCAATTTTTTTTGACAGTTGAATATCTAATATTGCTTTCCTCTAGATTCAACTATTTCAGAGACTGTCTGCTTGAGCCCAAGTTTTGAGTAGCAGAATTGAAGGCTTGACTTTCTGGCAGTCTCTGAGTAATTGAATAATAATGTTTGACCCATGAAGGTTGCAATCTATAATTTCATAAAAAGTATATAGCAAGTTAATTAATATGGATTGAAGATGACTAGGATTATCAGTGCCATTTTCTGTTTATACAGTCATATTCCATGTTTTATGTAGTACAATGCCGATAAAGCTCAAGTTCATGGTCCTGTTTGTGATGGTTTTAGGTCTCTCTCCTCCATCCTGATGTGTACTAGAACATGTTTTTGGCAGGAGCCGTAGTGACCCCCATCCTAGTTGTGCTAAATGTTTGAAGGGATTGTATGAGAACCTTGCATGAATGCTGCATGTCTTTTTGCAACAACTGCTGCATAGCATGGACTAGGTTCCATATGGTTGTATTGCTTGTTCAATTGATGCTGCTTTTTTCCTTTTTCTTATTCTCATTAGCTCTGTTGTTCCTCTTGCACTGAAACTAATGTTGTGGTCAGGAAATAGATATGTATCGAGTATGTCAACTGACAAAGAGGTTACTGTATTATGAATTGTAACAGTGGTAAATCCATGAGTCTTATAAATGGTTGAAAACCTCTATTCTGTACCATAAAAAGATTTGCTTGATTTGATTTTTGCGACTTTAAATGGCTGTATCTATCAATTGACTTTTCATTTTCAAAAATATGTTTCTCTTGCTGATTTTGCCCTTTTTGGACATTTACACAGATTCAAGATCATGAAGGACAATACAATATTCTGAATCCAGCATTTCAACAGGTGTTGGACTTCCAGCACTCGACCAAGTCGGCATGAGAACCTTGGCAGACCAGCAGACAAGACTGGGTACTTATAGAGCTCAACCACAGACTTTGTCAGACATTCACAATTCCCATCATCAGCTTCGAAGTCTGAGGACACATCAATCCATGAGCCATTGTACAGATATGCTTCCACAATCTTCATGCATTCCTTCTATGCAGGCCTGTCAAGCATCGCAGAATGCTACTGCTATGTCATCAGGGAGGTTGTCAAATGACTGGAATCGCTATTAGATGCCCATCATGCAATGCAGATAAGGCCACGTTCAGGGATGGTTCTTCCATGTACGTCCAGATCAGGATTATCATTCCAAGCAACTGCTGGTGGTTTCAGACGGGCAAGCAATGCGCAGTTGCAGAACACTTTTGGAGGGCGACAGGCAGTAGCAGGATTTAATAGTTTTGTAGAATCACCAACTGAGCAGAACTGGCAGCCGATGGGACGGATGAGGGGAAGCTTAACAGGTGAAGCTTATTCAGCTGCCCTAAGACACTATGCAGCTCAGCCAACCCAAGAAGTGCCTGCCAGGCTATCAGCTGCCTCTACCGATCAACAGTAGTGTTGATTCCTGCTAGTATTAATGTCCATAGTTCCCTTGTACAGCAGGCTAACTGGAGGTATGGTAATTTAATAAATCAACCAGGAGATTTGAGCATCCAAGCAGAGTAAGCTTTTGGGATGCATTAATTTTGGTTCCTTCTAACTATAGACATTGGAAAGTACCGGAAGCTACAAAGTTACATGTGACTACTTTACATCCATCTTTCGCATCTCCAGGCATCTTTGAAGTTCTGCGCATTGATTGGGTGTGACTGCATGGGCTCTTTTGGATACAGAATTATTTCTATGAAGCCACTAGGAATGTAAATAAATTTATTTTAACTTTCTGGTGATCATTATGCAGAAAACCTTCCTATTGTATAGGGTAGCTTTATTGTGAAAGTGACATGCACCGCAAGAATTGTTACGTGGTCACGACATTTGGTATATTAAATGGCTATAAATGGTCGGCAAGGTACCATTTGATGTTTCCTTTATGTTATTTTAGTATTCCCATGTACTGATGGCACGAATTTGCAATCTGGTTGAACATGAAGTCGGGATTCAGTTATTTTTCCAGCTGTGCTGAATAAATGTGAGAGGCTATGTGGGTCTTTCTTCAGTCGCTGAGTAAAGCTCTACCTCAATTTGTTCCATGAGTGCACTTCAGAAATGTAGTTGAACATCAAATCTAAATTTCATTATGGCTTCACATTGATTGGCTTTGTATACTGGCATCTGCGTCATCAGTAAACAAACGTCCTATGAACATTGCTGGAGAATGTCAAGCTGGGAGCCTGCATTCGTGCTTAGGATAAGTTTTTTTGAGGCACAGCAGCAGAAAGTTGGTTCTGCGAAGTATAATGCATTGGCTTGCAATATGATCTGTTGACACGCGATTAGTACATTTTGTCAGTTGATTCTCTCATTAACAGTTTCCATTTTTAATGAGGGTTCTAACTGGCTGACTTGGATCAAATCTCCTATTTTGGATACATCAACACATGTTTGATCGCATCCTCCAACGCTATTCTAGTTTGCGAGAGAAGAAACATTTTGTTTGGAAGAGCAGAGCATTATTTGTTTCTATTGTCTTCGTAGGTGGCTTTTTGGAATGTTCCTATCATTGAGGCTGCATTGAAGATGCTTATTATAGGTCTTTAGCGGTGTGTGTTTGTTTATTAGCCTGTTGGGGGGAGCTATCCCCATCCTCCGGTGTTTGCTGATGACCCCATAATGTTTTATTCATTTCTGGATTCATCCATTAGCTTGCCGTGCCGCCAGACATGGATCCAATCAAAAAATCCAAAATATGTTGATTCGCTTGTATATGTTCACACTTCCAACTCAAAATTTGTATCGTTCTGCCACACGTAAAATAATTATAAAGGAAAGTCGATATAAAAAATTGGTACCTCTCTAGATGTTTCTTCAGAAATCAAAATAGAGCCTCCACATACTGTCTTTCAAACTACTGATTAGTCACTGATATACATTGCAATCATATTCTTGTGACACTATAAATCACTAGAAAAATTTTATTATTTTTCTAAATCAACTATGAGAATCGTGGCTATGCAAAACTTTACGGTTCTACCATTTGTATCCATTTAAACCTTCCATCTAGAAACGGCTTGTCTAATAAATGTTTGCCAAACTTAACGTAAATATCAAATTGGATTATATCAGGCTGGATTAGTTTCTTACAAGTCATACCCGTAGACATGGACAAATCTTCCAGTCACTGGAGAGAAGGACGGACAGTGAAAATAAAGCAATAATCAGGGGGGCCGACAGCGATAGACCGTAACTCGATAAGCAGGAGCAGGCTCTTGGCATTGCCCCAGCTAAGGCCAAGCTAATGAGTTACTGCGTGGAAGCAACGCAGATGTGCCCCGTCCCGTTCACACCCACCCTCCCCGTTGGTGGACCGTGTCTTATCTCACCAACCTATTCACCAGCCAGCGACCCAGAGCTCGGCCTGATCAAGCCGGAGATTTTTTTATTAAAATAATTTAATTTTAAAATATTTTATCAAAATAATATTTTTAAAATATTTACAATAGTACTATTTCAGGTAAAATCGCTCTATCATAGGATGACTTTCTGTGCTGACTCAACACATCCAACATCAGACGGAGAGGATGCGTTATACAATAAAATCGTCTTATATTAGGATGACTATATGAGTTGCCCTATTACAAGACGTCTCTATAAATCTCTTTATTGTAGGGCGACTCATATAGTCGCCCTATCATATGACGATTTCATCAGAACTATAAATCCTTCAAAATCCGAGACCTCTCTATACGAGACTTCTCTCTGTCTTGTTTGTCCTCTTGTGTACAGTCACCCTACCGTAAGCAATTTTGTCAGAGCTCAAACCCCCTAAAACTTGAGATCTCTCTCCCTCTTCCACCTCCTCTCCCTCTCGTCCACCTGTCTCTCTCTCCCTCTCGTGCGTCCCTCTCCCTCTCCCATATCCCTCACGGGCGACCGGCTCTCCCTCTTCATCTCATGCGTGAGGCCGAGCAAGTCGACATTCCCTCTCCCTCTTGTGCGTGCGGCCTAGCAACAACTCTCTCTCTCCCCCCCTCTCCTTCTCGTGTGTGCGGGCAGCCTCTCCCGCTCTCTCTCCCTCTCCCTCTTGTGCGTGTGGGCAGTCGGCTCTTCATCTCCGGTTATCTACAGTGGAGTATTAGGAGGTAAGGCATTTATTTTATGTTATTTTATTTTGCTTGTTATTCTTGTAATTTCTTCCTTTTGTGGTAGATATGTGAGGAAAGAGAGCACCTGAGGGAGATTGGAGGAGTTTATTAGGTTCCGTTTGGTACGGTTCCTTGAGGTTTTGAGAGCTTAATTTTAGGATTTGCTCTATAGTTTTTGGGTTGGATCCATGGTCTGCATTTCAATCTTAAGATTTTTTCTATAGTAAGATGGGTTGGATCCCTTCATTGTCGAAGATCTACCTATCAAACTTAGGGACTCAAGTTTGAAATGCATCTGCCATGCATTTCAAACTTAGGGATTCATTTTAAAAAATATGCCTTATAATTTGTATATTTATGCAGTTAGTTCTTACAATAATTTCGAAAAAATAGATCCAAGACTTATCACTATTATCTTTCATTGGGATGGAAGGATCAGTTATGATGCTAACGGTGCATATTATGATGATAGAAATGGCCATGGTAGACCGTAACGTAACATATCAAGAATTTGTGCGGGTCTGCTGTGTTGTCACTAGATAGGATCCCAATGAATGTTGAGTTTTATGAATGTGTAGATTTTCAATTTGTATGGCTGGATAATATTTGGCTGTACCTATTGAAGACGATCAGACAATGTATACTGTCTTGGGCATCCCATTACAAAGGATGTTTCTGGTAGTTGAAATTTTTGTCGAGCCAGCAGCAGTAGGAGTTTTAGATAGTGGTGAAAGTATGTGTCTCAGTCTGTATCTGCTCCACTTACATAGTCAGGAATGAAAAGATCTCTACTTGATGCATCTCCAATGGCCGATGAAACTGGATATGAGTATGGAGGCACCCCGACATGTACGGTTGATAGACCAGCTATATCCGTAACTGATTATCATCAGTACATAGTATGGGAAGAGGCTGTATATCAACAATAGAGTAATACCGTATTTGATGATGCGGGGGCCAGTTCTAATTATGTGGCAGCTACCATGGAGCATATGAAGCATGAAGCTAACGACTCTATATTATTTAATCAGTATCACTAGTTTTATATGATAAATGCCTACACGGTTTAGTACAATAATATATTGACTTTGTTTTGGACAGATGAAAGACTCGATTGACTGGTGTTAGCAATTCGATGCCGCACACAGTCATATACTATAGAAATAACCTTGACCAGTAGCACGACGATCAGATGGTGTGGGTGCCTTACGCATTGGAGATATTAGCCGCATTACCCAAGATATATTGATCAGATCAGTATGTAAGGAGGACATGCGCACCTCTCATTTGCTTCAACATCATGAAGATCTATTATCCGGAGTGCGTGATGCGACAGTTTGGCATGTATCAGGGCATCCCCCCACCATGCGACACTCGTGACAGTCTCCATAGTTTTGGTCGATGAGGACGGCATCGCCACGATTGGGGTTGAGAGCATCGGGAGCATATTGCTGCATGGGAGTGATGAGAGGATTTGATTGTGGATTGTCCATCCATGCTTTCCATGGTGGATTATTATGATCCATATCTAATGTGGTATAGGAGCATCACTAGGTGATTCATCTCGCCATTGATGAATGAGCAGCCCAAGATGAGGTTTCGTCTTTCGGACAGCGTGATGGACATTGTGGTAAGTACATTTTGTTGTTGTCCTACTTTGTTATGTTGTTATTGTTATACTTATGAATAATATTTGTTTTCCTTTTCATACTAACAGTTTCAGAGGATCACGTTGCTGTACTATCGAGTAAGGAGCGGCTTCCATTCGATCACCATTGGGTGCAAGGACCGAGCACTTGTCGATGTTATAAACGGTCTCATCAATACTATGCAAGTAGTTTCAGAGGATAGACGACTTTAGACTACACCATCGGTGGATGATCCGAGTATCTCATCATATGCTCAGCATAGCTTATACCTTCGCTTCTCGAACTTTGACCTCCTCATAGATGATGCGTCTATATCACAGAGGATGAGCGAGCCAGAAGACGTCATATCGATGTGATGAGCAGTACGTTGATCAGCATGGGAGGGCCAGAGATAAGGGTTAGTTGAGAGTTTTCTGAAGTAGACGCCAGGCACATATTGATAGGCCGAGCACACCAGCACCTTTCTCTCCACCGATCAATACCGTGCTTGAGTCATCATGATAACGGCTAAAGGTGACACACGTTTACGAGATGCGGATGCGGAGGATGCCCCAGTATCTTGATATATATACTTCTTGATTGTTGTGATACTTATACATATTTTTTTTTTGCTAAAAACTTTGTAATCATCAATTATTGGATTACGTGATTTTAAAATTAATGTTATATATATTTTTTTAATTTGAATACATATGTTATAATTTTTGTTGGTGGCATAAAAAATTAATTATTGAGTTTGATATATGGTTAGACTTTAGGATTATCCATCATTTTTAAGATATCCTACCATACTAATTATAAACAAAGTTGGACCTTAGCTGACCTATGAAAATAAGCTTTCTATTTTGGTTTGTAGCACAATAAGATCGATTTATGGATTGACATGTACTAAATTACTGCTGTATCATAAATAGAAGGACGCTTCAAAATCGTCCTATTAAAAGGCATCTTATTATAAGCGATTTTTAGAATCATCCTATTATAAGATAATCCATATAGGCACTTTATGATAGGATGATTCATATTGTATCATCCATCTATTTTTCAGTTGACAGTAGGAGTGGTGTGTAGTATAGAAAGATAATTTTATTTTAAACAGTATTTTAATAAATAAGTTTTTAAAAAATATTATTTTAATAATTTTTTAAAAAATCAATATTATTTCCATAAAAAATCGCCGAGTCGGGGCTCGGGCCTTATCTTTTGGCCCTCGTGCCTAATGAGTCTACGCTACTCTTCTTCCAGATTCCCAACTACCTCACGCCACCGGCGCTTTTAAGACCAGACATTCCCCCAGGCTCTCTGCTCTTGTCTCACTCCCTCGACGCTTCCACTAGCTTAGCCTGACTCCATTATCCATATTTCGTATAGGTATGTCGATGACTTTTTTTTTTTTTTTTTGAGTGTGAAATTGATATAACGGCTTCAAGCCTGATTAGGGTTTCGGCTTTTTTTTTTTTTTAATTGCAGCATAGATGCAGGATCCAACGACCTTCATCTCGTAAACGAGAAGCTCATCAGCCTTCCATCTTGGGAGACGGTTGTCTATATATATAGAAGTAGAAGCGTTGGAGTCGGAATAAAGGATTGTCTTCGAGTTGCAACGGTTTTCTTTTCTCTTGTAGTGCGAGGGGGGCTTCGCTTTGGTGAGCTTTCCTGATGCCTTCCGATTTTGGCCGGAGAGTTCTCCTCCAAATCTTTTTAGTTCCCGCAAATCTGAACTATATTCTGGTACTTGTTTTGTGTATGTATATGCGTTCGACTTGAACCCATTTGTTCATGGAATTTGGCGGGCAGAAGTTGATTCCATGTGCGAGCTTAGTACCATGCTTCCCAGAAAACCAGATTTATATATAATTTGCATTCGGATTTTGGGTATATTTTACCATGAATTCGTTATTAGAGATGTAATTAGGGGAGACGGCTGGATGAAAAATGATACATCAAGTTGCCATTTATACATCATTTGAAGATTTGAGCTGAATTTATCTAGTTACCTCATTCTTTAGTTTTATATAATTGGACATGTTTAAATTCTATGGGTTGTGTTAGATTATAATGAGAACAACTGGATGCAGGTTATCGTTATAATTTCCTTTTGAAAGTAATATTAGGTTTAATAGTTCGGTTAATTATGGATTTTCCAATAGGTATTTTTGGACATATGGGTGTTAGAACTTTCTTGATCCATATTGTGCATGTTCTTAGAAATACTTACGAAGTTATAAGTCGAGCTGTAAGTTGGTGTACTCTGTGTCACCATAAATCTTGAGTTTGATTGGAATTCTTCTTTGCACTTCATAAATTCTACTTTGTAACTCGAGCAGGTATGTAAACTATTCTCAACTATAGCCTTTTCAAGTCATTATTTCATTTTATTATACCCAAAAACCTCTAGGATGTACTGCCTCTAATGTCTTTGTTGTATGAAAATTTGGAATTTGTATTATGAGTTGGTTGGTTATAACGTACAAGATTGTCTGGAATGATCATACGTGGTTTCATGGATCCTGCCGATCAAAAGATCCAGTACAATTCAAAAATTGTCCATGGATATTCTTGAAAGAGTTTGCTTTCTTCTTGATCTCATTTGAAAGATTAAGCTGTACAGGCTACATGAATAGATCATGTTTCATTTCTTTAGGCTGCACATGAACTGGTTTAAACTGATTTTGGTTTTCTTAAGCTTGGCACTCTTTAAATGATGTATAAATGGTGGTCCTTTCCAGATGTAGCCAGTCTTATGGTTGTGTTTAGCCTGGCAGGCTTCTTTCAGTGCCAGCACTTGCAACTGATTGACTAGTAATAAATATGGGAAGCCAAATGCCTACTTGATGCTAGAATATGAAGCAGCTCCTTCTGGTTAACATAATTATTTGATAGTTCAAGGACAACTATCAATAGATATGCTGTGCCAATGATTTGAGAACATGACATGTTATAGTCTTTCTGTCATGATAAATTACACAAGTTTACAGATGCATTTTTTGTTTTAATTTAATTAATTTCTAGGTATTTTCTCCTCTTAAGTTATGTGCTAAGTGGGTTTTCTTTCCTTCTTACTCTCCAGCAGCTAAATATGATTTGGCATATCTGAGTTGATCGGAGGGGTCTTTTTCTCAGTACCAATGGAGCTATTTCTTCTTTCCTACAGCTATGCTCATACTGCATTTGCAAGAATTTGGTTTTGGCTTCTGCTAGTACTCTTTTTTCACAACTGCAGGGGAACTCTCTCAGATTCAACATACTTGATTGGGGTTGGGAGCTATGACATAACAGGACCTGCAGCTGATGTCAACATGATGGGGTATGCTAATGCCGAGCAGACTGCATCTGGAATTCATTTCCGGCTAAAGGCCCGCTCATTCATTGTTGCTGAGCCTGAGGGGAACCGTGTGGTGTTTGTGAATCTTGATGCTTGCATGGCATCCCAACTTGTTACCATCAAAGTGATTGAAAGACTCAAGTCAAGGTAGCGATGAGTCACAAAACTTTCTTTTGCTGTTATTCTCAAGTCCTATTCAACTACCCAGTGATGCTGCTCTTAAGTTTGATTATCTAGACCTTGCGCTATGAGTCAGTCTCTAATGAGGGTCTTTACACATTAAGTAATCATACTCAGAGCTAAAAATGCTGCATAAATTTGCAAAACTCAAGACAAATGGGGACACAGTATGTATGAGGAAGCTTAGGGGTTGCACTGATTGATGAATGGGTGATGAGGCACTGACTTAAATGTTGGTTTGTGTCCAGTGAAGGTAACTGGGCTCCTTATAAGATGTCTCAGTTTTGTGCAGATGGGCCAGAAAAGAAGGGGAGAAGTTGAAAAAGAATATGAATAAAGAATTCTTTAAAAAAAAAAAATTAATTGGGATGTTTGACGAAGTATGATTCATGGTTTTTTTGGTTCCAAGTAAATGGGATAAAAACTGTTATTTATAGCTATATGAACCTTGCTCTAGTTTAGAATGGAACCATCCATGGGATTCTACACTGTGTAAAAGCTTCTGGGTATCACTACAGGCATATTGTGCATTGCGAGCTTTTCATTCTGAACATTCAAACAAATGGTTAACTGTGGATCTGTTACTTTGTCCATGAAAACTAAGTGCTAGCAATTTATTTAGAAATGCACGATTTGCATCTTGGCTAGTATAGATTACAGAACTTTCATGGATAGTTCAGAAAGGTTGAGTGTTGGTGCAATGGTAAAGTTGCTCATTGTGACCTGGAGGTCACATGTTTGAAATATGGAGAGGCTGCATACATCTAACCCTCTCCAGATCGAGAAATAATGAGCTGCTTTCATGGATAGTTCAGAATGTTATAATTCCTCACAGGAAATACAAACTATTATGTTCATATAGTTTATGCTACTAGGTTGATGTTATTTCTTTCTTTGAAGTTTGCTAATTGCTAATTAGTCTCTCTTGGCATCACCATATCATAAATCTTTTGTGGTTTCTTGTGATTTGTCCTCATAAGAAGACAAGAATTTCAGGTTGGTAAAGTCATATAACTTGTCACAAGCCTTAGATATTTTCATGTAATGATCCTTTTGGACATAGTCCATGAACTTCCTATTCTTTGTTGGCTAGGCCCTTCTATTATTTTATTATGGGATGATTTAGTTTTGGTTGTAAGTTGTAACTCCTCTTCATGGGACCACCACATAGGCCTTTCGCTATTTCTAATACAAGTTCTAATAGAAAAGTACTTTGGGAAGGCAATGCGTTAACTTGGGAACACATGATTAATAAATTACATTCTCTTTTGCTGATGTGTGTGTATGTGTATGGATGGATGGATTTCGATTTCTCTTTACAACTCATATCATTCAGCTTGTTTTTTCAGTTTCACAGAGATATACTTTATTAATTTAAATGGTCTCACAGACTGGCGGATCTTATTGTTTTTTACTTTGGCAGGTATGGAGGCATTTACAATGAACAAAATGTTGCCATCAGTGGCATTCATACTCATGCTGGACCTGGGGGTTATCTTCAATATATTGTGTATATTGTAACATCTCTTGGATTTGTAAGGCAATCATTTGATGTCATTGTTGATGGCATCGAGAAAAGTATTATACAAGCTCATGAAAACCTCCGACCTGGAAATATCTTTGTGAATAAAGGTAAGGTACGGGGAGGCATTCTGCATTGCAAATTGTAAAATGGACAGTTTTCCTTAGTTGTTTATTCTGTCTGGTTGGATACTGTTTATCATCTCTCTCGTTGATGTCATTTATTTTAAAATAACAGGTTTTCTTTTGTATAGTCAATTTCGAGTTAAGCATATAATTTTGTCATATGCTTGTGCTAGTGTTGTGTAAAGATTGTTAGAAACTTAGAATGGTATAACAAGCCTGGGGTTTGAAACCATCAACTTATAAAACACAAAGAGGTTCTTTGTATGGTCTTTGTTTATAAAAACTTTCATTGGCTGACTATTAAATAATATTGTATTAAAGGTTTTATTAATTACTTCAGGCTTTTTTGTGCAAGTTGTTGTGGTGGTTTTTGTTCTCATCATGGTATTCTGTACGGGCCCGAACCGGCCGGTACATCCTGTACCATAACATATCGGCGGGAACTGGTTCGGTTCAGACCGATTTTTTGATACATGGTCTGAACCGTACTGTACCGATCGGTTTGGTATGGTTTCGGCCCGAACCGCTCGAAACCAGACGGTTTAGTCCGGTTCGGTGCGGTACGGATCCGGTTCGGAACAGTTTAGTGCAGTTTTTTTTTTTTTTTTAGTGGTGGTGAGTGAATTTTTTTTTTGATTTTTTTAATGTCGGTACGGTACGATATGGTACCGTACCGAGTAGAAACCGGTATGGGTCTTGGTACTAGTTCTTGAAACCTTGGTTCTCATCATTATAATCATCATATTTATCACTATCATTCAAACATTTCATATTCCTGTATCCAATAAAGTTAATGTTGGATTGTATGCTAGTAAATAGGCTTGTCGACTAAGGTTAGATACAAAAAGATTTTGATGGTAAAGAGAGTATGATAAGTCTTTAAAATTGTATATCTAAGTGCTTGTGTTGTCTATTTTCGGCAATCTTGTTGGAATAATGTGATAGAATATCCACCACATAACATATCATGCAAATTCATTTATCTAAGCGTGTGATCATTATTTATTAGTTTAGTTTCTGCTCTGTTTTGTTAGTCTAGTGCCCCTAAGATTTGTCAACTGAAAAGGTACTAATTTAATTTTTTGCCCCCTTATAACTTATCCAAACTCAAACCTAACTAGTGGTATTCTCGGATGTATAGTTGTCTTGAAGTCCATGATACTATTTTAGTTAGTTATTTGGTGAAATATGTCCACACCATGTCCCTATAGCTTTAGTTTTTTGCTGAAAAATCTCATTTTTTTTTTTCATTATCCTGTACCTGTAACTAGCTTCAATACTTACATGATCCTTTGTTATGGAATTGGATCTTTTGATTTTCAGGAGAGCTCCTGGATGCTGGTGTCAATCGCAGTCCTAGTGCCTACCTAAATAATCCTGCTGCTGAGCGCAGCCAATACAAGTACAATGTTGATAAAGAAATGACTCTGCTGAAGTTTGTAGATGATGAATGGGGTCCAGTTGGAAGTTTTAACTGGTTTGCAACTCATGGAACTTCCATGAGTCGCACAAACTCCTTGATAAGTGGAGACAACAAAGGAGCTGCTGCACGTTTCATGGAGGACTGGGCTGAACAAAAGGGTTTTCCTAAAGGAATCAACAGCATATACCATGATGCTTTTGGGGTTGGCAGCAAACCAAAGCGAAGAGTCTCTCGCATAATTCCTCAGCCACATGAGAACTGTATGTCTGAAAATGGTTTCTGCTCGTCTAGCCATTCTTTACCTAACCTCATGTTATATTTTGGTGATAGAATTTTAGGTAGGGGGTTATTCCCCAAGATTCTCGATGTAAGTTTTTATTTGTGATGGTTCATTTATTGCAGTCAATGAGTTACAGCAACTAGCATCCTCCTTCCAGGCATCAGGTGGAAGGTTATTAGCAAGTTCTTTGAGTGTCTCACAGCGTGTCCGGAGTGATCAGGGTAACAAACCAAAATTTGTGTCTGCATTTTGTCAATCAAATTGTGGAGATGTTAGTCCCAATGTGCTTGGAACATTTTGCATAGACACTGGACTCCCTTGTGATTTCAACCACAGTACCTGCAATGGGAAAAATGAACTCTGCTATGGCCGTGGCCCAGGGTAGTATTAGTTCATTGCCTAGTTTTTTTTCTAGATTATATAATAAATTGTTGCTACAATCTTGAATGATCTGGTTTATCTGCCAGATACCCAGACGAGTTTGAAAGCACGCGCATCATCGGTGAAAGGCAATTCATCAAAGCTATGGATCTCTTCAGTGCCGCATCTGAGCAAGTAAAAGGGAAGGTTGATTATCGCCACACTTACATAGATTTCTCCCAGCTTGAGGTTAACCTTCCTTCAAGTAGGGGAGTTCAGGATGTGTCCAAACATGTCCAGCAGCGATGGGATTTTCTTTTGCTGCAGGAACCACTGATGGCCCTGGCGCATTTGATTTCAAGCAAGGGGATAATAAGGTTGGTTACAACATTTGGTCCTCATCTTTTCATGGTGAGTAATAATTGGGTATTCTACTGTTGTCTGTCTTGATGCTGTTTCAGGGTAATCCTTTCTGGAAATTAGTGAGGAACTTACTGAAAACACCAACTAAGGAGCAAATTGAATGTCAGAAGCCAAAGCCTATTTTACTTGATACCGGTGAAATGAAGCAACCATATGATTGGGCGGTGAGTAGTGTCTTAGACCTGTATTACTTCTACCTACCTAACACTTGAAAGGAAAATAGAGGCTTGCCTATAAACCTAGATGGAGCTATCTTCTTAGGTTCCCTGGAACTCGGGAAGGGTCCAAAGAGGAAGAAAGCAAGGGCTGATATGAAAAACTGCAATCATTCTTTAGGCACAAACTTGTGGATTAAATTGCTGAAATACTGTTCGAGTTGTTCCGGTGCTTTTAATTGTCTAGAAACTGCATGATTTCTATAGGCATACAGTAGAAGATGACTTTAATGAATTATCATTTGATATGTAAGACTCTTTTTCCATCCTCGTCGCATGCATTTTATTTTGAGTTGGACATGATTATAAGTTCATCCTACTAAAATGGATTTTTAAAGTAAGACCAGAGTAACTAAATTTGCATCAAAAATCAACCTAGCCAACGGGCCAGGTCACTGTCACTGGTTCGGCTGCCGAGTTAATCAGCCAGACTAGGTTACAATATTTTTTTTAAAAAAAATAAAATATTAAAAAGATAGATGCAATACAAGAAAAATATCGGTAACTATTGATAAATTTCCTACTTTAAATAATACTCTTCCAAACCACATTTTGACCTACTACATTCTACAATATCTGTAAGTGCAGCATAAATAGAAAAAAATCATGATTCATTTAATTTTTTTGTAAAAAGGGTAAGAATAATTATAAATGAGGAGGAAAATATGCAGAATTTATTAATATTCCTATTTTTTAAGGATTAAAGTTTTAGATAGCCAAATAAATAAAAAATGAACTATATCTTTTTTGATTTTGTGCTAGAGGTAAAAGAATTTTTTTTCTATTTTTAAGAGAACGACTATTGGAATACTAAGCAAATAGCTTCTTTTTAAATAGCATAGATATAATTTTAGAACTTAATAAGTTATCATAGCTTAACCGCTGTATCAGTGGTTGAGAGGTTCTTAACCTTACAAGTGATAAGCAATTCGAACCTCCAATCAACCGCTATTTCAAATAATCCAATTAAACTCGTATTTAAACCGCCCAAGTCACTGGTTCTCTAAAACCAGCTGATTCGGTCTGGTTCTTATGGGGTTACTTGCATGTCTGGTCCAGTTCACTAGTTTAAACTGCCAGGGTCGCTGATTTTTTTGAAAACCAGCTGCTTCAAATCCGGTTCGTACCAGCTTATTTGCATTTTGAGCCCTATTAAGATACTGGACCAGATAGGGAGCTGGTTCACCTGTTTTTGGCCCAACAGGCCGATTTGTTTAGGTTTAATAACTATGAAAAACCATCTTAGCGGATTGGTGATGCTTTATGATTGTTATTTTAATGGATCAGTGATGCATCAAAGTGGTGAACTACATGCACTTCTCACAACTGGGATCTCTAACTGTGTTTTAGTGCGTTCACATTTTTTTCACATGGCTGAACTATGCATTTATCTTGCACTAGCTTGTCTTTTGTGCTGCTCATAGAATAAGTACCTCTCCTTTTTGCTGCATACATCTGATTGCTTTTTCATTTCGCCCTTCAGCCTTCGATACTTCCAATCCAGATAATCCGAATAGGACAAGTGGTCATCCTCTGTGTACCTGGAGGTATATGTGTTTGCTTTTTTTTTCATTTCAGTGTGCTAATATAAAGATGGTCAATGCAGAACATTTTAATTATTTATTGAGCAAAATAAAATTTCTTTCTTTCCTGTAAATTCTTCATTTCTTTCTGTTAGATTGTCTCTTCAATTTATTGTTCTTTTGCTCTATATTTGTTGATCAGGTTGATTTGTACAACGGCTCTTAATTTTTTTACACTGTTTCTTTTTGAAGAATTCACAACAATGGCTGGGAGGCGTCTCCGAGATGCGGTGCAAACAGTACTTACTAGTGGTGGCGCTGGTGAATTTGGTAGCAATATTCACATTGTTATTGCTGGGTTGTCGAACACATACTCTCAATATGTGACCACCTTTGAGGAATACCAGATCCAAAGATATGAGGTTTGTAGTTTTGGTCCATCATAACATTGATTTTACAGATTTTTTAGGTCTTCTATGAATCAACTATTTGTTGCTAATAAATCCTTGCATCCAAATTAACGTGCCTTGTTCATGCCAACATCCAAGCAACAAATCTATTTGGACGCATAAAATGTGAAATTGCCAGCTTAGGTTCTGTCAATACATGATAGGAGTATGCTTTCAGATATATTGAGAAGCATGTTGCTAGCCGTATCTTCCCACTAGTTTGACTTGAAATGGGGATATTGAAAGGCATTAATTGGTGAGGTACACATTCATGTGTGTTATATTCCTTTATCTTGTATGCACACATACATACATGCATATATGTATGTGTTTTAGTTTATACATGCATACTTTAATTGGCTGTTACAAATCTTTATCTTTTATATGCATACATATAGTTATTCATTTGAAGCCTGTTTACTTGTTATATTGGCATATTTGTTGCTGATGCTTAACCCCATCAATTTTGAATTTCCTACGTTAATCTTATGTTTACTATTGAACTGTCTAAAATATTGTTAATTCTGAACCCTATTTGGGGTTCGTGAAAGGATCATCATAGCAACTATGATCAAGAATTTAAAATTTACAGCTCTATCATTTGGATCTATCAATAAAGTAATTTTTGAGGCCCATCAGAAACAAACATCTTCAAAGAGAGAGGTCATTTCAAATGTCTTCCCTTTTGTCAATGATACCATACATTCACACATCATTCCCTCGATGCCGTGTAGCATGTTTACAACCTTATCAAGTACATTCCTAATACCTAAGAAAATGTTTTTTCTTTGTCAATAGTGACCTGATTCTATCACCTACCAGCTTTAGCATAAATTCCATTAGGTTATATGTTGCCCTCTGATCTCAAGAAGCATGTTGCAAGGTCCTGAGTTAAATTGTTTGCTTTGAGATCTCTGGCATGCTTTAAGATCCACATGGTTCTTGTCAGGGAGCATCGACATTATATGGTCCACATACATTGAGTGCCTACATTCAGGAATTCAAGAAGCTTGCTTCTGCACTTATCAGTGGTCAAAATGTCCCACCAGGCCCACAACCTCCAGATCTCCTGGACAAGCAAATCAGCTTGCTCCCTGGAGTTGTGGTGGATACAACTCCTATTGGTGTGAAGTTTGGGGATGCCAGTACTGATGTTCCTGAGAATTCTACATTCAAGCCCGGCGACATGGTGACAGCCACATTTTGGTCTGCTTGCCCTAGGAATGACCTCCTAACTGATGGTACATTTGCTCTTGTGGAGATCTTAGATGGTAGCAACACTTGGATTCCTGCCTATGATGATGATGATTTCTGTCTGCGTTTCAAATGGTCAAGGCCTTCAAAGCTTAGTTCTCGGAGCTATGCAACCATAGAGTGGTGGATCCCTGAAACAGTAATCTCGGGCATCTATAGATTAAGGCATTTTGGTGCTTCGAAGAGCTTGTTTGGGTCAATCAAACATTTCACAGGCGCTTCTCATGCCTTTGTCGTTTCTTGATGAATGATGGTTTACGGCAGAAGGTAGGAGGTACTTGGTTTTCCACAAGCACGCTTTTTATTTTTTCCAGGGTGAAATACTCTTGTTCGGTATGTTACCAATCCAAATCCAATGTTACATAGGATTAAAGATGGCTTTGGTAAACAGTTGTGAGTTATTGCTTTTCATGTAACTCCAGTTGATGGCTTTGGTATGATCGTAAGGTGGGGTTTTTTTACGGTTTGAGAAAATGGTGGTTATTCACTATCACTCAAGTTTTGATCTGGGGCCTCTCACTTGGATAATCAGATTCAAGAAAAAGGGTTTTTTTTCATGCGTTGAATACTTGGAAAATGATTATGATCTGTTATAGAGGCTGATTTACCTAAATGCAGGCATAGTTCATTGTGTGGAGTAAGTCTGCCCATCTTCACCCCTCAGGATCCTAAGATTACGTATGGTAGCTCGTAATCTATCTAGATTGCTGGCAATTAAAAATAGATTTATTAGATTACTGTATTTGATATAATTTTTGGATGGTAATGCAAATTATCTTGGCAATCGAAATTACCTTATTGTCTTAGAGGGAGGTGGTTATTTAGATTATCACTTGTTTGATAATATTGTAAAAAAATTTTGAATAAAATTATTTTTAAAAAAAAAATTATATAAAATCCATCCCTCCATCTTCCTTCCTTTATGGTTCTTATTTTTTTATTATATATAATAATATGATATAATATATTATAATATGATATATTATTATTATATTATTATTATATTTTTATTGTGACTGTATTGTATTGCAATAATATAGTATCTGATAATATATTATAATATATATTATATGAATCTTATTTCTATAATAATAAATTATGTTGTATTATATTATATTACATCATTATTATATTATTATAATATTATATTACTATATATTATTTGATTATTATTATAATATATTATATTATATTAATATCTTATATTAATATAATATAGTGTATTATATTATATTATAATAATTTATTATTATATAATCATATATTATTATATATTATATTAATATATTGTAATATATATTATATAAATATTATTCTATATAACAATTTATTAATTATATTGTTACATTATTATATTATAATATATTGTAATATATTAATATATGAATATTATAATATATTACAATAATATCTTTTATTAATATAACATAATATATAATATTCTATCTTTTATTAATATAACATAATATATAATATAATATTATTATATATAATAATATAGGATAATATATTATATTAATATATTATATTAAAATAATATAATATATTATATTATAATAGTTTATTATAATAATATAATATAATATAACAATATACTATTAAAAATATATTATATTATATTAATTATATAAATATCATTAATATTATATTACTATATATTATTATATTGTTATTATTTATATTATAATAATATATATTATATTATATTAATATCTTATATTAATATAATATAGCATATGATATAATATTATTATATATAATAATATAGTATATTATATTACATTATAATAATGTATTATTATATTATCATATAATATTATATATTGACATATATTGTAATGTATATTATATAAATATTATTCTATATAACAATATATTAACTATATTGTTATACTATTATATTATAATAAATTGTAATATATTAATATGTTAATATTATAATGTATTATAAGAATATATTTTATTAATATAACATAATATCTAATATAATATTATTAATAATAATAATATAGTATAATATATTATATTATTAAAATAAAATAAAATAATATATTATATTATATTATAATAGTTTATTATAATATCATAATGTAATATTATAATATACTATATTAAAATCTATTATATTATATTATAATAATTATGTAAATATCATTATATATAATAATATAATATAATATATTATTATTATTATTATAAGATTAAGGGGGTATTTTAGGAATTTGATTTCATATTATCGATAATCTGATTGTCATTTCAAATATGTCAATCAGGATTTTCAGTAATTTTACTACAACATTAGCTGCATGTACCAAACACAGTAATCAATATTACTGACAATTTAATGATGATAATCTATTTTGAAGGCAATCCAGATTATCTTCCATGATTGTCTGGCGATGCATCAAACGTAATCTAAGAATTTGCATATTGTCTGTGATCTAGATTTATTGGGAGCACTTGAGCATATTGCGAAGCAATCAAAAGATTTCCTGTAGCATGCCCCAAATTGATTCGTGACCCAAGTGGATCTTCCAGAACTAGCACTAGAGCAATAATTTATGCCTCTAAGAATTCATCCACCTGTTTACATCAAAAAAAAAAAAAAATCCACTTGTACACAAAAAGGCACGTTTTGTTGATCTACAGAATGAGCTGTCTTTCTTGCTGAAAATATATGTATTTCTGGAAAACTAGTTTGGGCAAGACAGGATTAAAATAAAGAGAAAAAAATGTCTCGATGCTCCGCTTCACAAAACGATTTCTTATTTTCCTGGGAAAAAGGCATCAAGAAAACCAAAAACTAAACCTGTTCGTGGCACTGGTAGAACCAACTTTCCTTCTTCTCACTAAGTTTTCAACTTGCTAATCAACTGGAAAGGTTAAATGTTCTTTCCTTTTCCTCTACGAAAAAAGATATTTATTCCCCCATGAGTCCTTTGTCGACCAAACAAAAGATGATTCATCCTAATCTAACTTTTGATTTCGTAGCCTTTTTGCCAAGTTTTTGTTAATTAAGTGATCAGATGGTACCTTTTTTTTTGTAGGGTATATGTGGATGATCACACCACTCTAATATTAGTATAATCCAAAAAGTCAGGAAACAAAAGGTCCTGTAAGATTTGCGGCTGACCTCGTCCTATCGCCAGGTCCAGCCTTTGATGTGTTTAGCAACATATGATGTAATCCAGTTTATCATGTAATTCACTTTCTAAAAGATATGTCGAACAAACACCATGATGGAGTCACGAAAGAAACTGCAGATGTTATGGAAGAGCGAATAGATCTCTAATTGCTTCGTTTCATTTCAGATTCAGTCGATAACAGTAGTAGAATTTTTTTCGATAAAAATCTTCTCATCTATAGCTCCTACGTGATGTAGATAATGTCCACCCAAATGGTTTGAAATTTAGCTTCTAGAATGGAAGGCTCAAATAGATATGAGCTCCCACTTTCAGCAACCTGGTATTTGAATTCCAAATAACATAGCCAGTACTATCTTTGCCATCCCTAACACCACCATCAAAGTTAACCTTGACAAATCTCAAAAAAGATTCCGGCTCAAATAGTACCTCTATCCATTGGTTTTTTATCTTCTCTAGTTGCATAGTCTGCCCAAATCTAACCATTTAATGATGAATTATTAAAGATAATTAATAATATAATAATTAGGAATGGATTATACTCCAATAGAGAGGGAAGGTATTTATTGTTTTCGAGTCCAAACTTAACAACACGGCACTTAAATAATTGATCCATGTCAACTTGTACAATCGAAAATACCTAGAAATCCAATACCACATATTTTGATAGCCTTTAACCTATTCATCATATAGGCACAAAAATAGTTTCATTATGATATTGTGCTAAAGTACATAATAAAATATTTAAATTTAGAATTCATCTTACAAATCATGATCTACACATATTAAATAATTTATGGACTATAAATTAATAGATTTTAATACTTAGATCAGCGCAAAATATGGTCTCACTTTATTTTAACTGTTCATTTCTATACCCAGTGGATGCATAAATTAGAGACTATCAAAATATCTGACTTTTATTTTCAAATAATTTTAATCATATAAATCATGATCAATGATGCGAATTCTTAATTTGGATGTCCTCTATTGATTCTAAATTCAAGAGCAATAGATACACTCTCCTCTCCAGAGAAGCAAGGTCTATCTTTTATAATTGTTTACTTAATAGGTTTGACAATAAGCTTTGCATGATTGCTTTCTAGTCTCTTTCATCTACCACCTCAACTTTCTCCTTAATCATTTCCTGTAACCTTGATTTAATATTAAAGGTCCATCATCAACAAACCCACCCTTGAAAGAGTTATAGGACTTTTGCTCAGTTGGAGTTGGAGAAAGGGAGTAATATAATTACCTAGACTAAATACTTGGGGGGGCTCCAGTAGTAATTATAATTTTCTCGAGAGAAGGCATCGTTTGTTTATCCATCATGCAAGAATAGGAAACGTCTTGGGCCTATGCATCTTCCAGTGGTAGATCAAGTGTCAAACTTCTCCATCAAAGAGGATCAAGTGTCAAACTAACACATCACCATCAATTTTCTCAAAAAAAAAAAAAAAAAAAAAAAAAAAAAAAAAAAAAAAACATATCACCATCAATGAAAAACATGTCAAAGTATCTTTCGACAAGCAGACCGTGCAAATGTACTTAGTTAATGGGATTTAATAGAAATAATCCAATTAACATACTGAAGCATGTCTTTCATAACATAGTTGCCATTTAGGAAAGCCAGCGTGAGAAGCAATACCAATAATGCAAGAAATATTACAGGATTTCAGAACATCTCGGTGATGCCACCTTTTGACTTCAAATGTTCCAGCTTGTACGTTTGTTGTTTATCTATCCATATGTCTTTCAAACAGTTGGAAACTTTAACTGAGCTATTGAATATAAATAGAAGATAGATATGTTCTGAGATCTTCTAATAAGAAATAGAAAATAATGGTTAAAAAAGATCCTCATGCAGAAATGTGCTTAAAGAGAAAGCAAAAGTACCACGCAAAATATATTAGAAAATATCAATATTGGTGAACTAGTTTTGGATAGATTTTTATTTATTTATTTATTTTTTAAGTTGTGATGAATTTGGTAAGTACCTTTAAGCAAATTCATGAATATTATAACAACTTCTCTTTCAGCAGTATTTATTTGCTCTTCTTTTATAAGAAAACCAAGAGAATCAATGAACTTAGAAACTTATCATAATGATTTTATCAAAAACCGTTCAGGAGAATCTTTGATTTAATTTTTTCCACTTTCCGTCTATGTCTCCCATCTCTCTTTTCTTGTCATACTCTTGATCTCTTCATAGCTCATATGTTTAATTTAGAGCCTAATAAAATTTGCAGAAGTTTCTCTCTCTCCAAATTCGGTTTCGAGAGTAGGAAACGAGTTTTCTGTTGGATTAATTTGCTTGCTACCATACGAATTCAAGTTGTTTTACCAAGAAGCTAGCGTGGTGCAATACTAGTGCATAATCATATAATCATGTGATTTATACATGTAATAATCCCCATAAAATTCTATTACGTTAGTAGGTCATGTTTTTTCTTTTTTTTCTTTTGATGAAATGAGGTAAGTGAGTCCCTTTCCTCATATATATTATAACTGAAAAAGATTAAAGGATGATGATTACATCGGAAGAGGTTAAGAGGGGGAGAAAGTTTGCAAAAACTGAAGACTAGTTCAGAGCTATTGTTAGTTATAAGTAACTAACTATAAATGTAGAAAGGTAGCAGTTAGTTTTTGGAAAGGATTTCCAAGGTTATGAGTATGTACAAAAGATAAAGCGAGACGTGGGATAATTTCTATGGGTGAGAGGAGCTCTTGAAGGAAATGGCCAACTGATCATCTTTGAAACTTTAAGTCCAATCTTCAAGGAGAGAAAAAAAATTTTTCACCATGGCAAATTGATTGAGAGCTTCACAGTGAAAGATTTTGTTATTCCTCTCCTTCCAAATGCACTATAAGGTAAGGCAACAATCGTATCAAACTCTCTCTGAAGTTGTAGATCATCATATCTTTTCCTCCATGGGACCCAGAATTCTGTGATATCACCCGGTAGGTTTGTGTGAGGGAGAACTTGTGACCCAATTACCTTTGTGAATCGATATGAGGTAAAAAGATGGTTTATGGTTTCATTGTGATCACAACAAAGTGAACATTGGCTCGGACCTTGCATTAATTCCTTTTTGTTCAGAATGTCCCAGGTCAGAATCCGGTTGTTGTAGTAGAGCCAATTGAAGATTTTACATTTTTCTGGCAGCGGAAGCTTCCAAATCATTTTTTCAAAGTATGAGAGGACCCCCCATGAATTAAAAATTTATAACAATTTGAAACAGAGAACCTGTTGGGTAAGCTCTCCAAATCCAGCGTCTTTGATCTTCATGCTCAGATCAAATCCATACGTAAGTAGGTCATGTTGGAAAATATATGTTTTTCTAATTCAACAACCTAATATATACTATTGAAAGACCGCCATGCATGCACGTCTGGTTGAGAATAACTTCATTTCTCTCTGAGAGAGAGTGAGAGATTGAGACGACACTGTCTATAGACTGTGACATTAAGTGAAAGAACTCTAGTCATGCATGCATGCATTACTTGGACGGCGAGCATACCGAACGGTAGGACCAAGGAACAACGTGAAAAGCCAAGCCAAGCCGCCCCTCTCTCTCGTTTGTCCAATGAGAAGAAAAGGAAACAAGAGAGACGCCATTCCATGGTCGTGTGACAGAAAAAAGGGTGGCTAGTTGCCCCACCTGCTTTCCTCTCATGGATGCCTTATCTTGAGCGTTACAGTCTTTTCTTTCATTCATTTAATAAATTGCTCACTAAAATAATAGGAGAGGATGGGGAATTTATTCACCTAATACCTCTTACTCAACCTAACGATGAAGAGGCAAGGTTCCTATGATTGTCACCACCTAAGACTTTTTGCCACGTCGGTAGCGTTCTAGAACCAAAAACATATCATTTACATGTGGATCAATATGGAGTTCGCATCATTCTTTTCTATAATGAAGAGTTTGTCACGTTTGTTCGTCTACTTAATTTATATTGGATTCGTTATGAGAACCTTGTCAATTCGCCGCCATAATCAGCCCACGGTCTTTGTTCTCCGTTATTCTCTGATTTATGGAGAGAGAACAAAACTGAGAACATATTCGTCTTTGTTGCAATTTCGACGATGGTAAGTTGGAGAAGAATTTGCATTCTTCGTGATCTCACCATCATTGATAATTATTAATTCATGAGCGTTTTTTTTACTCCAACCAATTGCACTCGATTGAATCTTGTCAACAGTTGGAAATACTTTGTGATCATAGAGGAAGTGTGGCCAAACTAAATCAATGCACGGTTTTTAAAAGGAGTTTGACATCAAGTTCATCGCATTCGATATATCTCAACAAAACCTACCAAACGTGGAAAATGACACCATAAGATACAATGACTAAGGGACCTTTCTAGTCTTCCTTTCCAAAGGAGAGAGTTTCTTGACGTGCCTGAGGGGCTAGTATCGTGCACGTAGGCCACCTTGGCGTCACAAACATGGACTTGTTCCCATGCATTGGGAGCCACATAAGACTTCCTGCCTTGGTGGCTAGCAATGCTGTTTCAGAGGTGAAATGGGTCCCATTTTATGGTCTCCATTGGCTATATATCCTGCATGGGACGTATATATTTTGGTGTCAACCAAGTAGCTTGGCAGAATACGTTTACAAACTTCGACCAAAGTTTTCTCAAATTTCTATATCAAATTGCAAGTTGATAAGTTTATATATATATATATATATATATAGATACACACACGTTTATAAACTTCGATCAAAGTTCTCTCAAATTTTTATATCAAATTGCAAGTTGATATATATATATATATATATATATAGATACACACGTTTATAAACTTCGATCAAAGTTTTCTCAAATTTTTATATCAAATTGCAAGTTGATATATATATATATATATATATATATATATATATATATATATATCCACTTGCAATTTGATATTGAAATTTGAGAAAACTTTGGTCGAAGTTTATAAACGTGCATGTGGGTGTGTATGCATGTTTATAAACTTCGAACAAAATTCTCTCAAATTTCTATATCAAATTGCAGGTTGATATATATATATATATATATATATATATATATATATATATATATATATATATATATATATATATATATATATATATATATATATATATATATATATCAACCTGCAATTTGACATAGAAATTTGAGAGAATTTTGGTCGAAATTTATAAACGTGTGTGTGTATATATATATATATGCACATTTATAAATTTCGACCAAAGTTCTCTCAAATTTCTATATCAATTTGCAAGTTGATATATATATATATATATATATATATATATATATATATATATATATATATATATATATATATATATCAACTTACAATTTGATATAGAAATTTGAGAGAACTTTGGTCGAAGTTTATAAACATGTGTGTGTGTATATATATATATATTAACTTGCAATTTGATATAGAAATTTGAGAGAACTTTGGTCAAAATTTATAAACATATGTGTGTGTCTATATATATATATGCACGTTTATAAATATATATATATATATATATATATATATATATATATATATATATATATATATATATATATATATATATATATCAACTTACAATTTGATATAGAAATTTGAGAGAACTTTGGTCGAAGTTTATAAACATGTGTGTGCGTATATATATATATTAACTTGCAATTTGATATAGAAATTTGAGAGAACTTTGGTCAAAATTTATAAACATGTGTGTGTGTCTATATATATATATATATATGCACGTTTATAAACTTCGATCAAAGTTCTCTCAAATTTTTATATCAAATTACAAGTTGATATATATATATATATATATATATATATATATATATATATATATATATATATTTTTTTTTTTTTTTAAGAATTTGTAACATGATGGGAGCTAGCCTTTTCTTAG